>NC_141311.1:2627500-2942500 GCF_037954325.1 Fistularia commersonii
ATTCATTATTCATTTATCTATTCATCCATTTATCTAGTCATTCATTTATTTATCTATCTATTTACTACTTATGTATTTTTTTATCCATATATTTGCTTTTTATTGTTTTTTTTTTTAACTCTTTTTATATCGTCGCATGAGAATCTGTCCTAGTAAAAAAAAAAAAAAAAAAAAAAAAATGTCCCGAGGCCTGAGAATGCTCCGACTCTACGGTTATAAAGTTAAAATGCCTTCAAATGAAGCAGTGATGTTTGTCACGTCCCCTCCGGAGGCGACATCGTCATTTGCGGGACCGGCGTTTCCAAGGCCGAGCTTTCACAACCGCCGCATCAATAAGAGCTCGGCTCGGGCCAATTACATCCCCGGGGCCACGGACGATATTATCTCTTCTGGTCACAGTTTCCTGTCCGGCCCGCGCCCTCGTCACGGGGCTCATAATCCGAGGCGGAACTTTTAAACTTTGAATAGTTAATTCCATCGGTGGATGTATACACCCCGGCTGCCATTCTTTTTTTTAATCCGATCCGAGATGTTTTTTTTTTTCCCCTCTCAGCCGCCCGAGTCTGACGCTCTGCAGACAAATGGATCCCGGGGGGGAATCTGATTGTGTGTGTGAGGGGGCGACGGCGGCGTGATAAACAGCAGCTTGATTAGTTCATCATATTTGACACGGCGACGGGACGGATTTCACCCGAGGCGCATCTCTGGATGTGATAAACGCCGCTTTCCTCCGTGCACAACATTTGAACCCCCCCCCCCCACGAATATTGCAGCCCCCGGAAAATAATCGCCTCTCGAAGAAGCGTTATCTCTTGCCTCTCTCATTTTGGCAGGCGGCGTGCAGATTCACGGCGAAAGGACGCCGCCTTAATTTATGGCCCGGCTTTGTCTCGATGCGATACATTTAAAGTAAAATTACAGGAAGTGTTGCCAACTCATAGAAAAGGATTCCAGTTTTTTCTTTTTCTCTTATCATTAGGCTTTGCAGTTTGGCAGCGGCAGGTGGTTTCACTTCGCTCTTTGTCATTTTTCAGCTTCAAAAAGCCAGAAAGGCGTTTGAATTCGGTATTAGCATTCGGCTAATGTTGTGAGTAACGGCGAAAGTCCGGGGTGTTTCCTCTGGTTGTGTTAGCGTTAGCGTGTAGCGCTGCAGGTCGCCCATGTCTTTGCTGAAATTCCACACGTGTGCGTTTGCGGTGGGTTTGTAAGCTCAACCTTGTTTTCCTCTTATGTACATGATTTTGATTTAGATTTTTTTTTTGCAAGCACTCAACCCAAAAGCTGAGCCAGCAAAGCGTATTAAGGTTTATTTACGATAGCGCAAGCGGAAGGTTTGCGTCGTTTCTGGAGTTGCGAGAGGACGTTCTTCCCGTGGAGGTCGTCTGGCGTCTGGAACGGGTTCCCCCAGACCAGGGGCGCTCACACTTTTTTAGCTACTTATAAAACGACCAAGTCAAAATGATCGACCCACAACAAAAATGCAAAACCCTAACCTGCTCCACATCACCCTTCCTTGGTTTTGCCACGTTAGACCGGCGGATGAGACGATCGCACTTGGAAAATGTCATCTTGAAAAAAAGGTCCTCCTCCAATTGCATATGAAAGTGATAAGTTTTTGTCTTCTTACTTGGTCCAACTCCCCCACGCATTTTATACCCTTTAAAGAGAAAAAACCGAGGGATAAAATTCGGCGGTAACCTGCTGACTAGCTTGTTAGCTTTGCTGCACTTTGCGCCGTTGCTTGTGCACGTGCAGTGACCTCTTTGTCAGAAGTCATGCCATCTACCAGTATCACCTTTGCGATCGACGTATTGATCCCCCCCTGCTGAAGACCTGAACCTGGACCGTCTTGACTGGGTGGAAGTTGGAGGGTAAAGGACAAACTATCCCGCTTCCTTCGCATCTCGGCGCAGAACCCAACGCTTCGGACGCTCCTTCGTGCCGACGGCCATCAGACTGTCCAACGGCAGTCTGGACGACACACCACTTCAACCACCTCACGTCATGATCCAACCCTGCCGTCTTTCTGGTCCATCCTACCAATTTTTCTTAATTTAACCCATTCTTGTCCTCACTATTTTCCACTCTATTTAGTTTTGATTATCTATTTTTCACCCTTACTGTTCCGTTCTGTTGTGTATTCTCATCCCTGTTGTTGTCCTTCCCTGCTGTCTATTTATTTGCTTTATTTTTCTTCATATTTATTTTTGACAGTGTTACACTGCTGTGACATCGGAATTTCCCCAATAGGGATCGATAAGTTTATCTTATCTTACATGGATTTCTGGACTTGGGAACGATAAGTAGATGATGGATCTCACTGTGGAGATGATGAAGATCGTCCAGGAAGGGATGGACGAGTTTGGAGAGGATGTTTACGCTTGCGGAGTTTACCTCCGTAGATCAACGCTCTGCCCCGAAGGACCACCGACAGGCTCGATGATCCGACTGTCCGGAGATCCGGTTGTCGAGGAAAGGGTTCAAGAGACGGGGGTTTGGAGACTTTTGAGGGACGCCTGAACCAAAGGGATAAACAGGAGGAGAAGCGAGGAGATCCAAACGCCTGAGCGACGTTTACGTCTTAACCTTGATTGAAAAAGACCTGGAACGGTCGCCACTATGGGCGCAGGAGATGTATTTCAATGTCACATGGAGAAAAACATCGAGAAAACGTCAGTTTAAGTTCTCCGATGAACCTCCTGCACGTTTTTGGACCGTGGGAGGAACCTGGAGGAACCCCGCAAAGACACGGGGAGAACATGGGGGACCTTCTTGCCGTGATGCTAAAGCGCTAACCGCTGCGTGTCGTTTTTGTGTGTCATCAATACTGAGTGATTTAACCTTCTCCTCTTTCTGGCGAGTTTAAAAAGTCTGTTCCCCGCCGTCGACTTTGGATTCTGAAAGAATCCGTAACGAACATCAGCACAAAGAGACGGCCTCCGACGTCTCATTTATTCAAACTGCTCTCGGACGCGTTCCCGAGGGACTCCTCCTTTATGTTTTTAATTCAGCGTTAAATAAAAGACAGAAATGTCGAGTCTGCCCAGACAGGGTTTCCCTTCTGCGCTGTAAACTTTAATGGCAGGAAGGAACGGACGCCATTTATAAGCAGGATGTGAAAATTCTGCGTTTTTTTAATTGCCTTCCGCTGAAGAACATGTGTCTGACCAGCCCTTTATTTTTGTAAAAAGTAATAAACCCCCCGACGAATCAGAGCCCTCCTTCTGAACTCCACGCCTCTGACATGGGCGACTTTTCAAAAAGAGATCCGAGCGGCCATTTTTGTAGTCCAAGTGAAGTGATGGATGGATTTCATTGTTTGTTTTTTTTTTTGCATGGAAAATTTATCTTTTTTTTGTTTTTAAATCCCGCCTCCAAAACTCACTGCCAGAAGGTCCCTGGTCCACAGAGCTCCATCACACCTGCCGCCATGAAAAACAAGCTCATCCATCAGATAATGAATACGTGAATGATGAATTACCGTCTGCATCACTTTGTATGGCGTCTCTAAAGAACCAATCGCATCTTCATCCAGGAGAAAGACGGCACTGATGGTGACTGACGCCACCGTGCATCTTTAACACAATGCATGTGGAAGTGTGTGTGTGTGTGTGTGTGTGTGTTGTATGTAAATAAGCTCCTCTTTCCTGTGTGGTGATGCCACCTACTGGACGAAATGTAGTCACACACTCACCGGTCACGTCTGACCAGGACATATGTGTGTGTGTGTGTGTGTGTGTGTGTGTGTGGCATCAGGAACATGCGACCACCTCACCTCTTGGCAGCCCGGCGTCCGTGTTTGCTCAAGATGTGTTCTCATCCGGACAAAGCGTCCCTTTGTCGGGATAATTTATCGCACTTTCCCTCCCGTGGTCGTCTCTGCAGACTCGTGAGCGACCGATAAAGAAACATCAACCCATAAGATTCTGTCAGACATGTTTTAAAAAAGGAGTTCAGGACGTTTCTTCTTGCACTCTGTCTGCACCCTCGGAGATATTTTGACTTGAGGCCCGATAAGAGTCCGGCGGGAGCGGAGAGGGCGGCGGGGGCGCCCGCCTCCGAGTCGTACACCTGTCTTTATCTCGCATTCCTGGCAAATCCGAAACCCGCCGCGGTTCACCTGCGTCCGTTTCCTCGGCCGTCCCGCGTTTTTTTTTTTTGTTTTTTTTTTTCCGAGAAGGCGAACCGAACAAAGGCCGCTCTGTGCGTCTCCCCCGGAGATATTCGTCACCCGCGGTAACACTATGATGCGGCGCGGGCCGGATTACACGGGTTCAGGAATGCGAAAAGGGTGACAGTTTGGACAAGATGGCTATTGTTGAAAGCAATACCTGAAATGGTAGCGGGGGTGAAAAGCGATCGGGAGGAGGTTCAGGAGGGGAGCGGCTGATCTCCGGCCGGAGAACAATCCTGGCGAAGGCCCACGAGTGTCTCAAATGGACAGCAGACGAGGGGAAAAAACACAAAGAGAGGAAAATATTATTACATTATTATTATTATTATTATTATTATTATCATTACATTACATTTGGCGGACGCTTTTATCCAAAGCGACTTACAATAGAGGACATAGAGACTGCAAATAACACTTGCAAATACAAGATACACAGGAAATATACAGAACAGTTAGCTTGGGTTAATGTGTTTTTTTTTTTTTTTTTGACTCTGGTATTGTATGAGGAAGTCTGGAGTGGCAGAGAAGTATATTAGACTGGTGCAGGACATGTATGCTAGCTGTGAGACACTGGTACGGTGTGTTGTAGGGGTAACAGAGAAGTTCAAGGTGGAGGTGGTACTCCATCAAGGATCAGCTCTGAGCCCCTTCTTGTTCGCGATGGTGATGGATAGGCTGACAGATGAGGTTAAACAGGAATCCCCATGGGCCATGATGTTTGCAGATGACATTGTGATCTGTAGTGAGAGCAGGGAACAAGTTGAGGAAAATCTAGAGAGGTGGAGGTATGCTCTGGAAAGGAGAAGAATGAAAGTTAGTCGCAGCAAGACAGAATATATGTGTGTGAATGAGGGGAACTCGGGTGGAACGGTGAGGCTACAGGGAGTGGAGATCAAGAAACTGGAGGATTTCAGGTACTTAGGGTCAACAGTCCAGAGCAATGGAGAGTGTGGAAAAGAGGTGAAGAGACGGGTCCAAGCAGGTTGGAATGGGTGGAGAAAAGTGTCAGGGGTACTATGTGATAGAAGACTTTCAGCCAGAATAAAAGGAAAGGTGAACAAGACAGTGGTGAGACCAGCGATGATGTTTGGACTAGAAACTGTTCCAATGACCAAAAGACAGCAGGCAGAACTAGAGGTTGCAGAGATGAAGATGTTGAGGTTCTCTTTGGGAGTGACCAGGATGGAGAGGATCAGGAATGAGTATCAGAGGGACGGCACATGTTAGATGTTTTGGAGAGAAGGTCAGAGAAGCCAGACCGAGATGGTTCGGTCATGGACAGAGAAGAGATAGTGAATATATTGGTAGACGGATGCTGGAATTGGAGCTGCCAGGCAGGAGGTCTGGAGGAAGACCAAAGAGAAGGTTTATGGACGTAGTAAGAGAGGATATGAAGGTAGTTGGTGTGAGAGAGGAAGATCCAGAGAATAGGGTTAGATGGAGAAAGTTGACTCGCTGTGGCGACACCTGACGGGAAAAGCCGAAAGAAGAAGAAGAAGACAAAGACATATGCAAATGTACACACACACACACACACACACACACACACACACACACACACACACACACACACACTGCATAGCCTAACTTGGTGCCTAACCTGATCTGGGGCATCAGCGCAGTAAAAAAGTCCTGAAAGAGAAAAGAAAATATCCACCCTTCCGTTCGAATCCTCGCTCCAGGTAAGATCACGACGAGCTCGGAGACGCCGATGTCAACAGTTTACGGCGAGATATGTAAAATTTATGTAAAATATAATACTCACCTTTTATTTATTTTTTTCCCCCTCCTTCAAAGACGAGCCGCCGCTGTCACGTCTGTTCCGCTGGAACCCGATGTAAGCGATCCAGGTTGGAGCTTTATGAAGAGCCCGCTTTATTCCCGCTCCACATTGGGATGGATTAAAGAAGGGCGGGGTAAAGCGTGCAGAATTATTTTTACGCTCCTCGTACCGGCGTTGTGTTCCGTGCACGAGAGGACCAGCTGCTGAGGGTTTCGAGGGCTGGGAACTTTCTTTTTCACACTTGTGTAAGGTGCATGTCACCCAGGGCGGCGAGGAGATGTGAATGGAGGGATTGAGAAGAACGGGACCTCCGAGGAATGCACCAGAAACCAGATGTGGAGGCAACGCTGCGGCGGGAGTGTGTGTGTGTGTGTGTGTGAAAGCATGTGTGTGTGTGTGACAGAGAGACTTATCCCAACTTTAGCACCTGTTTTGCTTTTCGCACCTTTTAATTTGAAGTCATGTTAGCATGTCTGCACCGTTATTCACTCATTCGTTCATCATCTTCGTTTTTCCAGCTACATTCTCCAGATGCTTTGCAAAAAATGTTACCGTGGCGCTATTTTTGAATTAAATTCATTCATTCATTCATTTATTAAACACTGGAACCTTGAGTAGGTGTTTTGTTCCTACCTCGGGAACCAGAGGTTGCAAAAGGTGCCTCTTTAT
Organism: Fistularia commersonii; assembly: GCF_037954325.1. Classification (NCBI taxonomy): domain Eukaryota; kingdom Metazoa; phylum Chordata; class Actinopteri; order Syngnathiformes; family Fistulariidae; genus Fistularia; species Fistularia commersonii. The sequence continues at coordinate 2,634,127 of NC_141311.1, forward strand.
AAAATGTACAGTGGACCTTTGCTACTTTGCAGTTATTTAAATTTCTTTTTTTTTTTAAATTAAATTCTTGGGATTTATCATTCTTTAGCCTTTTTTTCTTTTTTTTTTTTGCAGTACTTGAATTTTTTTTTTCGTGATGAAATAGCCAAATTCTAGCCTAAGAAGAAAGAAACATTAAAAAATTTGTATAATTGAATTAAAATTCATTTTATAAAATAAATAAAATTCAAGACCTCCTTTGCTAAACAAAGATACCCAGCATCACACGAGATCTCATACAGCGCATAGCATACACCCGAACCTTCAGCGGAAGATCCACAAGAACTGGAAGTTACTGAACCAACCGACAAACCGGCATCAAAAGAGTTGTAAAGCTTTCATTCGCTCTGCAGCGGCTCGTCAGTATTCATCGCCATAATGACTGCACAGCAAATTCATCATCATTCAAGTTTTTTTAATTGACTCATTCATTGTACATTTTGCATTGAATTTCAATGTTTGTTGTATGCTACAATTATCCAAAAGCGTTTAGTGTACTGTATGAGTGTGGGTAATGCAGTCGATGGTGATTTGATAACAGTTTGTGGGAGGTTTGCAAAGGGTTGAGCGAGGTTTATTATAAATAACATTAAATACCACCATTGGGGCGGCGTGGAGCAGGAGTTGGAGCAATTGTGTTTCGATTCTGGGCTCCGCCTAGTGTGTCCAAGCGTTGTTGAGCAAGACACTGAAAACCTAATTGCTCCCCTGAGTCTCCTAAGGATGTTCTTCCTTAGGAGACTGAGGTTTGGTGTCTGTAGGGGGCTCCTCAAGACCTTCGAGCTCATCAAGACCTTCAGGCTCCCCAAGACCTTCGAGCTCATCAAGACCTTCAGGCTCCCCAAGACCTTCGGGCTCATCAAGACCTTTGGGCTCCTCAAGACCCTTGGCCTCCTCAAGACCTTCAGTCTCCCCAAGACCTTCAGGCTCCTCAAGACCTTTAGTTTCCTCAAGACCTTTGGGCTCCTCAAGACCACCAGGCTCCTCAAGACCTTCAGGCTCCTCAAGACCTTCAGTCTCCTCAAGACCTTTGGGCTCCTCAAGACCTTCAGTCTCCTCAAGACCTTTGGGCTCCTCAAGACCACCAGGCTCAAGACCTTCAGTCTCCTCAAGACCTTTGGGCTCCTCAAGACCTTCAGTCTCCTCAAGACCTTTGGGCTCCTCAAGACCACCAGGCTCCTCAAGACCTTCAGTCTCTTCAAGACCTTTGGGCTCCTCAAGACCTTCAGGCTCCTCAAGACCATCAGGCTCCTCAAGACCTTTGGGCTCCTCAAGACCTTCAGGCTCCTCAAGACCTTTCGGCTCCTCAGGACCTTTGGGCTCCTCAAGACCTTTTGGCTCCTCAAGACCGTCTACCAATTTATGGTAGCCAGCCCACTCTTCTTCATCCTATAGTGTGCTGGTGAGGCGGTGCCACGACCGGTGAGGTCAACAGGCTCAACAAGAGCCTGGAACTGAACCTGGACCATCTTCGATCGTTGGCAATGGGGAGGCTGAAGGACAAACCAGAGCGATCCTGGACAGTCCTTGTGTCTGATGAGCAGCTCCTTCAGCAGCGGTTCTTCCCACCCCGATATAGAATTGAACACTTCAGACGCTCTTTTGTGTCCACGGCCATCAGATTGTACAACAGCAGTCCGGACGGCACGCAACTCTGAGGTGCATCTGTGCTACCACAACCTCACTACCTCACTTCTTCACGTCATACCCAAACTCTGCTGTCTCTCTTGTCCTTGTTGGTCCCAACTCTGCCTATTTTGGTTCATTTATCCCACACTTGTCATTGCTGGATTGTCTATTTTTGGGGGGCGGTAAAGCAATCGTATTCCCGGTTCGATTCCCGGTTCCTCCTCGTGTGTCGAAATGTTGTTGAGCAAAACACTGAACTGGCGCTGATGGACGGCAGCCGACCGCTCACGGTTCTTCCATGATGGATTCATTGCAGAGAATGAATTTCCCCATAAGGGAATAATAAAGGACAGATCAGGGGTCGGCAACCTTTAACACCCAAAGAGCCATTTGGACCGGGTTTCCATGGAAAAGAAAACACTGGGAGCCGCACTTATTTTTAACGTCTAAAATAAAGGTACCGCTGTTTATATTCCTTTTTCATATTTTGCCTACCTGTGTTTGAAAGTCTCGACAAATTGACGGTATTCCGGCTTCCGCGCGCGTGACGTATATTTTGTGCGTTGAAAAATAATAAATATAATTTTATTTTAACATATCTTCCAATTTAGAACTAAAATAAAAAAAAGGGAAAAAAACACAAATAAAATACACTTCAATGAAATAATAATAATTAATAAAATAATTAATAAAAATAATTATAATTTATTTTCCCGAGCCATTCGGAGCCGCAGTGGAAGGATGTAAGAGCCGCATACGGATAGATAATAAAAAATGATCACGTCTCAAATAATGGAAATTGACTCCCGCAAAAAGTGAGGGTCCACTGTAGATCAATAAATTACTATTATTATCTTCCGTCTCGGACGACGTCCCGACAGCCTTTACGTGTTTTTTCCGCTTTGCAGCCGAAGCCAATCGGCAAACCCAAGAAACACGATCTGTATTTTGCAAGACGGTCGGCTTGTATGTCCATTTTTTGCTGTCAATGAGAGGGTGAACGTTCGTACGTGAACGGAGTGAATGGTTACGTCTGTATAAGAAATATGAAATATTTGTCGTGTGAACGGTCGGGGGCCGTGATTGGACGTCGTACGAGAGGGTGAACGGTCGCGAACGGCATCCAGTTCGGGTTAGCTTTAGCTTTAGAGCCCGGTTCATCAACAATTAGACCTATTAAGAAGCGTTTCAAAACCAGACTGACCCGAACAAAGCGTTCATCGTAGCGGATTTGTTCTCGAGGAATATCTCATCCGAGACGCAAAGAGGAATATAAATAAACCGTCCTGTGCGGCGAACGCCTCGGCGCTGCAACCCGCTCAGAAACTCCGATGCCGTGGTTCTTTATTCTTCCCCCACATTGCACAATATAGGTGTGTTTGTTATGAGTGTGCATGGGAGTATTGGCATGTCGGCGTGTATCTGTATTTTCTATAACAAGTAGTTGCTTGTGTGTGACTCGCCGGCGTATTGTAGTTATTAAAGGCAGTAAGAAAGGAGTCTTTGTCACAACCATCATCTAAACCCAGTCACACGGGCAGTCCTGTGCCAGAGAGCCCAACTCATTTATACCACCGCATTCCTGCGCCGTTCAGTAAGCCCATAGGGGTGTTTTTCCTGCTCTTCTCAACCCTCCGCCTCTCCTCGTCTGGATTCCTCATTTCGTCTTCGTCGTGCACGCGCGCCCCGCGATCGCGTGGGTGCATTCTGGGATTGCACGAATGGTTGTTTCGGGGTGGCGAGGGTTAGCGGCTAGCGTTAGCGGCTAGCAGGTCCCCCGGTTCCATTCGGAGTGATTGTATGTCTGCAAATGTCTGCAGATGAGAGGGTGAATAGTTGTGTGTCTAGACTGTCTCGGAAATTTGAATATTGTGATAAAGTTCTTTATCTGCTGTAATGCAATTAAAAAAACAAAAATGTCATACATTCTGGATCCAACTGAAGCCTTTTATTATTTCAATATTGCTGATTATGGCTTACATCTTAAGAAAACTCACACACCCTCTCTCAAAATATAAGAATATCATGAAAATTTGAATTTTTGTTTAATTGCATTAAAGAAGATAAAGAACTTTATCACAATTTTCCTGTATGTAATGTGTGTGTGTGTGTGTCCATGCTATATGTGAATGAAAGAGTGAATCATTTTGTCTCTATTTAACATGTGAATGAGAGAGCGAATAGTTGTGTGTCTGTATAATATGTGAGTGAAAGAGTGAATAATTCATGTATAAAATGTGTAAATGACAGGGTAATTTTTCATGCGTCTGTGTGATGTGTCAGTGTAAGAGCGAATGTTTGTGCGTCTCTGTGTGAATGAATGAGTAAATTATTGTGTGCCTCTATATGAATGAGGGGGTGAATGGTTTCATGTGTGCAGATCATGCGATATGTGAATAAAAGAGTGAATGGTTGTACATCTATGCGTTTTGTGAATGGGTGGATCATTGGATGCCCCTATTTAAGGCAGGGGTGTCAAACTCATTTTCACCGAGGGCCAAATTGGCGTAATTATTGCCCTCAAAGGGCCACATGTGAGGCTAACAGTACAAATGTAATTTAATGTAATGCAGAATAAATGTAACTACTCCTTAATATTCAATAACTGACTTTATAACGCATTCAAATCCAACGAATCAATGCAAATGCAGATGTAACATTTTGGCTTTTTAATTCTTGGACAATTTGTTGTTTTTCTGGAAGGCTAACTTTAGCATACTTAGCTCCGTGTACGGTGTCAAAATGCCTACTCTTTTATTTTAAACAACTCATTCGAATCCCATCTGCATCGAATTTTCTCTTCTTGAACTTCTCAATTCTCAAACTTGCTGAAAATTATACATTAAGGTTTTGAGATGGTTATTTTGCAGAGTGTTGACTTCTTAATAACGTCTACTGGTACTTTGGATTTTCGGTTATTGAATTGCAATTTTTGTAAGTCGCTTCGGATAAAAGCGTCTGCTAAATGACTGTAATGCAATGCAATGTAATGTAATTAGTTACGAAAATTAATATTATTATTGATGTGGATACACTGCAATCTAAAGGCGGGTAAAATGATCAGTGGGAAATGTAGTTTATGGTCAATGCACGTGTTTCAGCTATTTATTTTAAGTCAATCAAGACGTTCTAGGACGGCCACATAAAATAACATGGCGGGCAACATGAGTTTGATACATATGATTTAAGGTGTAAATAATCGGACGAACGGTTGCACTGCATGTCTCCATGTGCCGTGTGAATGAGAGGGTGAATGTCTGTATGTTTATATGATTTGCGAGTGAATATGTGTGTCTCAATGCGATATGTGAACCAATGAGTGAATAATTTATCCCAGCATGAAATTTGAATGAAAGGGTGAATGATTTTATGTCTGAATGCATGAAAGTCCTGAAATGACACGTCAATGAAAGGGTGAATGGTTTTATGTCTATATCATGCATGAGATAAAGCACGTGTGTGTGTGTGTGTGTGTGTGTGTGTGTGTGTCTCTTTGCGAATGAATGAATGAACCATTTTATGTGTCCATATAACATGAATGAGAAGGAGTAAAAGTGACATATCTGCATTAAAATGATGCTTTGAGATGAACAACCCTTGTTTGGATTGGCACTCAAAACGGACGCGATTTTCACTCCGCCGTCTCGCCGCCCCGTCGTCGGACGCCGATCTCTTTTGCTTTTCTGGCCTTCACCGGGTCGCTGGACGCAAATCTGATTTCGGCCCTCGGCGTCAGATTAGTCACGGCATTATTGCTAAGCGGCAACAGATCTGATTTGCTCGCTCTCTCTGTCAATGTTTATCACTCGAGGGCGACCTTGCTGTTAATCAAGTTAAACAAATAGAGACGTTGAGATGGCGGATAGAGAACAAACCTCGGCCAAAGACGCCGACACTGATTTCCCGAGACAGTTTCTCTATATTAACGTCAGGCAAATGGAGGCGTCATGAACGTGAACGTTTGAAACGGGATTTGAGATGAGATGATGATTATTTATCTCAAACGAAATTGTTGTGCCAGCGTTTCAAGCAATAACATAACAATAATAGATAATAGTAGGAAGGAGGGAGAATAAGAAATACAATAAAATATAAATTGTAAATAAATAATGTCAAATAAATAATTGTAAATAAATAAATAAAATATAAAATTTCAATCCGGACGAAGCGACTTTTATTTTACCGGCAGCTGGAATTCACAAGGTCATTTTTCCACGCATTGTTGGACAATAAGATGCTTTCGGATGTATTTATTTTTAGCTTTTTCAATGATTTTTTTTCCAGATGTTGTCAGGGGGTTTCGAGATCTTCTTCCGATCCGCCACCTCCGGGCGACCGTCCAACCCATCACTCGGAGCCCCGGCTGCTGATCGAATCGGTCTCGGCTCTTCTCGGTCTCGATTCCACTGTGATGGATCGAACTCACGAAAAAGGTCAGAACAGCCGGGTCGCTGCCCATCTTTTGCCGTGAGCTGAAAACATACCTCTTCACCGAGCACTACCCTACTAATCGCACTTAGACCCAAACACCCTGCCAAAAAAAGAAAAAAAAAGGATGAAATGAATGTATGTATGCACATGTTTCTGAGATGGCTATTTGGTTGAGTGATCACTTCGGACTTCCGACTACTGGTACTCGGATCTTCCGTGACTGGATTGCACTTCTTGTAAGTCGCTTTGGGCAAAAGGATCTGCCAAATGACTGTATTGTAGAGTAATGTTATGTTATGTTATGTTATCCAAGTCAGGTTGCGGAGGCGGCGGCCGGAGCATCGGGGCCCAGACCTCCCTCTCCCTTCCACATGGTCCAGCTCTTCTGCGGGTACAACGGGGTTCGGTACCCTATACTCCCAGAGAACCCCCACAACAGGAGTGCCTACGGTACACGGTCTAATACCTTCTCCGGATCCACAAAACACATGTAGACCGGTTGGACAAACTCATTTACCCCCCGGAGGACCCTGCCGGGCGCACAGAGCCGGTCCACTGTTCCACGACCAGGAGGAAAACCTCCTGGATCCGAGGCTCAACGACCCTCTTGCCCAGCACCGCTGAATTGTCCGCACCAGGGAGGTACCTATAGTTGGAGCATACCCTCCGATCCCCCTTTATAAAAATGGGGATCCCGACCCAAGACTGCCAGTCCGGCGGCACAGCCCTCCAGCATCCAGAGCCTTGAGGAACCCAAGGCGGACTTCATGCACCCCTCGGGCCCTGCTACAGAAGAGACATCAGCGCTGTGTTCCTCATTGGAAGGCGTTTCAACGGGATCGAGGAGGTCTTGGAAGTATTCTTGCCACCGATCTGCAAGGTCTCGAGCTGAGGTCAGCAGCTTCCACCGTACACAGTGTTGACGGAGCGCTGCTTCCCCCTCCTGAGCCGCCGGACGGTGGACCAGAATCTCCCGGAACCGCTCCAGTGAGAGCCGGAAGAGCCAACGGAACAGCATCATCTACAAAAAGCAGAGACTGGATCCAAACTCTTGACGCCCCGGCTGCGCCTAGAAATTCTGTCCATCTCATTTTTACACAAATCAAAAGGTACATTCCACATTTCAAATCGTGCGCATCCATGGTACCCAGCTGATTTTCATCATTATTTTGCTTTCCCTCTCAGTCAAAGGGGGCGGTGGCCATTTTCCCCCCGCCAAACAGATGACCTCATCGGGCCCGTCGCTCCGGTTGCGGCTACCCTTTCATTTTCCCCTTCGGTTTGATGCCTCAGGACTCGGCGACACATTCCAGCGGATGTGCTCCGGTAAGGAGATGCCCCGTTTTTTTTTTTTTTTTTTTTTTTTTTCGCCTCGCCGGCTCCCGACATTGTTCCAGTGGCTGACAAACAATCCATTCACTGGATCAGCAGACGTCCCACAGAACCCAATCGTGTGTTTATACATTCTTTCAGTGAAAGAGCATATTTGCGGTCGAGCTATTCTAGTTTCCCATGTTTCACTCCCTCCCGATGTCTCAAATATTTTCCAGACTTCCCTCCCTCTGTCTTTCCCCCCCCGACTTCTTTTCTCCCTTCATTGTTTTTTCCACAAGTCGTCACCGATACGTTGTGAAACGGGTCGAGCGCGGTCTCATCAAAACGAATACCGGCGAACGAGCGCTGCGGAGGCATCCAGTTTGGTTTAGTCGCCGGGCCGACCCGCGCCAGGACGACTAAATGAAAAACACAATAAACAGAATTAAGTTAGAATAACACAGATTTAGAAAAAAGAAGGAGTCGAGGGTACATTAAAATAACAGAGTCAAGAAAACAGGAGATTTTTAAAAAATCATAGCGGAGGCTCTGTCTGAGAAGGCGAGGGACTTGCGAGAAAAGACCGAGATCGAATCTTCTCATGGATTATTGATCTCTGATTTGAATGATTTGTCTCTATATGAAGAACGCATGAAAATGCTGAGCGGGTTGAAAGGTCGTGTATCTCCATGTGACCCCGTGATGCGCCGGTCCAGGGTGAACCCCGCCTGACGCCCAATGACAGCAGAGATTTCGGATCAGTGATAAAGATTCCTTTGGGGTCCCCACAGCGCATCGACCTTCTCCACCCTATTCTCTGTATCCTCCTCTCTCACTACGTCCATCGATCTTCTCTCTGGTCGTCCTCTAGACCTCCAATTCCAGCATCCGTCTACCAATATATTCACTGTCCCTCCTCTGTCCATGACCCGACCATCTCTGACCTTCTCTCCAAAACATCTAACATGTGTCGTCCCTCTGATGGACTCATTCCTGATCCTCTCCATCCTGGTCGCTCCCAAACAGAACCTCGACATCTTCATCTCTGCGGCCTCCAGCTCTGCTTCCAGTCTTTTGGTCATTGTCACTTTTTCTAGAGCAGTGGTTCTTAACCTTGTCGGAGGTACTGAACCCCACCTGTTTTACATGCGCATTCACCGAACCCTTCGTTATTGGATCGAGGATCGTTTCGTCGATGGGTACAAAGAACAGGCAGAGTAGCCTTTTCATGGAATCTGGTTCCCTTCACCTTGAATCCAGCAAGCGCTATGTTCTTGTAGTTTCCATCTCCATGCAGCTGAAGGAAGCCTTCCCTTAGTTTTGCCGGTGCTGGACTAGAATTGCTCATCTTGTCATTCCAAATCATGCAGTTAGGATATCGATTCCAATCACGTTCCGTCATACATGTGAATCCGTATTGTACGTATTCTTCCGACCGCTTTCTTTTTTTGCCCGACATAATCAGTATGAAGGGATTAAAATATTAAGAAAGAAATCACATGACGTACCACCACGACAGTCACAAGTTACTACGACTGAGCGCGCCAGAATCCCTGATAGGCCAAGCTATGTAGCGTGATCACCTGCAGCCGGTGATGTCATCACCAATGTGTGTCTTGACCTCCGCCGAACCCCTGAGACTGACTCACCGAACCCCTGGGGTTCGATCGGACCCAGGTTAAGAACCGCCGGTCTAGAGCCTAGAACAGGGGTTGGCATGCGGCTGTTTCATCTTTACACTGCAGCTCCGAGTGGCTTGGGAAAACAAATTATAAATATTTAATTGAAATGTATTTCATTTGTGTTAATTCCTTTTTTTAACTTTTAGTTCTAAGTTGGAAGATTATTGTGATCTTGAAATATTAAATAAAATTATATTTATTATTTTTCGCCGCTCAAAATAACGTCACACTGGCGGAAGCCGGTAAAGTCCCGATTTGCAAATGCTGTGCGCCGAAATTCAGGAGCAGAAGTCCCATAAACCAGGTAAAATGAATATCTATGAAGATATTTTGCAAATATTTATTTTTTATTGTTTACTGACACGGTGATTTTTTTCCCGATTTATTTTTAAAATTCAGGTCAAGGTTCCGCTACACGCTCTGAAAGCCCAAAGCTCAAAATGAGTTCATTACATAAATAAAATTTAATTTTCTCCATAATACTTTGTGAATTTCAGAAGCAACACACTACACACTTGTTTATACAAAGTGTAAAGGAAATAAAAAGCAATATATACAGTAGTACCTTTATTTTAGACGTCAAAAAGTAATTGCGGCTCCCGGTGTTTTCTTTTCCGAGGAAACCGGGTCCAAATGGCTCTTTGGGTGTTTGGGGTTTCCGACCCCTGACCTACAGCATCGCAGGTCTCACCACTGCGTCCAACACTTTTCCTGTCATTCTGGCTGATAGTCTTCATTACCTCTTCTCCACACTCTTCTACGCTCTGGACTTTTGGCCCTAAGGGCTTGAAATCCTCCAACTTCTTGACCTCCACTTCTTGACGTCACTCCCCGCCGAGTCGTGTATCCAAACAGGGGCGACTGCAAGCCTGAAGGTCCTGAAGGCGCGCAGAAGTTATTCCTTTCTTACAGAAAGGGTTTCAAATCGACTCCAAGTAACAAACTCTGAACTCTGAAGAGCTCAGACCCAAATATTGCACCCAGACTTCTTGCCGGAGCGGCACTGAGGATGATTACTTCGGTTTTATTGCTGTTTACCGAAGGAAATAGTTCGCCGTCCAATGTTTTTGAATATCTTCTAAACATGTGGAAGGAGCCGAGGGGAACCGCTCGACTTCGGCGGCAGGCACAGCTGTGGATCGGACGTGACCCCCGGAGGCCCAGAAGTTCGAGATCCTTCAAACCAGACCGAGCCCACCGGCTCCGGGGTGTTGAGTTATGGTTACAGTTAGTCTTCTTGTCATAACAATACTTGTTTTATGACTTGTTTTCACCCCGTGTGTTTTCAATCCCCGTCCTTGCCGGGACTCGCCCCGACGGCCTCACGGGTTTTTTCCTCTTTGCAGCCGAAGCCAATCGGCAAACCGATTTGATCCGCCTTGTTACATTCGGCTCTTCACGGTCTACTGTATTTTGCAAGAAGGTCTGGCTGTATGTGAATGAAATATGTACTGTGTCTCCAAATGACATATGAATGTGAGAGTGACTGGCTGCACGTCCATTTTTGTTGTCGATAAGAGGATGAACAGTCGTATGTCCCCGTACGTCATGTCAATAAGACAAGATAAACTTTATTGATCCACATAGGGGATTTTTTTGTCGCAGCAGCGTAACAATTACAACTGATAGCTACAGACTTCCACAAATACATAGAGTGAATAATAACATGAGGTATTAGGAAAAAAAAAAAAGACAGCAATGGTGAGAATAGACAACAACAACAAGAATAAGAACAGGCACAAAGTGACGATGAAAATGACAAATATAAACATGATGCGAGTGGAGTGACACCGAATAAAAATAATAAATTAAAAAAATAAATAAATAATTGAAATAATAAATAAATAAATAAATAAATAAATAAATAAATAAATAAAATTGACATCAGAGTTAGGGGATGATATGTGTGAATGAATGAGGTAGAGAAGTCGCGGTAGCACAGATGCTCCTACCGCCGGTCAGAGTTTTGTGCCGTCCAGACTGCTGTCCTCCAGTTTGATGGCTCAAAACAACATCTGAAGCGTTCACTTCTGCACCGGGGTGGTGACGAACCGTCGGCCGAACGAGCCGCCCATCGGTCACTGCTCGTCGCGCAGGGGGCGGGAAGGACTGTCCGGGATAGCTCCCGGTTTGTCCTTTGTCCAGTCCCACCACCGAGCAGGCTTTCCTCACCAGCTTGGAGCTGAGCATCTCGCTACAGACACTAAACAACTTTGTCTCCTCTGGCAGAACATCCTGATCTGAGGCTTCCTGTCGAGGAATCTGTGTCGTTCCAGAATGGAGTGAATGGTTTCGTCTTCATATGAGATGCGGTCGGTTGTCTCCGTATGACGTGTGAATGAGAGGGTGAATGGTCGCCGGCCTTTATAGGACGTCGGATGAGAGGGTGAATGGCTGCATGCAATGTTCCCTGTAATTTTTCATATGTCTGGGCTTACAGACAACCTCCCTGAGCACACTGAGGACCACTGTGAGCAACATTAGATGTGTTTTTCCTTCAGAAAACTCGCTAACTACTCTAGCTTCCCTTATGTTTTGCAGAGCAGACCTTTTTCGCTCGAAAAAGAAAAAAATCTCACCCAGTTTCCCCGCTTCTTCTTCTATTTGCACATCCTCCGACAGCCGCTACAACTTAAAAAAAAGATGTATTTCATTTTTCCTTTGGTTTGGTGAGCGGACGGATCACATTCACCGCCCGCTCGTCTCGCCATGATAAGGGGTTAGCATGTTAGCATTAGCGTCTCTTAACTCCGCCACACTGTTATTATTGTTATGCAGCGTGTATGGGCAGAGCTCGCGCGCAAGTACTGTCAATGCCGTGATTGGCTGCTTGGGGTAATTGCATCGTATCGTATGATTGGCTGGACACCTGTCACTCACTGAGTTACGCAGCAAATTTGATATACTGCGCTGGATTGGTTTTCTTGTGCGCTGAGAGTTTGCGAGCAGTGAGGGTGCAGCTTAGATCAGTGTTTCCCAACCTTTTTTGAGCCACGGCACATATTTTACATTAGAAAAATCACACGGCACACCACCAAATAAATATGTCAAAAACATTTTTTAATTAATTAGAATGAAACCGTAGTTTCAATTTACTTAGTGTGAAATCTAATGTATTTAATATCTGTAGATTCGTCAAGTTGCAATGCAAATTTCCCACTGATGTGCAACTTTTCCAGAACACTTTTTTGCAATATCTGAGAACATGTCATCAATATGTCTGAAAATGGTATCATTTGAGAGAACTGGCTATTTCTTTATCAACACCAGAGCTGAGCTTTTCTTCTCCAATGATTTCGCCGGCAGGTAGTATTAATGTTTCGCTACGGTGTGCGGCTGTTTGGATTTAGAGACGAGTTCAGCAACTTTATCGCAGCTTTCACTGCTTTCTCACTCGTCTTGGTAGTTTTCAACATTACTGCCTGTTTGTTTACGCGGATACAAGTACTTTTTATTTTAAAAATGTATCCCGCAAATCGTCACTCATCAATCTGATACACAGATGCACAGGTTAATTCACTACCCGTTGCCATGGAATGGTCACGCTGCCCACATAGACATAGGAAGACACATTATTTGCGTTGGATAAATAATTTTTGGACCAAACGGGTGAAAGTGGGCATTTTTCCACGGCGCACCTGATGATCTCTCACGGCACGCTAACGTGCCGCGGCACAGTGGTCGGGAAACACTGTCTTAGAGGGAACATCGGCTGCGTGTTTCTTCTACGTGGCCCTGCGATTGACCGGCATCCAGTCTGACGGCTGAGATGGAGTCCAGTTTATGAATGAATGAATGAATGAATGATGCACGGCTTCCAAAATCTACATCTCGCTGTTAAATGTGACAGAAAGTGAGGATAGTGTCAGAAACCCTTGATTTTTTTTTTGGGGCTTGAAAGCACGAACGGCAACGGGACGCTAACAGGATGTGGATGTATACAACCCGGCTGCTTGGAGGTCGTGTTTTTATTTTTTTTCTTTCAAACGCCGTCTCGTTCGCGCCTCCTCGCTCTTTTCTTCCGCCCAGACGAGGACGCTGGTTCGCAGCGACCCTTCCCGTCTGGATGCACGGAGGTCAACAAATTCCCTCATTCCCGGCCCGCACAGTCGTCCGTTGCAAAATCCTGACCCGCGACAAGCGTCTCACTGTGCTTAATCTCCGAGCGGTAGAAAAAAAAACAAAAAAAAACAGAGCGTCTCAGTTTCCCGAAGCGCAGGTGTTCGGGAGGACGTTTCTCCCACGAGCTGCGCTGGTGATTCTCAAGAGGGATTATACGCGGGTGCTTCGGCATCACACGCGTTCATCTCCACTTATTTGCGCGAGGCAAGAGGCGCCCGGCGGATCTCCTTGACCCGCACGTGTTGCGGGATTAAAAAGCGGAACGGCGTCTTCCCCGAGTCCCGGCCCGTAACCCCGGCGTCGACCCCTCGGGTGTTTGCGGAGCGAAGAGGGCCGAGCTGACCCAAACTTCCCAGGATGAGAAAACTTTAAATCTAAATGTTATTCTTCTGAGTCCTCAAAGGATACATTGTGTGGGGATCCAGAAGGACATACCAGGCTGTGAAAGAGAGTCTTTCTTGTTTTTTGCCCGCTGGCCCCCTCCCAGTCTCTCCGGGGCAGCCTGTCTCTCTCTGACAACAGCTGCTTGCTGCCTGTGGAGGCCGGGGGTGAGCGGTGCAGCTCCAGACATCTGTAGGCCCTGAGCCTTGGCCGCCTCGCTCGTTTTCTTTTTTTTTTTTTTTTTTTAACTGACACACACACACACACACACACACATACATTGGAAGCCCAAAGTCTGGCCGGCACAAAGGACGATATTCATCCTTCTCATACAGTCTCTGGTGAAGAGGTCGTCTGAAGCTCCCAAGCTCTCACTCCTTTTTTTTGCATATCTCCTGTCATTCTCACACACACACACACACACACACACTCCCGACTCCATTTTTTCTCACCGTCTGAATCGGACGCCGGTAAGCATTCAGCATCACGCGCCGCGGTTAACCAGAGGAGACCCGCTCTCGGTTCTGGAAGTCGGTTGACCGATCTTTGACTTCTGGTTGCTCCTCATAACGGCTGTCTTTAGAAAAAAAAATTTGTGGGAAAGTGCATGTGTGTGTGTGTGTGTGTGTGTCTTACCTCCGAAAAAACCCCTGAAATCAGGCATTCCAGTTTGGAGGACTTGCCGACCAAGTTCACAAAAGGATACTGAGGGAGGCCAGGGTGAACAGAGATCCTTTGTGCGGCCTGAATGCGGCCATGAGAAGTTTGGGAACGGCACGGTCAGGGAAACATCACAAAGTAGCTTTCAGGAAGCGCCCGTTGGTAAGAAACCATCTATTTTCGACAACGCCGCTCGAGGACGGCCTCATGCGCCGGCGCCGTTCGGGCCAGGAGGATGTCGGACTCTGACGGGATTCTTTGAAACCGGGATCTAGCGTTAAAAATCAAATACCACAAGAATGTACGATTGTTTCTCAACCAAGCGGCATATTTTTAAGAACTTGCGTGCTGCGGCGTCCAAAGAGTCAAGAAAAAAAGGTTACGATGTAATTGTGACTCGATGAGCTGACGCGTTGAGGTCCGTGAATCCACGAAAGATTAATTATTCAAGTCTTTGTGAAGATTTTTATGATTTTATCGCCAAGGTTCTTATATGCATTCGAAATATAACTACTGCATAAATTAGCGACCTGCTCTATTTAGCTAACCAGCTAACTATTTAGCTAATGAGCTAACCAGCGGTTGTTCAAAAGGTTGTTCAAAATGTTTTCATTCCATACAGGACTGTCTCAAAATATGAGAATATTGTGATAAAGTTCTTTATCTTTTGTAATGCAATTACAAAAACAAACATGTCATACATTCTGGATTCATTACAAATCAGCTGAAATATTGCAAGCCTATTATTATTTCAATATTGCTGATTATGGCTTACATCTTAAGAAAACTCAAAAATCCCATCTCAAAATATTAGAATATCATGAATATGTCATTTTTGTTTTTTAATTGCATTACAGAAGATAAAGAACTTTATCACAATATTCTAATTATCTGAGACAGTCCTGTAAATAAGTGGACAAGTAGGAATTTAGTTCCTCCGCCCTTCTCCTCCTCAGCTCCCTTTTCGTAGGGAAGTGGTCGTTTTTACGACCAGCTTCACATTTCGTGACGGTAGACGTCACGGTAGTCTTTATCTTCTATAATGCAATCAAAAAAACAAAAATTACATTAATTGACTGACTGAATGAAAGAATGAATGATGCACATGTGCATTGTTGTGTCTATGATAGACTGGGAGAAACTTAATGGTTGTGTTTCTGAAATGGCGAGTGAATGAATGAATGAATGAATGAATGAATGAATGATGTCATGCACTTGCACCTGCTCACGGTTGTGGATGTTTGTATCTTTATTATAGACTATGAGAAACTGAATGGTCGTGTGTTTTGGCGATAGAATGACTGAGTGAATGCTTGTATGAGATGAGGATCGCTAAATAACGCAAAGCGTGTAGGAGATCAACCTCAAGTCCCAGGAGCTCTTCAGCCGTGACAGATTTAGGCATTCGAGAACCACGTTCTGGTTTATTTTATTGAATTTATTATCTAATTGGCCGATCCAGCAGTCCAGGGTTGCGGGGGGGGGCTGAACCACAGTTGTATTTTTTTTTTTTTTTTTCACATCCGAACCGTTAAAAGTAGCCGCAGATGGTCCTCTGAACAACCGGTACAATATTCCAGCGTCTAAATCTAGATGAACAAATACAAAGCGTTTGCAGTGCGATTTATACATTTGAATGTTTGAAGTCAAAACACGTCGTATTTTAAAGTGATTTAGCTCCCGGCGAGAGGCCTCGCGGCGCTTGCCGGACACTGACGACCTTGTTGCGCGGGGCGATAGTTTTATATCCACGTCCCCGGGGGCGCCGCGGAGCCGAGGGGGCGGTAAAACCCTGTATGTTAACATTGTACTGTCGACTGTGTGGGCTGAAGGTTGCCAACGGCCGACTGTGTCGTGCACTGAACGCCCGGAGGACGCGGGCTGGAGGATTCGGAGAGGTTCACCTCGGGTTTACAGGCGTGGGCGGTAAAATCAACATGACCGGTAAGTACTTGGAAGTGTTTGATGAATATACAGTATAATATAGGATTTAACGCATGCGGTGTTTGTGTTTGTTGACTAACCTGCTATAATGTGGCGTTAGCTTAAAGAGGTACTTTCTAGACTGCAGGCAAGGCTGTGCAACGATGAGGGGATCCATTCGGCCTTTGCTTTTGTTCATCTTTATGCCCGTATGACTGCGTGCTGTGCTTGGAGGGCATCATTTTCTTGTTGTTCCACTTTTAACCTACGGGCGGCGCATGGTTCCTCCTGCTTTTTCTCGCTGAACAAGCTCATCCTCCTGTTTTTTTTCCCTTGCTTTACCTGCCCAGGGCTCAATCCTTGCATCTTTCTCCGCTGCTTGCACTCCTACTATTATTTATTATTGTTATGTTTTACTTGAAACTCTGGCACAACAAATTTCCCTCTGGATAAATAAAGTTATTCTTATTCTTATTCTTATTCTTATTCTTATTCTTATTCTTATTCTTATTCTTATTCTTATTCTTATTCTTATTCTTATTCTTATTCTTATTCTTATTCTTAAAAACAGTCGGTTGGGACGTGGGTCTGCATTTCTGAATAGTCCTTTTCTATCCAGACATACATGCATATTTGGATACATAAGATAAGATAAGATAAGATAAACTTTATTGAACCCCATTGGAGAAGGTCTTTTGTCACAGCAGCGTAACAGTTATAATTGATAGTATCATAGTATCAATACATATTAATAAAAATAAATTAAGTGACAATTAGAACAATACGAAGATAGCAGAAGACATCCACAAATAAATTGATAGCAGAGAGTAACAATAACAGCAAAAATCAAGGATAAGAATGGACAACGGGATGGAAAAACAAAACAAAAGAGAAAAAAAAACAGCAAGGGTGAGCATAGACAACCAAAATGACAACAACAAGGATAGGAACAGTGACAATAGCAATGACAAAAATAAACAAAAATAAACCGGATGCGAATGGGCCGAGACCAACAAGGATAAAAATAGAGGACGGACAACATGCATGCATGCATGCATGCATGTATGCAGGCATGCTGTAGATCTGGGGTGCACGTGCTTTTTCAGCACGCGTGCTACTTAGAAAATGTCCAAGCCAAATGATCTACCTACTATAAAAATGCAAAACATATATTGATGTATAAATATATTGAGAATTCCGTATATATACAATATATGTTGGTGCACCTTGCATAACTGCATGAAATTGGACAAAACTCAGAACAGTATTAGGACTTAATGATCTTCATGTGGGAAAAAGTTGACACATGCAGGACTATCTCAGAAAATTAGAATATTGTGATAAAGTTCTTTATCTTCTGCAATGCAATTACAAAAACAAAAATTACTTTTTCATGATATTCTGATATTTTGAGATGGGATTTTTGTGTTTTCTTATGATGTAAGCCATAATCAGCAATATTAAAATAATAAAAGGCTTGCAATATTTCAGTTGATTTGTAATGAATCCAGAATGTATGACATATTTGCTTTATTTATTGCTTAACAGAAGATAAAGAACTTTATCACAATATTCTCATTTTCTGAGACAGTCCTGTATGGAATGAAAACATTTTGAAAATTTTAGCTTTGGGCTTTCAGAGCGTGTAGCGTAGCCTTGACCTGAATTTTAAAAATACATTGGGAAGAAATCACTGTCAGTAAACATAAAAAAATAAGTATTTGAAAAATGCCCTCATAAATATGTATCTTACCTGGTTAATGGGACTTCTGTGCACAGCATCTGCAAATCCTGACTATCCGGCTTCCGCGAGTGTGACGTTTATTTTGAGCGGCAAAAAATAATAAATACAATTTTTTTTTCAATGTTTCAAGATCACGATAATCTTCCAACTTAGAACTAAAATTAAAAAAGGAACTAACACAAATAAAATACACTTCAATTAAATATTTATAATTTATTTTCCCAAGCCACAGCGTAAGGATGAAAGAGCCGCGGGTTGCCAGCCCCTGGTCTATATTCATATATAAGGCGCACTGGATTATAAGGCGCATTTTTGAGAGCATTTAAGGATTTCAACTGCGCCTTATAGTGCAAAAAATACGGTATTTTTTAATACAATGTGATCAACACACACTACTTTTGGGACCGACCGGTTGATCAAGATCATCGTATTGGGCGTTCCGGCTGTACATGATTACATACATATATACATGCGAACATACGGCACATAAATACATGCATGCATATGTGCGGTGGACCCTCATTTTTCACGGGAGCTACATTCCAAGACCCCCTGAGAAAAGTGAATTTCCACTTTTGGATAATTGTAACATGCAATAAACATTGAAATACTCACCATTGAAAATACTTTGCTGCACCAACTTCTGCCTTCCTTTAACATACCGAGGAGTTTTATTGCTTTTCAGCAATAGTCAGCATCTTCCTGCTACTCTTGTGGTCTATACCAGACTTTTGGGTCGATGCTTGCCGTTTAGGAGGCATCGTAGAGCGTGTTGTGACTCCCTATGAGATTTTGCGTGGGTAAAATGGTAGGAGTGAGAGTTCGCCATGCTGGGTATCTATGCAAAGGAAATTTCGTATTTTATAGAATTTATTTGAATTTAATTCTACTATATTTTTAGGGTAGAATATAGCTATTTCATCACGCAAATAAAAATTCAAATACTGAAAAAAAAAACGTTAAAGAATGATAAATCGCGAGAACCGAATTCCAAAAAAAAAAAAAAAAAAATACAAAAAAAATTAGCAAAGTAGCGAGGGTCCACTGTACACACATGTAGTCTGTTAAGTTTCTGAAAATATTCCACTGCCATGCAGAAATCACAGATTCTTTCATGTTGTGAATCATTTGTTGACCAGAGTCACAGATTGCGACAGGGAGCTGGAAACATGGTTTGCATCAGTTTTTCTGATCTGGACATAAACTATGTCTTAAACCCCAACCATGTTCCATAGCTCAGCAGTAAAAGCCCATCTAAGCTCCGCGCACGTGCACGCACTCATACATGCTCGCCGACACACAAAACACGCACGGGCTGCGAAAAGCACAACATGTCTGCTCATCTGCTTCTGATTAGTGACGACATGAGCGGTGCCAAATGGGAGATATGGATCTCATTCCTCTGCAGACAAAGCCTCATTCATTGGCAGAAAAACTCAGATGTGGGAAGACGATTCCTTCGCCTTGGACCCGAGCCGCTCCGCCGTCGTCTCGCCGTGACCCTTGAGCCGGCGCTCGTACCACATGCTTTCACAGATAGAGGGATAGATGGGCGGAAACTGTATTTTTTTTTTTTTTGTCCAAAATGACATCATTTTTTTGATGAGGCTCGCTCAAGTCAAAAACAAAAAATTAACAATACGTGTATGCATTGCAAGGAACAATTATTTGCCTCTATTATTTGCTTTTATGCTCAGGCTGAGTCATTTCAATTAAAATGTCAAACAGATGTGTGTGTATTGGATCCCTTACAGGATAGCGGTAACCATTTTATTCCTGCGCCGTGTTGTGTTTGGCCGGCCGGCGGTTGAGACCGTACCCTCCAGCCAGAGGCTGCGGAGAAGTCCGACATCTCGGTGACAGCTGTTGAGATGTAAACGCACGGCGAGAGGACAGAAAGCTTTTGATGAGAGCCTGCGAACACGCCCTCCCCGCGTGACTCACCGCTCAGGAACACGGCGGCGAACTCGCGGATCCCCGAAATGAAAGCCGAAGATCGGCAAAAAAAAAAAACAAAAAAAAAACACGGGGGCCGGCAGGGAATGTCGCGGTAATAACGTCCGACACATTTCCACCCTCAGCCGGGCGGAACGACAGCCGAGAGGCTCCGGTTCGGGGGTCGTTGACCCGCCGGCCGCCTTCACGCTGACGAATTATATTACGATCCCGTCATAACTTCTGCTATTGTTTATTGTTCCGCGTGTGCACAGGTGTGCGCCGTTATCAGCCGAACCGGCAATCTAATCTAATCCGTATCCGTAGGTGCGTTTTTATGATTTTTTTTTTTCTTTTGTCTCTACTGTGAACGATAAATCGCCGGCCCCCGCTTTAGTTATTCCGGTGGCACCGGTCTGAACCCGAGCAGGAAGCCCGGGGTGTTGAGTCGACTCGGCGAGATCCGAGCGCAGCGCCGCCAGGTTCTCCGTAATCTGCGAAAACAAGCAAATGTTTTGGGCTTCTCTCTCCCTCCTGGGTTCTCCCCTCCCTCTGAACCACATGGAGCAGGGTTCATTTGTAAGGCGCTGTTTGTTAAGGCTTTAGCGGTTAGTAAGTGCTTCCTTTGTTTGGCGGCAGCGCGGAGACAGGGGGTTAATATCTCCCAGGGAGCGCACACAAAGAGGGCCTTCAGCTCCCCTGGCCGAAGAGGGGTGGCTGGATGAATGAGGCCGGGCCGCGGGGCAAAGGTGCCAGGGAGGGCAGGGGTGGGTGGGGAAGCGTAAGGGAGAGCCCGGGAGGTCACGGGGCTATTAGAGGCGTGCCCTTCAGACGGCGGCCTTGAATGGGGAAGCGACTCTGAGATCGCCGGGTCACACTCGGGCTCGGGATGCATCCACGACGAATTACCGATGAATATTTATAGGTGCGAAGGAGTGTGTGGTCCGCGGTGGCAGGTGTCGCGGAGAGGTAAAGCGGGAGATGCGATCACGCCGACGCGTTCACGACAATCATTACATTACATTACATTGCATTTGGCAGACGCTTTTATCCAAAGCGACTTACAATAGAGGACATAGGGACTGCAAATACACTTGCAAATACACGATGCACAGGAAATTTTAATTTTAATTTTATTTATTTTATTTTTTATTTTATTATTTTATTTTATTTTATTTTATTTTATTTTATTTTATTTTATTTTTGACGGAGACACACAAACGTACACACACACACACGCACTGCATAGCCTAACTTGCTGCCAACCTGATCTGGGGCATAAGAGCAGTAAAAAGTCCTGAAAGAGAAACGTTTTTACCCGTTTCAATCGCGTTAACAATCGGAGCAGTGTTTGCGCCCCGGACGAGACGGTTCTCCGACAAGTCGATCTGGAACGATTGGGTTTCCCGAGATCCGAGTCAGTCCTGGCTTCCGGAAATCCACCTTACGGCGTTCCTAAAACGAGGCATCGAAGGAAGGGGGGGG
This sequence comes from Fistularia commersonii, assembly GCF_037954325.1. Classification (NCBI taxonomy): domain Eukaryota; kingdom Metazoa; phylum Chordata; class Actinopteri; order Syngnathiformes; family Fistulariidae; genus Fistularia; species Fistularia commersonii. Next base: position 2,655,472 of record NC_141311.1, read on the forward strand.
GGGGGAACGCCATTTTTGGCGAAATGTTTTCCGGACAGCGTTCGGCGTGCATCGTTTTCCAGGGTGATTTCTTCCTCCCTTGTAAATCCCTCCGGGACTGCAAACGCCATTAAAAAAGCAAATCAGTAACCAAAGATAACATCTAGCTCGGGGAGGGACTATTTTTATATTTCATTGAAATGGCACGGATTTCCCGGTAAAACCGACATTACCCGCCGCCGCCACCGCCGCCGCCATGTCACACACCCATTGAGAAGAGAGAGAGAGGAAGAGAGATCTGTCTCATTGAGCTCAACTCTTCCCACGGAACTACAACTGCATTCCCGCTGTGTCACGGCCGAACCAATGGTCTCTTTGTGCCCGTCCACCACAGTTCGTCCGCCGCAGACACAGCCCTCTCTGTACGCTGCAGCCCGGGGGCCAGCTATTAACTGTGCCCTTGCTTTTGGACACTTTGGTCCACATCACACACACACACACACACAGATACACACACATGCACATACATGCTCTACGACCAAGTCTCAACAGGTTCACTGTCCACCTGTCTTGGGGTCGGTCGGCCTTCTGAAAAAAAAAGGCTTTTTTAAGCCACAAAGTTGCCTTTTTTTTTTTTTTTTTTTTTTTTTGGAATAAACTCATTCCCGAGGAAATCCGTTTCTATGTGTAAGTCGCAGTTCACAGACTGTACAGAAGAACCTTTCAGTCACCCGCGCTAACAAAAGCATAATCTGGGGCATGAAAACACTGTACAGTAAAATGAATAAATAGGCTTACGCTTGGGAGGTTTAATGAAAGGCAAAATGTTTCCAAAAAAAAACAACACAAAAGAAAGACAGTGAGTGTAGCACGATCCAATATGACGGACAACTGGTGTCTTCCTCAGGGAAATGCTTTTGCTATGAAAAAATAACGAAATAAAGGAATTTCTGCGGGACTGGCCGCAAAAAGGTCCTCATGTCACTTTTTTTATTTTTTATTTTTTTTATTTTTTATTTTGTATCTTATTTATTTTTTATTTTTCTTATTGTTATTTTTTTTTAATTGATCACATTTATACATATTTTAATTTTTAATCTAATTTAATTTAATTTTTTTTTCAGAATATCATCATGCAAAGCTGTTGTTCGACCCTGACTTTGGAGGCTTTCAGCATTAATAAAATCCATCAAAAAAAAAAACATTATGACAAACATCTCATCTACCCAACAAAACTCTTGACTCATATAAATATAAAGCGACATAATATCAAGGCTTCTCCTTTGGGAGCGTAAATGAGAAAAGCCCGTCAGGATCCGGTGACCCGTTCCAGAGCTGCTACCGAGGTCTTGGACCCGGAGCAGGAGACGGACACACGGGGGGAAAAAGCCAAGGAATGTTATCGTGTCGCCTCTGACGCTGAGGTTTGAGAAAGGAAAAACAAAGCTTTGGCAGGGAGTCGTGTCCTCGTGTCCATCGATGGGCCGCCAAACACCGCGAGAGGCCTCGAGAAAGGCGACATTATTTTAAGGGTGGTGTTTGAATAGAAACTCAATCAGAAATCAAAAGATCAATTCAAATATTTATTTATGTTTAAATATCAGATGAATGGGGGGATGGATGGATGGTGCGATTAGTGTTCGGGTAATCCATCCATCCATTCATCCATCCATCCATCCATCCATTCATCCATCCATCCATCCATCCATCCATCCATCCATCCATCCATCCATCCATCCATCCGTTCATCTTTTCATCCATCCATCCATCCATCCATCCATCCATCTGTTCATCTTTTCATCCATCCATCCATCCATCCATCCATCCATCCATCCATCCATCCATCCGTTCATCTTTTCATCCATCCATCCATCCATCCATCCATCCATCCATCCATCCATCCATCCATCCATCCATCTGTTCATCTTTTCATCTTTTCATCCATCCATCCATCCATCCATCCATCCATCCATCTGTTCATCCATCCATCCATCCATCCATCCATCCATCCATCCATCCATCCATCCATCCATCTGTTCATCTTTTCATCCATCCATCCATCCATCCATCCATCCATCCATCCATCCATCCATCCATCCATCCATCCATCCATCCATCCATCCATTTATCTTTCCATCCATCCATCCATCCGTTTATCTTTCCATCCATCCATCCATCCATCCATCCATCCATCCATCCATCCATCCATCCTTCTCTGCTCAGAGGTGTCCACTATGGCTGATCTCCTTTGTAACCCTGCCAGCAGGATGATGGTGTGGCTGATGGTGGTCATGAATCATCCTTGTCCTGGTGAAAGATGGTCCACTTCAAGGGCTCTTCAGCAGCGTCATGATGGACTTTCTTCATCGATATCCTGTCAAATGCTTCAGATCCCAAACTGCAGAAGGAGGTTTTTCACAAGGGCGGAAGTTGTGGGCTCGGGAGCAGCAGGCCGGAGGGAGTCAGATACTTGGCATTTATTAAAAACTCAAAATAAACGGATGAGTAAAGTAGTAGGATACAGTAAACTGGACCGAGAGAAGGAAAACACAGGCAAAAAGGGATGCGGGCGGCTGTCGTGGCAACGCAGGACACAATGCGGAGGGGAAACAGATTGGAAAGTCGAACGAGGATTCTCTGGAGACCCTGAATGTCCAGCTGTGTGAATAGTCTGTGTCTCTGTAGGATGCCTGAATGAGTGAGGGAATGTTTTTATGTGTGGATGAGAGAGTGAACTTTGTCTTGATAATGACATGAAATATGGGGGAATGGTTTTGTGTCTCTATATGTGGCTCTGAGATGGACCTGTGCAGGGTGAACAGTCAGGGGAGGCAGGAGAGGACGTGCCTCACTTGCTCATCTTGGATGTCAAATCCAAAAAATTATTAAATGATTATAATTATCAGTGATTTGCACTATAAAGCCTTTTTTTAATTTAATTTCAAACGTTTTAGATTGTTTTTATATGCAAAATGGCTGGATTTTCACATTTACGTGCGGTGAGGCTGCAGACTGTTGAGCCTCAACGTAGATTACGTAATGAAGGCTGACTGCCGGCTCGCTCTGCACTAAGACTGGATTTCTGCCACTACTAAAATGTTTAAACACTTTTGCTATCTGAATTACATTTCCAATTTGTCAACAGCTGTATGTGTGTTGCTAGTTTCCTGTGCTGAGCGAACATAAAATGGCTGCAAAGAGCCTCCAAGTGAGGCACGCAGTTCTCCTGCCTCATGGTAGGAGGCGTTCGTGATTACAAAGATTCTTCTTGCGACTCCTCGGCTGCAGAATACATTGACGGCAAGCTAGAATTGAATAATGGTGAAAAAGCCACTCTGTTAGGGTCATATGTTTTTGAAGTGAGGCAAAGGGTGTAGATTTATACGACTACTTGTTACTGAATTTTTACATGGAATTGAATATGATTATTCTCAAGCGTTTCCTGTTTCCTTGTAGGGAGTCATGTGATTGGTCAGGGGGAAATGTCAAGAAAACACTGCTCTTTTCTAATTAAAGCAGGACCTTATAATCCAGCGGGTCAGTTTACATTCAGGGATTATGTTTTTTTAAACCATTGTTTTAAATAACAGCCAGATCTCTAAAGAAGCTTTGGCCGTCTTTCAGGGGCCTGACCGCTTAAGGAGAAATGAAGCTAAATACGAGTCTGACAAGCACAGTTTCAACGCTCGCGGCAGGAGAAACACAGCTACCGCCTCACAGCAAGAAGGTCCCTGGTTGGCTTCCCACAGATTGGTCTCCATGTTCTTCCTGTGTCTGCATGGGGTTCCTCCAAGGTTCTCCGGGTTCCTCCCACTGTCCAAAAACATGCAGGAAATTGTCCAGACGTGTGAATGGCTGCATGTCGCTGCATGACTTGTGAAAGACAAAGCTAATGGTCGAATGCTACCATATGTCGTATCTTCTTCTCCTTTCAGCTTTTCCCTTCAGGGGTCACTGCCGCGAATCACCCATCTCCATCTGACCCTATTCACCGATAAACTTCATATTCTCTCTCATGACGTCCAGCAATCTAGTCTTCCTCTAGACCAGGGTTTCCGGACCACTGTGCCGCGACACATTAGTGTGCCGTGAGAGATCATCAGGTGCGCCGTGGAAAAATGCCCACTTTCACCCGTTTGGTCCAAAAATCATTTATCCAACGCAAATAATGTGTCTTCCTATGTCTATGTGGGCAACGTGTCCATTCCATGGCGACGGGTAGTGAATTAACCTGTGCATCTGTGTATCAGAGTGATGTGTGACGTTTTGCGAGATATATTTTTAAAATAAAAAGTACTTGTATCTGCGTAAACAAACAGGCAGCGTTGTTGAAAACTACCAAGACGAGTGAGAAAGCAGTGAAAGCTGCTATAAAGTTGCTGAACTCGTCTCTAAATCCAAACAGCCGCACACCGTAGCGAAACATTAATACTACCTGCCGGCAAAATCATTGGAGAAGAAAAGCTCGGCTCTGGCGTTGATAAAGAAATAGCCAGTTCTCTCAAATAATACCATTTTCAGACATATTGATGACATGTCTTCAGATATTGCAAAAAAGTGTTCTGGAAAAATTGCGCATCAGTGGGAAATTTGCATTGCAACTTGACGAATCTACAGATATTAGATATATTAGATTTCACACGAAGTAAATTGAGACTACGGTTTCATTCTTATTCGTTAAAAAATGTTTTTGACATATTTATTAAGTGGTGTGCCGCGTGATTTTTCCAATGTGAAATATGTGCCGTGGCTCAAAAAAGGTTGGGAAACACTGCTCTGGACCTCCAATTCCAGCATCTGTCTACCAATATATCCACTATCCCTCCTCTGTACATCACCCAACCATCTCAGTCGATGTCCAGAACATCTAACATGTGTCGTCCCTCTGATGGACTCATTCCCGATCCTGTCCGTCCCGGTCACTCCAAAGAGAACCTCAACATCTTCATCTCAGCGACCTCCAGCTCTGCCTCCTGTCTTTTGGTCATTGTCGCTGTTTCTAGTCCTCACAGCATGGCTGGTCCCACCAATGTCTCCAACACCTTTACTTTCATTCCGGCCGATAGTCTTCTATCTCATCGCACCTCCATGTATACATGAATATATGACTGGATGCACATGTCTACAGGCTGCTTTGAGATCGACGGGTCCAAGGACCAATGGCAAGCGCTCCTCTGTACAGTCGTGGATTAACGTGTGAAGAAAAATAAATAAATGCCGGGCGAGAAAAAGGAAGCAGCGCTCTGGTTGGACAACGGTGAGCATGGCGGACCTGAAGCGCAGCTCTGGCCCGTTCAGTTTGACATGGAGTTCGCTCGACACACTCCCGAGCATGACCGACGCTCAAGGGGGCGTAAAGACACGTCACGTTATGTCCGACGGCTCATTCCTCCTGTGAAAAAACGGAAAGTGTTGACAGGAGCTCGTCGGATTCTTTGCTAAATTATGTCCGAACGGATCCGCGGAAACCCTGGAAAGGCCTCACGGCCGGCTCATGTCGGAGTTTGAGCTCCAAGCATAACACGTCTTCTTGTCGGCTCTCCTTAATCCGTGTCACCGCGGCGGGTTTTTTTGTTTTATTTATTTACTTTTCCATACATACATAACACATTCGCCACCATAAGCCATTCCCCTCCCGTGATATCATCCAATCGGCGTAGCTTTAAATACGCTGTTCGACACTGATTCAAAGCAGCTCTGCAAAAGAATAATATTTATTCTATTTAATCTCCCTCTCCACCTCAACACATTCCCCGGCCCACAGGGCCGCCGGAGCGTGCCAACAATAGCACCCCTCCCTTCTTCCTTCTCCCCTCGCCGCCCACGCCGTTCCCTTTCCCCCACCGGTCATGTCAGCAGAAAGCGTGGCAGGTGTAAAACGCCACGGAGGGAAAGGAAGCTCATACGGGGTCGGGGTTCGCGTAGATGGAAGGGCGGATTTATCGGGTTCGACCGTTCATCTGGGCCGTGTTCCCCGAGGTTTGCTTGTTTTGCTTTGCTGGATTAATTTCCTCCAGGTGCCAGGCTGGATGTATAGTACAGGGAATTCTCTGGTTTTTGTTTTTTTTTTACTTCTTGCATCTAATTTCGGGGGCAAACAGAGGCCAAAAAACCGGCAGCGCGAAGAGAAGTGAAAGTGAAAGACGGTAGGCCCAGATCCAGCGGCCTGATAACCCAATGCGGTGACGGCGCTGGGAAATTGCGCTGGGCATCGTCAGAGAATCAATATTTCACGTAGCTTTGGTTGTTGTGATACAACAACCGACCAATAAGTGCCTTTGGAATAGCAATTAATTTCATTTTGTCTGCGGAGGTCATCCAGGTCTTGGTGAATTCTTCTTGTTGTGGCAACTGGATTTGAGTTTCTTCCCTTCACTTCACAGAGGTGAACTGAAAAAGCCTCTGGGATGAGGGGGAGAAACGAAGTCAAGAAATTCATGTTTGTTTGTTCGTTTGTCAGCGGAGGTTCTCAGCCATTCATTCTTGTCAAAATCTTCCCGTTGTGGCAGCTGGGCTTGAATTTCAGTTCATCTCTGGGATGAAGAGGTGAAGAACTTCACCTTTGTTTGTTTGTCTGTTCGTTCATTCGTTTTTCTGTTTGACCGTTTCTTCATTCTGTTGTTTGTTTGTTTGTTTGTCCATTTCTTCATTCTTCTGCTCGCTGCTCGTTAGTTTGTTTGTGTTAGTTTGTTGATTTATTTGTTTGTTCATCCGTTTTTCCATTTGTCCGTTTCTTCGTTCTTCTGTTGGTTTGTTTGTCTGTTTCTTCACTCTTTTGTTTGTTTGTTTGTTGATTTATTCGTTTGTTCGTTCATTCATTCCTTCATTCGTTGGTCTGTTGGTCCATCCATCCATCCATCCATCCATCCATCCATCCATCCATCCATCCATCCATCTGTTCATCTTTTCATCCATCCATCCATCCATCCATCCATCCATCCATCCATCCATCCATCCATCCATCCATCCATCCATCCATCCATCCATCTGTTCATCTTTTCATCCATCCATCCATCCATCCATCCATCCATCCATCCATCCATCCATCCATCCATCCATCCATTCTTTGTACCCCTTATCCTGCAGTCAGGGTAGGCCCCCCTATCCCAGCTGTCATATGGCAAAAAGCGGGATTCATCCCATCCAGCCCGCCAATCACAGGGCCACAAATAGAAAAAACAACCGCTTTGTCATTCACTCATGTAGCCCATGGGTTTCCAACTCATTTCCACCGGGGCTACTTCAGCAGAATCTTAACGGTAACAGTATAAATGGAAGTAAATGCAATGTAAAATAAACGTAACTACTCCTACATGTTAAATAACGCTGAATTTATGGCTCATTCAAAATCAAAATGCATCCATCTGCATCAACTTTTTTTCTTCCTGGACATTTAGGGATCATTTGTACGTCTCAATTCCACTTTTGACACTGGCATCGACATGATCAATCACATGATCGGCATAAATTGCGGGAAATACAGTTTATGATCAATGCATGCGTTTGACTTACTTATTTTAGGACAATCAGACCGTTTAAGTGTTTAAGAGTTTGACCCTTGTGATCTAGACAGCTAGACATTCACCCTTTATAAAAATCTATATATGTACACTGCTCAAAAAAATAAATTGTGTTGTTCAAATTTGTTTGTTTGTTTAGAAGTTTATTAGGACAGTGTACATTAAGCACAGAGGCAGAGATGTTTGTACCAGATTGTAGATCATAGCTAATTTCCATCTGTAGTCCTGGGAAGACAATACAAATATAAAACTGTGCAATACAGATCTGCAATAAAATAACTATACAATATATAAACAGGCAATAAAATATTTTTTTTGCAAATTGAAAGTGCTATTGTTGTGATATTATTACTTTGGTCATCTGGGGGCCATCAGATGTTACTTGGCGCTCCACCAAGTGTTCCCTTTATTTTTTTGAGCAGAATATATATATACAGGACTGTCTCAGAAAATTAGAATGTTGTGATAAAGTTCTTTATCTTCTGTTATGAAATTACAAAAACAAAAATATCATACATTCTGGATTCATTACAAAAAATCAAATCTTTGTACTTCAGACCTTAAAACACTTTATTGCCTTGACTTTGACACTTTATAGTTTTATTTGTATTTTTTTACAGTTTTTTACAATTTCCTACTATTATTTATTATTGTTTTGTTTTACTTGAAACTCTGGCAAAACAATTTCCTTCAGGATAGATAAAGTTATTCTTATTCTTATTCTTATTCTTATTCTTATTCTTATTCTTATTCTTATTCTTATTCTTATTCTTATTCTTATTCTTATTCTTTAATCAAGTGAAATATTGCAAGCCTATTATTTTAATATTGCTTTAATATTAGATATTTAATATTAGATTATGGCTTACATCTTAAGAAAACTCAAAAATCCTATCTCAAAATATTAGAATATCACGAATATGTAATTTTTTTTTTTTTTTTAATTGCATTACAGAGGATAAAGAACTTTATCACAATATTCTCATTTTCGGAGACAGTCCTGTATATACGAAGACAGCAGGACCTCACTGGGTGAAGGTGGCGGCGCCTGCGAGGCTGGAGGCCGAGCAGAAGCTCTGCACAGCCGTTTGACATTTTCCCACAGACTTAAAAAGAACAGCTTAAAAAAAAGACTTGAAGGACTTCAAATGGCGCGTTTCATCTGAAGCAACGACCCGCTTCACCGCCAGGATTCCAGCAGCTGCACAAAGCAGGACGCCGTTCCAATGTTTGGTTTTCTCTGCTCGCTGATGAGTCATGAGCATTTTCAGAGAAATGATATCAGGGGTTCAGTTCAGGAAAACCGGCGTTCTTTTTGTTTTACAGTTAAAGTCTGGAACGGCGACGGATTTAAGTTGGGAGTTTTTACGATGCTAGCGCGGCCGTGATTGAGCCCGTTGGACGTTTTAAAAATCGCAGTCGGAGCGGGATTTGGCGCTGTTCCTCCGAGGTCGGGAAAAAGATCGGGGAAAAGTGCGTCACCCTGCGTGAGCGTGACCGATTATACTGGACATTACATGCATCTTATTCTGGATTCTCCTGGAACATATTTGCACTGACCCGGAGGTTGAAGGCGGTCTTGTGTTACAGGCCAGTCACCTGATGGCTTGGCAGCGATTCATCCATGATTCATTTATCATCCATCCCGATTATCACGCACTTGATGCCGACGTGTCGGCGTCGGCCGAGAAGCGGGGCTCACCCGGAGGCGCGGCAAAAAAATGACCAAAAAAATCGTTCGACGAACAGTTTCGATTAAATCTTGAATACGAACAAACGTACAAACAGACAAACAAACTCACAGGCGCTGTAGCATAGCAACAGTGCTACCGTGCTTGTTTACATCGTTCATGGGTGTGTTCTCCTGTTATAAATCTTTTTTGTGCTTTTCAAGCTATGCCTTATTATGGATCCCAAATAGGTTAAAAATGCTAGTGTTAGCAGTGCTGAGAGGAAGTTAAGAATTCCACTTGACCCGAAGCAGGTAATAAGAGCTAAACATGAGAGCCGTGATGGTTTCACAGAGTTCTCCAAGCACTAGGACACGACTCAGTCAACAATCTAAACAATCCCGAAGAACAAAGATGGACTGAAGACGCCTGATGTGGCTAAAGGGGACGACTACATTAAGGAAGAGAAGTTTTTGTTCGTTTGGATGAATGAAAGACAGCTTGCCGGAGATAGCGCTAGCATTAGCATTAGCGTTAGCAAGAGTCTCATATGTGAGAAGGCTTCACTTTTGGTGATTTAGTGGAGGAAACACAGAGTACAAGTGCTGGCAGGAAGAGAAAGAACACCAGAAACAGTGATAAGTAAGGTTATTTTTAATTCCTCTGGTATTTTTGTCACAAATAAACCTGTAAAAAGGTTTCTAAAGAGTGCAGTATGTTTTTTTTTTTTGGTGTCGGAGAACGGATCAGTGGTTCACATTCATTTCATTGGGAAACGATTCGTGAACATTTCAGTTTGCGAACTGAGTCAAAGAACAAATTAAATTTGTAGGCCGAGGTTCTGCAGTACTTACATTCAGTCTTTCATTCACACGTCTGGGCAATTCGGCAATTCCTGCATGTTTTGGAACTCGGAGAACCCCAAGGAACCCCAAGGAACCCCAAGCAGACACATTTTTCCCGGTCGCATCGGAACAATGAAATGACCAATGAATTCCAAGGCCGTTCAATTCTGACACCAAAGAAGACGACTTTATTGGTTTTAGTGTGCAGGAGGAAGACCAAGATATCGATCAGCTGGAATAGGACAACGCAGGGATAGAAAATGAATGGACGGACGTACTTTTCCTTGTGTTTTTTTATTATTAGTCTTTTTCATCAAGCTAGTCAGAGAATAGGGTCAGATGGAGAAGGTTGAATCGCAGTGGCGACCCCTGAAGGGAAAAGCCCAAAGGAAAAGAAGAAGGCGACTGGTATGTATTTAATCAAAAGTTAAAAAATAACATCTATCTCGTGTTACAACGTGGACACCTGTGGCTTACCGACAAGTGCGGCCTACAAATATACACATATACAATGCTCCAAAAAATAAAATGAACACTAAAATAACACATCCTAGATTTGAATGAATGAAAAATTCTTCGTTCTTAACATAGTTGAATGTGCTGACAACAAAATCACACAAAAATGATCAAATGAAAATCAAATTGGAGGTGTCGCACTCAAAATAATAGCCCTCAGGTGTCGCACTCAAAATAATAGTAAATAATAAAAATAGTAAATAATAAAAACACACAACAGGGCCATCCAACGATGATGTAATCGTTGGATCACACTTGGAGTTACACACTGTTGTTTAAGAGTTTCCTTTATTTTTTTTGAGCAGTATATTTATTTGTTTATTTATAGCCGGTGCGGCTTATATTCAGGTGCGCCCAATAGTCCAGAATTACAGCGAACCCCCCTAAAAATCAGGGAAATATCGTTTGTCACCCGGCCTGACTTCTTCTCCGCTCAGGTTTTGCCCGATGAAAAACAAAGCTCTCCACCACATGTTCTGATGAGGGAACTCGTCGCGTTGCGTGTCTGGCATGAAGTCAGCAGCGTTGGAAAACATGCTAAGGGCCCGTTTCCTTTGTCTCTGCTAATTAGAATCCCCCTTTTTTTTTATTTCCCCTTTATGATTTAAAGACCGAGGTTTTTTTAGGAACTTTTTCAGAAAGCGAGTGAGGTCATCTACTCTGCGGTCGGGGGAAAGAGAGCGAGTTCAAGCTGACCTGTTGCTGCTCCGGAGCTCGGGACTGTTTTTTTTCGGAGGTTCGGCTTCGACGAATTAAACTTGGCGCCGTTCAATTTATTCAACTTCGGAGACGATGCTCGACTGTTCGCCTCACAAACGCGCACGCAGCTGTTTGCTTTCCTCGCACAGCTTTTTGCACAATAAAACCCCCGGCCGGGGAAAACAATGAGCACGCCGGCGTGTCAGGCTGTTATTACGGCGCAGGGAATACGTGTAATGTCTAGACATTAACCAAACAAAAACTTTGTAATTAGCCGTTTCTCGGCGGTCTGGAGCCGGTCTCTACGGACGAAGAGCTGTTAGATAGCTGACGGAGCTGTCATTTGGACATCAGCCGGATTAGGGTGTTGTAATCCAGCTGGGATTACGTGGGCGTTTTCACGTTTTTTTCAATTTTTTTTTATTTTTTTTATCACCCGCCCCTGAACGCTAGCTCGCCGGCTCCTCACCTTTGTTTCCACCCGCCTCGCCATCCCTCCCCGTCTTTTGCGCTCCGCTGTAAAGACTTTCCGTGACTAGCTGTCATTAATCTTCCCTCTCTAGGGGCAGGATCTTGACTGTGTGCCAGCCAGTGCTTCGCACAAAGCCAAGACGACGTCCAAAAACAGAGCGGCTTTTCTTGTTTCCAGCGCAGCGTGTATCTCGCGCTAGCGCTGCCGTGGCCCTCGGGGCGCCTCGGCTGCGGGCAACAAAGACGCCGCTCTGGACGGGGCCCTCGCACATCACACCTAGGCTGAGATTCATCCGTTTCCATGCAGTCGGGGGAGGAGGACTTGCGGGTCGGCGCGTATAAAATCTTTCCCCGACGCCTCTCCCGTGCAAAAACATATCATTCTCTTGGCTATACTAAGGTTATATTGAAGCCTTTAGCAGTTGTTGTCAGTCTTGCACCCGCCTCCGGCAACCCAAGGTGTAATTACTACCAGTTTCACAACAACTGCTAACATCTTGGGCTTTTGTCCAAACCTGCAATAGCTAATTTTATGATATAATGTTATATTATAATATAATAAAATATGACAGATGGCACGGTTGTCCGTATTCACATAAGGTATGAATGAGTGAGTGAGTAGTTGTGCGTCTATCCCACGGCTCCTCAATCCCCGGTCCCGCCAATCATTTGGTAGCGGTCTGCAAAGAAAGTCTTTCTCGGTACAAATGATATATATTTTTTTCATTTGACCTTCCTGATCTTATTTTGAAAAACGACTGTTTCCGCCTTCGTATTACTGCCGCATTCAACTCTGCCGAGCCATTTCACTCACCAGCTACCGCAAGCTGGCCCTTGAAAAAGAAATGAGCCAGAAACACAAGTTTTTCGGTAAGAAACGAGCAAACTATAAGACGGCAAAAGTGAAAAGAAAGCCGGATGTAATAGAAAATAACAAGATTCTTACCTATGTTACAGGTTCATCGCAACAGATGATAAGCTATGCAAGCTCCGCCCCGCCATGCATTATTTAATATTAAATTTTAAATGACGAAATACTGTGAACTGACAAAACTTTTTGTTATTTGAGCCCTCGTGCCTTGAACATTTTCATGCCTGGTACAAAAAAGGTTGGGTGCCGCTAGTCTACATGACGTGAATCTCTTCACATAACGTGTGAATAACAACGAATGGTTGTACATGTCGATGTATTTATTATCTCTGTGTGAATGAGAGGGTGAATGTATGTCTATATTTTGCCCTGTGACGTTATAGGTAATGAATGAATGAGTGCATATAATGTATAAAGTGATAGTGCAGTCAGGGGAGGCAGGAGAGGCTGTGCCTCGCTTGCTAATTTTGGAAAGAAAAATATGAAACAAGAATTATACTATCTATCAGTAATTTGCACTATAAAGGTATTTTTCATTTAAATGAACCAGTTTTGAACCACAGGATTTTTTTTTTATATTTACTGTTCAAATACTGGGAGGAAATGTGCAGTGAGGCCGTCGACTGTCGAGCCTCAGCATAGATTGCGCAATTACGTCTGGCTGCTAGCATGCTCTGCGCTAAGACCATATTGCTTTCTTTGTAATGTTAAATATATGCTTTATATACATATATATGCTATATGAGCTACATTCCAATGTACGGTGTTAATTTTTGTCAACAGTTGTATGTGTGTTACTAGTTTCTTGTGCTGAGCGATCATAAAACGGCTGCAGAAAGTGAGGCGTGCAGTTCTCCTGCCTCATGGTCGGGGGCGCTCGGGATTCTTCTTCTTCTTCTTCTTCTTCTTCTTCTTCTTCTTCTTCTTCTTCTTCTTCTTCTTCTTCTTCTTCTTCTTCTTCTTCTTCTTCTTCTTCTTCCATAAGCTAGAGATCGCAAGTCAAGTGCAACCATCCGTTAATTTTTTTCCTCACTTTCAAAATGAAGGATTGTGATGAAGTCAGTGCCTCACCAGCCACGACTGAAAGCACTGCATGTGCATAAAACACAAAGCAACACATCTTGCATTATTTTGAGCACTGCTTTTTATATACCATTACATAAATGCATGATTTTTTTTCTTCTCCAGCTTCTTCATCACCGAGTGACATTTAGACCGGGAACAGCCAGGGGTCAGCGGCCTCGCTAATCTGCGCTGCTTCTCGGCGGCCCGGTGAACCCTCCCGCGTCAGCTCGGGCGCGTTGGCAGCAGACTCTGGACTTTGTGTCGTCGAGAAAACACCGGGGGAGGAAGAACGAGGAGCCGTTACAATAAGTCACCGTGACGATAGTAACAATAATAATAAAAAAAGAAAAAAAAGGTCAGATCTCGTGATCTCATAAAGAGCCTCCGCAGGGTTAACAGTCCATTGCCGGAGCTGTAAATGTCAGTCGATGGAAGGAAATAAAATAGAGCCGCCGGTAACTTTCCACAGTTGACACCAAAGTAGCGAGCTTTTTGTTTATTTTTGTTTGCTATTTACGCTCCCCTTCCTTCACACGTCCGTATCGTCTTTCTCTCTGGAGAGCGGAGGCCCCTCTGAGGTGCAAGGCGAGAGAAATAGGGGGCCGTTATCAGTGAAAGTATCTCTCGCAGATTCCCCCATTTCCCCTATATTCCCCTTTTCGCCCCATTTGACGATGTTGCTGTTGGGTACGTTCGGCGTGCAGTTTCGGAGCGCTTCACCTTCGATCGGTGCTTCTCGGTTATTTTCTGTTGCGTCCCCCCAGGAAGAATAAAACATTTTGCGTCCCCCACTCTCTGTTGCAACTTTAAATAGTATAATTTGTCTATAAAGTTGTTAAATGTACAGCTCTGCACTACACACAAAAAAAGAAAAAAAACTCACCCACTTACTGTAAATTGTAATAATTTAAACTGTAATAATTTATCTGTATATATCCAATATTTCATAATAGCTACATGTAAAATAATTTTCATACTCTTGTGCACTCCTTATCTTTCACCTTTTACTTAACACACTTTATAGTTTTCACTTTTTATTTAAGACACTTTATAATTTATTTGTATTTCTTATTCTCCCTTTTTCCCTTATTGTTTTACTGTTTTTTACTTTTATTAATTATTGCCATATTTTTTCTTGTAACTCTGGCACAACAATTTCCTTCGGGATAAATAAAGTTATTCTTATTCTGTATCCTTATTAACATTAAACAAAAGAAAAAAGGAAAAATTACTGAAGTATTATTGCAAATATTCAGCACATTTTTGCCGAAAGAACTCGAGCGGTTTATAGGGGTGTAATATCTTAGACTTATTTGTCTTCATGCTTCCGCTGCTAACATTTTTAGCCATAGCCCCAGCGAAGCTAGGTACGCTTCGTCGTATTTCCTCATCTTAGCTCTCGGGTGACTTTGGTTCGTCTCATTATCTGCATCTCTTATCATCCCTGTTAAATATTTTTCCACTGTGTCTCTTGAGGGTTCGTTCACTGCACTTCATATTTCCTGCTCGGTGAAAAAAAAAACAAAAAAAAAAACTACACCTAAGCGCTAATGCTACACCATTAGCATGTCACCATTTGAGAAGCGAGGCCGCCGAGGTCACCTTGGGGTTCGGCGCACGGGTGCTCTGCCAGCTGAGCTGATACACATCGCAGTGTAAATAACAGTGTGTGTCCGCTGCCAGGTGTGAAACACACACACACATACACACACACACACACACACACACACACACACGAGCGCTCACGCACCGCCGTGTTATGTTTCCATTCCATCATCAATTAACTGGAGCATTACCGATCCTCCCGAGCGTACGCCGAACGTGTGTTTACACGAACATGACAGAATCAACAGCGTGCGTGTCCGGGGTTGCTGGAGAGGAGGGTTCTCGCCGCCGCGACATAAATCCTAGCGTGCACGTCGGCGCCTTCTAAAGAACTCAGAGCGCTTTCGTCCCCCGGGCGACGAGAGATTCGCCTCCGCTGCCGGATTCTTACGGGATTTGATGTATGCCGTTCTGAGCTCTAAACTCAGACAAAGTGGAGATAAGTCATGTGTAATTGCTTTTCAGAAAAAAAAAAAAAAGGCCCATCCGTCGTCCCCTCTCTTTGTGCGTGATGTCCTTTGGCCTCAGGCAGCAGTCGGTGTTATTTCACCGCGTTTGCCTACAGGGGATCCACGTCAACCTGCCTGGCTGTCACGCTCGCTGGCGGAGAGGCTGCATCTCTGCACGCTTTGTCCTCCGATGGAAGCGACTCCACGGTCCAATCCTGCTCGCAAAGGATTTAATTCTCATTCTTCCTTACTAATTTTGGCTAAGTTAAATGTTTACGTCCCCGCCATTCTGCAAGAAGGTCCTCGGCTGGATTCCCACAGGGGTGCTTTTGATCTTGGAGTCTCCATGTTCTCTTTGTGTTCCGTCAGGGTTGTAGACCATAACACGCACGCACGGCATTCATTTTAGAGCCTGAATTGCCCAAATGACTGAATGAGACATGACACGAATGACAGGGTGAATGTTTTTGTCACTATATGATGCGTGATTGAGAGGGTGAATAGTTGTATGTCTCTATGCTGGAGCGTAAGAGTGAATGGCAGGATGTTGCTGTGTGTCTTGTGAATGAGAGGGTGAATGTTTGCACGCTGGATCGATGAGAGGGTGAATGAGAGGGTGAATTTCATGCTTGTAAATGAGAAAGTGAAAGTTGGCTCTATATTACATGTGAATGAGAGGGTGAATGGTTGTATAATTATGCTGGTAGATGAATGAGTGAATGTTTACACTTCTCTATGTGACGTGTGAATGAGAGGATGAATTTTTGAACATCTCTCCATGACATGAATATGAAGGTGAATGCTTGTGTCTCTATATGACGTGTGAATGAGAGGGTGAATGTTACGTTTCTAAGTGCTTGTAAATCAGAAAGCGAATGTTGGTATGTCTCTATATGAGAGGGTGAGTGATTGTGCTGATGTATGATATGAATGAGAGGGTGAATTTTATGTTTATAAATGAGAAAGTGAAAGTTGGCTCTATATTACATGTGAATGAGAGGGTGAATGATAGTTTGCTACATGACATGAATGAAAGGGTGAATAGTTGTATGACCACTTATTACGTGGGAATGAGAGGGTGAATGTTACGTTTCTACGTGCTTGTAAGTCAGAAAGCGACTGTTGGCATGTCTCTATATGAGATGGTGAATGATTGTGCTGATGTATGATATGAATGAAAGGGTGAATAGTTGTCGGTCTCCATACGACATGAATGCGTGGGTGATTATTTATATTAGAGTGAATGGCTGCATGTTTCTGTGTGACGTGTCAATGAGAGGATGAATATTTGCATTACAGATTGTCTATGTGTCATGTGAATGAGATGGTAAACGGTTGTTTTGCTATTTGACATGAATGAGAGGGTGAACATTATCCGTCTTTATATGACGTGTGAATGAGAGGATGATTAGTTTTATGACTCGATGCTGACACAGTGACGTGCGGTGAGGTTCATGGCTGGTGAGGCAGTGACGTCATCATGTCAGATTTACAAACATATGAACCCTACAGAGTAGCTTATTCGCCATTTTATTGCAAGCAGTTAACGCGCTTTGTTTAAAATATTTTATCAGCATTCTTTACATATACAAACTGCAGCATAGAAAAAAGCACATGTAAAAAAACGTTATTATCTCTTACCTTTACTTATAAATGAAGTCCATGCGCCGCTCCGTCTGAAGCATCTGTAACTTGGAAATGGAAATCACTGCCGGTGAAGACAGTCGTCCTCGATCGGTCCTGTTCCGACTGTATGTTTTGAATTTTTTCGGTGCCGAGAACGAGTGCTCCACCGACGCTGTTGTATCCGGAACGGTGACCACCGGCCGGAGCAATTTTGTCACCTCAGGAACAGTTTGAATAAGACCCTTCAGGGCCAAAAAGTTGAGAAGCTGCCCAGGAGATTTCCATTCATCCCTCACTGTTTGTGAGCTATACAGCAAAAAATAGCTGGATGGCTGCACTTGACTTGCTAACTGTTTACTGTAGCTTGCTATTGCTAATGCTATTATTCTGTAGCCGAATCGTATGAACGATCCCTGGGATCAGTGGCGCCCCCTACAATGAGGCACCGCTACTGCGTGCCTCACTTCATGTCTCTTTGAACTCGTCTTATGATGACGACAAACACGTTACAGTTGTTGACAAAAAACATTCAACACATCAGCTAAATTATGGACATTTAGTTCATATATTGAGTGTTTTTTTAATAGTGACATCCACAGAGACAGCAACACGGTCTCAGTGCATAGCATGCTAGCACAGCTAGCAGAATCATTGCGCAATCCATAGTGGGCTCAGCTGGTTGCCGCGTCACCGCACGTCTCATCTTCATATTTGACCTGTAAATATGCATTTTTTTTAGCGATTTTGAAAAATGTATTTTTTCATTTTGCATTTTTTTCTTTCCACGTTGACAGGTCAGGCCTGGCCTCCCCTGCCTCTACTGACTGCACGTCACTGTGCTGATAAATGAACGGTAGGGTGTCTCTATATGTCGTGAGATTGTTTGCATGCCTCTAAATGTGTCCCTGCGATCGAACCGGTGAACCTGTGACGGCCCTCAGACCTCCAGCAACCCCGAGAGCAGGATAAGTGGGATAGATAATGAATGAACGTTTGCTATCGGGGCCACGTTGCGTAGGTCCTGTCTTTCGCACATTAGCTGCACGCTTACGAGCTGTCGGGTAATTATCTGGTCAAAAGTCGCTGAAAAGCGCTTTTTATGATATGCGTGTGAAATATGAGCGGTGCATTTATCTGCTAAAGGATAAAAGAGGTAAACCTTAGCTCCTGATAAGCATCTGCTTTTGTGTTCTCCACTGCAGGCACTGCTTTCCACCTCAAACATATTATTAGCGGGTGGGGCGTGGACAACTGTTTACAAACAGCTGACAGGGAGAGTCACACACACACACACACACACACAAAACCTGTCCACCCGTGTGTGTGTGTGATGCTTTTCTGATAAATCCTCGCTTTTCAAAACAAAGGCGGCGGCACCGCGCGAACGCTGCATTTCTTATCTCCGAAGCTATTTATAGGGTTTTTACGAGTTCCACCGGCCGGCTGTTTATTTGTTTTGGTCGTCGTGACGGCAGGACGGTGTGGAAAAAGCCGCTCCTTCACAGCTCGCGTCCGATTGTCACGCTAGCGGTGCTTCCGGGACGGCCTTCGGGCTCGGCTCACAAAAGCTATTGTTCCCGACGGACCCTGGAGACGTGGAGAAAAAAAAACAAAAAAACAAGACGACAACATTGTGGAAAGCGGAGGAACCGTAAACGCGGGGCCGCCCGACCGACAGCTGAGACCGCGGAAACATATTCCCTTATTCTCGAACACCAATTGCTTCATATTCCCGATCAAACGGCCCCTTTGTCTCGGCGCTCCATTCAAACACGGGGCGAAACAGTGCCGCGCATTGACGGGACGCAGACAGATTATCTTGTTTGAATGGCTTTTCCAGAGCGGCAGAAAGGCCAGCACAACAATAGGTAACTTGTTGTAGGCACAACAAATCTAATATTCATTTAACATAGCCCATGGGGGCCGCTCATGCTGGTACAGTGACTGTTTGTATTTGTATAATACACTCCACCTCAGCGGGGCCGCTAATTGGGCCAGTTGGAGGAGGACAAAAGCCCCCGATGAAACAGAGCTGCGGCCACAATTATCACAGAAGACACAACAATGTGGGGATTGAAATAATTCCCTCTGTGAGCGTAGTCTCTCCCCCCCCCCCTTGGCCCCCGGCGGACAATCTGACTTTCACAATCCGTCGACTCGGAGTGAACGCCGCCCGCAAAATGTAAAAATAAACCGCTGGCTTGCGTGCAATTTTTTTAGCCGAGCGCATCGGCGGATACATCAAGCCGTGTTGCCCCAGACGGAGACTGATTTTGCCCGGCGCCGCGTGAAGCGCGCTGCAGATGGGTATCTTTGTCAGATGGAATCCCGACTACCTGAAATACCGGTTGGGGTGAAGGTCGACAGCAGGACGGACGTTCTGAGGAAGGATTCGCTCAAACGGCTCGCGCTCCGTTGACCGAGATGTTCAGTCTCCGGTTGTGTTTCTCCAAGGGGTTTCCGTGTTCTCCTCGTATCTGAGTGGGGTTCCTCCGGGTTCTCACACAGTCCAAAAACATGCAGGAGGTTCATCGGAGAGCCTGTATGGTCCAGAAATGTGAATAAGAGGGTGCTTAGCCTGTGAGAGTGGTTGTTTGTTTGAACCCAGTGAGTGCTAGGATGGCCTCCATGACAGTATGAATGAATGAATGAATAAAATACATTCACACCTACAAGATCAGCGGCTTTTCTCCATGAACCAATCAACATGGGGAACGCTCAATCCACCAATAGCGTGCCAGGTACGGATCTATGTAGCCAATGTTATTCAGTATGAGAGCCGGCGTGGGTACAATGGAAGGAGCGAGAGTTTGCTATGCTAAGCATCTTTGTTTAGCAAAAGAGATTTGTTTTTTTTTCTCTTTTTTTTTTTTTTTTTTAGGCTAAAATAATATTTTGCTATTTCATCCTGAAAAAAAAATAAATTCAAATACTGCAAAAAAAAATCCACTGTATTCATTTATTCATCCAATCATTGTCTAACGCTGACCTTACTACTGGTCACAACGAATGCTACCTTTGGACGGGAGGCGGGTTCAACTCTTCGCTGTCCTGTTTTTTTGTTTTTTTTGGGCCGTGGGAGGAAACCGAGAGCTCGGAGGAACCCGGGCAGACACGGGGAGAACATACAAAGTCCACACAGAAAAGTCCAACCGGGGTCCTTCGTGATGTGAGGCTAAAGCGCCAAGCGCTGCGCCCTTAATATAATGTTATTTCCAGATTATTAGCCGCTACTTTTTCTCGCATGCTTTGAACACTGCGGCTTAGACGGCGATGCGGCTTATCTATGGATTTTTTGGGGGGTCTAACGACACCGCCGAAACATTTAGCCTCGTCACATCGGACCGATGAAATGACCGTGAAGTTCTGAGGCCGTTCAATTCCGACACCGAAAAAGGCGACTTTAACGGTTTTAGTGCGCAGAAGGAAAACCAAGATAGCGATCAGGGGGAAAAAAATGAACGCACGGACGGATGGATGGACTTTTTCATCTTTTTCATCGGCTGTGTTACAGGCGCTGTTTGGGGAAAAAGCATATATACACATATATTTATTTAGTTATTTTTAGCCGGTGCGGCTTATATTCAGGTGCGCTCAATAGTCCAGAAATGGCGGCATTGATTTGCACACGAATGATATATTAAACACGAGTCCTTGCTTTTGTGCAGCCCTGAATCTGTCTAAATGTTTGTGGAAACCCCAGTTCGGGAGCGCCGGTTTCCAAAATGAAATAAATACATCGAGAGAGATGTTTTATTAAGCCGCGCTGGGTTTCAGCACAACAAACATTTGGTTAAGGTTAGAACAGCAGCGTGGCTCGGGTTCAAGTCATCACTTCCCAGAAGTTATGGGGCTGACATTGTCAGGGGCAGGATAATAACTCAGTGGTGAAAATGGCTCCTGGAAACAGGAAACAAACAAAGGTCTCTTGTTGAGAAGTTGAGTGTTTTTTTTTTTTTTTCTAAAAAGAACTTTGATCCGAAGCGAAATAAGACATGGCCGCGAACGCGTTTCCAGCTGTGAAATTAAACTTTTACGGGTCTCTTTGCGCAGACGGTCCTGAGCCGTCTGCGCTTCCACGTGGATTTCCACCCTAAACCGACCCTGCGGTGTTTTATTGCGATGACAATGTTTAAAACGTTCGTTCTCGTTGGCCATCCTTGGCGTGATGGAGCTGCCGATTCTTCAAGCGAGCCCGTAAATAGTTCCGATCTTACTCACCCGCATTGTTTCGTGTCAATGCGTCCTGAAGAAAAATGCGTCCGCGCTAAAAAAACACGGCATGGCAGACCGTCTTTGCAAATTTGCATAAAAGCAGACGTGCATATAAGCTACTTTTTTTTTTTTTTCTCTGCTTCTGGTTTCAGCGCAGCTGTGGCTTGTTCGTAAATTTCTCTTTTTTTCTCTCCGGTCCCCGGAGCGTGAGAAGGATCTCGTCAAACGGTTGGACGTTTTTCGGAGGAAGACGACCAACTTTATCGAAAACCTCGTTGTCCGACGAAGGAAACAGGTGCTGAGTCAGTGAGGAGAGGAATGTCAGAAGAATGGGGAGGGAAATGGGCGAGAAAGAAAAAGAGAGCGAGAGGTGTTGAGTCTGTGCGTCGGTGTGTGTGTGTGTGCGTGTGTGTGTGTGTGAGTAATGCTGAACCCAAGCCAGGGAGTCGGGGAGAGAACAAGGGGAGGAGACTCCCGGGATTGCGTGCGGACATCAAATGTTTACCTGTAACAAAAAGAAAGGGGAAGGTGTAGAGGGGAAGAAAAGGAGAGGAAAAAAAAAAAGAGGCCGTGGTTTACAGGGGTGGGCGGGAACCCAAAGCCTAAAGCAGGAGCTTCGCACGCAACTTAACAATACTACCTTTATGAAGCCCTATTGCGTTATTGGGTGAGCACACACACATTCACTTATGACACACACACATGCACGGAAAGGAATTTATAGATAACTAGATGAGATCCAGTGAAACCGTCACCGTAATGGGATCAAAAAGATCGGTTTATTTTTTTTGTTTTTCTTTTATGGCCGCACGTTATTCACCAAATGGGAGCCGATAATCAGCCCCAGCTGGGGAACAGCTGGAGTTTCTGTTCGACAGAACGGGGGTGGGAAGGAGGGGGGGAAAAGATCCGAGCTCCAACCCAGAACCAAAAGTTCCTCAAAGCAGATGTTCGGCGTTCCCTCCCGTTCGGTTTTTCGCCGTAATTGGCCGACAAATCAAGTCTGGAAACCCGAGAGAGCGCCGGCTGAGTTCCCTCCGGCCGGACGACGCGCGAGCCGCGACGACCCTCCCCTCCCCGCGACCTTTGGGACGACCTCGGACCGAGCCGACTCCGTTCGCCGGGTCTGTCAGTCGGCTCGGCGGCTCGCGTGTAAAAAAGGGAGAGTAATCTGGATTTAGCTGAGGGCGCCTGCGGTCAACGCAATTTGCGCGTACTATAAATAATTTGACTTTTTGCGTCGTGTAATGTTTGAGAAGGCAGAGAGAGGGAGTGAGCTTTACACACACACACACACACACACACACACACACACACACACAGGGCTTCCTCCCCTGCGCGTCAGCAGTGCGAGCTCAGGTACAATAGGGAGCATTGTTCAGCCGGCAGGCCCCTGCGTGCCGGCTCCCCCTTCGTACCTGAGCACAGAGACAGGTGTATTTCTCCTAGTCACGCATAGCCACACTCCCAGCTGCCTACACACACCGCCGAGATCGCACACACACACACACACACACGCACGCACGCACGCACGCACACGCCAAGAAAAGCATCCACATACAAAAGAGCGCATAGAGGCCCATTCGTTTGCGACGCCGCGTTGTTTATTCTCCGGCCTCCGTTACGCTTTTGCACCTCGGTCGTTTCCGAGGTGGCGCCGGGAAGGGGCGTGCACGTGAAAAAAGATTTTATTTAAATAGTTTCTGTTAAAAAAATGACACGATAATGATAAACGTAACCGATTATTATGTCGTTTTCTTTTCACAGCCTTCGGCCCGTCGACCTGCTGTCCCGAGGAAAGCCTGTAATAATATACCGTCAATGTTACACACACACACACACACACACACTCATGCACACGCGCCATTAAATCGCCACCTGTTTTCACACCGGCTATCTGCACATCTCTAAACGTTGGAGCGACTTCTCTTTCAGTCTCAGATTCTCACAGGAAAGGCCAAGAACCAGCGGCGGAAGTCGGCGTCTCGGCCCGAAACGTGACACGACATGAGCCGGGGGGGGGGGGGCCTGCACGCACCGTATCGATGGCCCGACGTTTGAACGAAAATGTGAACGGTTGTTTGCCTCTAAATGACTCATATCTGTACATAGCTGTCGTCCTCTTTTCCTTTAATATATTATATTTATATACAGGACTGTCTTGGAAAATTTGAATATTGTGATAAAGGTCTTTATCTTGTGTAATGCAATTACAAAAACAAAAGTGTCATACATTCTGGATTCATTACAAATCAACTGGAACATTCCAAGATTTTTATTATTTTAATATTGCTGATTATGGGTTACATCTTAAGAAAAGTCAGAAATCCTATCTCAAAATATTAGAATATCATGAAAAAGTAATTTTTGTATTTGTAATTACATTACAGAAGATAAAGCACTTTATCTCAATATTCTCATTTTCTGAGACAGTCCTGTAAATAAAATTTAATTTTCTCTGTAGCACCTTGTGGATTATATTAGCAACACACTACACACTTGTTTATACAAAGTGTAAAGGTAATAAAAAGCACTATATATAGGGGTACCTTTATTTTAGAAGTATTTTTTGTTTTTTTAATTGCATTACAGAAGAACTTTACCACAATATTCTAATTTTCTGAGACAGTCCTGTATACTGCTCCAAAAAATAAATGGGACACTTAAACAACACATCATAACTTCAAGTCAATCACACGTCTGAAATCAAAATTTTGGACTTTTTTTTCGGGACACGACATCAGTTTTTCCACTTTTGAGTGCGACTCCAAATCCAGACCTCCACTTTGATTTCCATTGATAATTTTTGTGTGATTTTGTTGTCAGCACATTAAACTACGTAAAGAACAAAGTATTTCGTGAGAATATTTCAATCATTCATCCAAAATGTGTTATTTTAATGCTCACTTTATTTTTTTGAGCAGTGTATGTAATATATAGGCGGCTCCCCCGTGTCTGCGTGGGTTTTCTCTGGTTTCCCCCCACAGTCAAAAAACATGCAGCAGGTTAATTGGAAAAAATTGGAGAAAATTGCCACCGAATGAGTGAGTGAGTGTTCTGTATTTGTTCTGTATTCTATATTTGGCCCTGTGATTGACTGGCGACCAAGCAATTATAATAATAATTTATCCTTTATTAATCCCTGGGCATTTTACAGCCTGTGGGCCACATCCGGCCCGTTTTGCTTTTTTTTATCCAGCCCGCCAAACTAATTTTTTTGAATATTTTGACAAGTATTTCCAATCCATATTGAATATAGAAACTCTTTATTTTTTCCTTTTTTTTTTTAATTTGGATGGATGATTTTGTACAAAATCATGTTGCTTCATTTATATGATCATTCATGATTTTAAAGTTGAAATAAAATGCTCAAAAAATAAATATTTAAATCCAAATTTTCATTTTGTTACATTTACATGATACCTCGTTGACCCACGCATAAAGATTAAATAAGAAATAGTCTGATGCTGCTTTAAAAGCCAAAACATGGGGGGGGTGAATCATCTGGCAGGGGTTACTTTATTATAACATATGTGGAATTCTTTAAATACTTGGTAATACCTTTCAGTTGTAGTTCTGCAAAGCTGCAACACTGGCTGAGGATGCAACGCCACCATCTGTGTAACGTTCTGACTCAAAACACCCCGAAATTGTCTCTGAATTTCTCTGTAATCCCAACTTGCTGGCTCTCGGGACGGATGTTGATTTCAAGCTCGTTCTATTGTTACGTTTCACTTTTTTCGCACGTCATTCTCCTAAAATGCTCAAAATGGAGTATGCAGATGTATACGCTTACATACTCCTGCCTCAATTATATGACTCAATGTCACAAATGTACATTTTTTGACAGTTTCAAACCAACATTTGGCTGTTATATTGAACACGAATGAAGCAAACTGCTCAAAAAAAAGCGACCTTCCCTCCAAAATATCTATACATTTTCTGGGGCTACTTTCCATAGGGGTCGGTCTTTAAGCGTTTTTTTTTTTCGTGAAGCGAAACGCTAACCCTGATGACGGACAACTTGGCCGACATTTTGCGCGGTCATTGCAATGTTTGTGCAGTACAGTACGTGCTGTATTTGCATATGTACAGTATATACTGCACAATATTTGCATGCATATATACTGCACAGTATTTGCATGCATATATACTGCAAAGTATTTGCATGCATATATACTGCACGTTATTCGCATGCATATAGGACATTGGTTCTGTATTATTTGACCTTTTCTCTTTCTGTAATGTTCATATTTGCATGAATATTGGGGAATTATACAGTCTCTTTTGTTTGATGTTCATTTTTGCATTAGTATACCCGTAGGCTATTTCTATCGCATAGTATTTGCAAACATACATGCCATTTGTACTGAGCTATTTTACCTTTTCTTTTTCTGTAATGTTTATAGTTGCGTGAATATAGGCCAATTATAAGCGCATACTCACAACCCCGCTGTCAGCGCATTCCACGCCTATTTTCATTTTGTCGTAAAGCCTGTCTTCACTCTGTAACGTCATTCACCGATTATGTCGTAAAGTGAGGATCACCTGTATATGTAGTCTAACCTCTTTGCCACTTTTATTGCTTTTGTTTTCATTGTTTCTTTTAAATCTGAATTTTTGTATGTGCCCATACGGCGTCTTTGTGCGTCAAGTACAGCATCTGTGATAAAATGGATGATAATTATTATTACTTACTACATGATGTGAATGAGTGATTGGATTGCTGTATATCTTTATATGACGTGCAAATGAATGAGTGAATTGTTTAATGTCTAAATATGGTGTGTTTATGAGAGGGTGAATGTTTGAACGTCTTTATATGACGTATTTATGAGAGGGTGAATTCTTGCACATCTCTATATAGTGTGTGAATGAGGGGGTGAATGTTTGCACGTCTATATATGACATTTGAATGACAGGGTGAATGTTTTCATGCTTCTACATGGTGGGTTTATGAGAGGGTGAATGTTTGAACATCTATATATGATGTATTTATGGGGGGGGGAATATTTGCACGTCTATATATGACATGTGAATGAGAGGGTGAATGTTTTTGCACGTCTCTATATAGTGTGTGAATGAGAGGGTGAATGTTTGAACGTCTATATATGACGTATTTATGAGAGGGCGAATGCTTGCAGATTTCCATATAGTGTGTGAATGAGAGGGTGAATGCTTGTACGTCTCTATATTGTGGGTGAATAAGAGGTTGAATGTTTGGACGTCTATATATATATGACATATTTATGAGAGGGTGAATGCTTGCAAATCTCTGTATAGTGTGTGAATGGGAGAGTGAATGTTTGAATGTCTATATATATATGACATGTGAATGAGAAGGTGAATGTTTGCACGTTTCTATATAGTGTGTGAATGAGAGGCTGACTTTTTGCACATCTATATATGACATGTGAATGAGAGGGTGAATGTTTGCACGTTTCTATATAAGACGTATGAATGAGAGGGTGAATGCTTAAACATCTCTACATAGCGTGTGAATGAGGGGATGAATGCTTGAACGTCTATATATGACGCGTTGATGAGAAGGTGAAAGTTTGCACGTCTCTATATGACGCGTGAATGAAAGGGTGAATGTTTGCACGTGTCTACATGGCTTGTGAACGAGAGCGCCAATGGTTGCATATCTCTAAATGTGAATAAATCATCCCTTCACCTGAGCTGCAGGGTATCCAAACACTTACAGGATGGCTGCATCACCGTAATCCCCGTCCGTCCGTCCATCTCACAAAGGATCGGCTCTCCCTTCGCCGGAGCTCGTGCACGCCGAGCCACATAAGGAAACATTTGTTCCCGGTCTGGTTGAATGGAGCCTTGTGCTGGAGGTCGTCAAAGAGATACAAGAGGATAGGACATCCAAACAGTCCAACACAAGAGCCGTGCTCTGAAGCCCCTCTGTGTCTGCGGCGGCCCGGTAATGAATGTCCCCTAGTCTTAATCACTCTCAACACACACTGGAGATATGACTGACTTCATTGTGCTCCCCCTCTGTGTTTTTGCATGTCGGAAGCAGGAGTCACGGCGGACGATCCGTCGAGTATTTAGATGCGTTACATGGCCGCCGTTGGGACTCTCCGGAAGGCACTCGTGTAAAGAAAGGGGATGAAAGCGGAGGATTTGCTTGTGAGCAACGGCGAGTCGATTTGTTTACATTCAACGCATAGTTTAGATCAGGGTTGGGCAAACTACGGCCCGCGGGCCACATCCGGCTCGTTGCTCTTTTTAATCCGGCCCGCCAAAAATCGGTACAGAATTCATACTTGATGTGATTGGTTGAATGATTGGACTGATGAATGCGGGCGCTCAAACAGGTGATTATTTCATTTTCAAAGTTACTTGAGGACACTTGACAATTTTCCTGAGCTGAAAGACGCAGATTAGCTTTGTGATTTAGCCTTAACCGTGGACATACAGACACACATGAATGAGCTGGACGTGAAGCGACGAGGGAAAATACGGTTTGTTCATGAATTGCAAACAAACGTCAGAGCCTCAAAACCGAGCTGCTTTTATTTTCAAAGCGAATGTCAGACAATGTTCAGACAAATGTCGGATGAGTCCGATATGAACTGGTAAAAATTGCGTTTTTTAGAATTTTTTCATATGTATCGTATCTTGTGGTGACCCGACCTGTCTGTCAAACATTAAAAGTCAAAAAGCCAAAAAGTTTGCCCACCCCTGGTTTAGATCATAGATAACGCCTTTATTTCTGTCTCCAATATTCATCTTTAAATTGGCGCAAGTTCGTAATCGATGATCCCAAGGAGCGAAGAAGCGAGGTGAGCCGGATCAAAATGTGTAGTTCTCCTTTTCTTTCCCTTTTTTTTTTTTTTTTTTTTTTTTTGTCTTTAAAGGAAAAAAAAAAAAAATCCCTTCTCACAGCAGTGGTGGCTTAGGAATGCGAGACAGGAATGCTGTTCAGTTACTATAAAGGGGGTTACTGATCACGGAAAACAATGTCTTTGTGTTTTCATCCCCGGCTCTAGTCACGCAATGCTGCGCGCACCAAACCTCCAGCAACTTTTCAACCCGGCACACAAGAAAAGCCATCAAGTACCTGCAATTGACAGAATCGCGTGCAATTCAGGTACTCCAGGATTGCGTTGGAGCCGGGCCAGGCGGGGAGAGACGCAAGAGACGGACTGGATTTTTGCACTCTGGCCGACGGTCGCAGTGCGAGGAAACGTTTCTTGAGTTCCCAGGAGAAGCCGTACGCTTCGGGCGTTTTTCACGACTCGCCCGTGCATTCGAAGCTCACGTCTGAAAGTCTTCCGCCCGAGCCCGGCGGGGACGGTTATCTCCGAAAGCGAAGGTTTGCTCGGCCGCCGCGGCGCGGCCTCCTCCGCCCGACGATTCCAGTCCTCGGTTTGCAGCCGGAGAGAAACTATGATCCCGAAAAATGCTAAGCAAGCCTGGAGGAGGTAGGAACATGAAAGCGAGACAGACAAGCGACTCATTCATGGGGAGGTGATTTAAGGCGCTACCATCTCCATATCTCTGCACGGCCACAGATGATTGTTATTACTCATTCGCAGCCGCTCACACGGCGCTCACACGCAACCTGCGGTCGCGCTGACAGACGATGACTGACGGCTGCGCACTGACACAATTACAGCCAAAAGTCATGACATAATAGCATCGTTTCTTGTTACTCTTAATGGATGGTATTAGTGTTATTATTATTATTATTTTCGGCGTTCTTGTTATTATTCTCGAGTTCCCTTCGTAGAGATCAAAAAAGTGTTATCTCACTTTTAGTCTATGATTTTAGCATTGTTGTTGTTGTTGTTGTTGTTCTTAGCTGCTGTTGCTGTAGTTGTAGAAGAGGTTGTAGTTGTGGTGGAGATAGCTTATTACTTAAAAGACACACACACACACACACACACACACACACACACACACACACACACATTCACACATGCTGTTGTGGTTGTACCAACAGTAGTAAAAATATTAGTAGTAGTAATTGCTGTTATTATTGTTATAGTCATCATTATCATTGTGTAACAATTATTAGTATTGTTATTATTATTATTATTATTGGTGTTGTTATTATTATTTTTACTAGTATTTGCAGTACTTGTAATAGTAGTAATAGTAGTTGTAGTTGAAGTAGGAGTAGTACTTGTTGTTAGTAGAAGTAGTAATAGTAGTAGTAGAAGTAGTAGTAGTGGTAGTGGTGGTAGTTTTTGTTGTTATTTTTATTATTATTATTATTATTATTATTGATATTATTATTATTATGATTATTATAAGGAGTCGTAGTATTAGTAGTAGTAGGAGGAGTAGTACTTGTTGCTGTTGTTAGTAGTGGTCATAGTACGTAAAAGCCACAGATGTAATAGTAGTCGTAGTAGTCAAAGTACTCGTCATAGTAGTGGTGGTTGTTGTGTGTTGTTGAAGTTGTAGCAGGGTCTTTCAGGTGGACACACACACAAACACACACACGCCTGTGAGAAGTAGCCAACCACAGCATATAAATGTAAGCCCTTCTTTTGTTTGTTTTTAAACATTGTTTTTTTTTTTTGTTACATCTTTCCAGTCCAGTTGTTGCGTCGAACCGGCCGTCATTTCTGTGAATGAGCGGCATCGTCTGAAAAAAAACTACATATCCCATCACGCATTGCGGCGTGACGTCACTCCGCGCGGCATGTGCCGCGGCGCTGCCGTGGAAGAATGGCTCAGTGCGGCTTCGGCGTCCCACGGAGGCGCACCGTCCCACGGCTCCGGGACCAGGACCCCGCCGGCGGACCGGAGAAGCTCCACGTCACCCGGGAAAAGGGAAGAAGGCGCGGATCGAAGGGCGCGGACACACGTGGACGGCTTTATTGGATGGAAACACGCTCCGTGGATTCGCCTCTCCGGCCCGTGGATCTCCGGGTGGATGTACGGAGGAATGTCGCGTCCCGCCCGGTGCACCGGAGCCCCGGACACGATCAGCCTCCTTCGGATACTTTTTACGCGTGAGGCAGTGTCACGCACGGCGCGTCCACTCGCCTCCCCTTCGGGACCCACGACCTGGAATGGATGGTTTTTGACACGACGAGTGGAATAACCGTGACACTGCGTGGACCTCAGGAGATGCCCGCTGCTGCAGGTACGTCACCTCGACCCCATTATTATTATTATTATTATTATGTATTCTATTTATATTTTTATGCAAAAACAAATCAAATCCGGCGCGTGCAACCGCGGGTGTGTGTTGTCCACGGGATACGCGTGAGAATTCGGTCGATCTCACGAGATTTCGACCCACGTCCGATGATGGAAACAGTGTCCGGGACGTTCTGCGCACCGGGTTCTTCCCGTGACTCGATCCGGTAATCCCGCGGGATTTCCATCATCCACTCAGTCTGACTTGTTGGAAGGACGTGACCCTCCCCACGTCCACGTTCACCTGCGTGACACAACCCCACCCCACGTCATCATCCACCTGCGGCGTCAGGTGGACCTCTCCACTCCCACGGGAGTGGCGTGGCCGGAGCTCCACCACCACCTGCGTGGGCACGAAGGGGTTAAATGTCCTCGCCTGGGGTTTGGAGATCATGGGAGAAGTGTGTGTGGAAGTGTGACAGTGCTGCTCGTAGTAGTGTGTGTGTGTGTGTGTGTGTGTGTGTATGTCCCATATTTAGCAATGGAGAATTCTGTGTATTGTTTAGACATAGGATCCCTAATATGCTCATATATATTAAAAAAAATAAATAAATAAAAATTAAAAAAATAAATAAAATAAAACACAGACCCCCCCCCATACACCCCTATTAAAAAAAAAACAAAAAAAAAAAAAAACGACAACGTCCACCCCCCATACACCCCTCTATTAAAAAAAAAAAAAAAAAAAAAAAAAAAAAAAACTTCTCCAAACAAGACCCCCTTTCTCCGCTGAAGAGGGACCCTCTGTCTGATGCCAAGTGACTCTCATGGCCGGCATTGACGGGGGGACACTCGCTGCACAAAAGGAGCTGAAGTGTCAAATAAACTCGGTCAGAGCCCCCCGACACACAAGAATTCCTTTATCTGGCACCCTGGGAGGCAGACAAAGGCAGACTTTGTGTCAGCGAGCGGAGCCTGACTAAACACTGGGGCTTTTTTTTTTTTTTTTTTTACTCCTCTTCTTCTTCTTCTTCTTCTTCTTCTTCTTCTTCTTCTTCCTCCTCCTCTTCCCATTGTCATCCCAGAAGCGCGTCTTGTTTTGTTGACGTGACCCCCGGCTCGCCGAGCATCTGCCCCGCATCTGTCCGACACACACACACACATGCTGACATCAAAGTTCGGGCCATTTTTGTTTTAAGGGGGGGGCGGCTAGTTGTGTTTATGTCTGAGAAGACCAAACCCAGGGATTTGCTTTCTCCCAGAGCCCAAGTTGCCGGCGGCGGCGTCACCCGATACGCTTGCGGCGAACCGCAGCCGGGAGACGTTTACACGCTGGGGTCAGCCTCGCTCAGCCTCGCTCAGCCTCGTGTTTACTCCGCTCAGCATTTCCCCGGGAACCCCCCCTCTCTTCCTCACCGCCGGCGTTTCCCAAAGAACCTGCGCAGCAACTCCCACGGTGTTCGTATGCTAAGGCACGCCGTTTTTTTTTTTTTTTTTCCCGCCGTCCCGTTGACCTCCCGCCCGTGTCAGGTGACCTCCCGCAGGCTTGCGCTAGCACGCCTCCCGAGGATCGTGTCCCCGCGGCCGAGCGTGTTAAAGGCGTGTTTACGAGCTAAAGGCCGGGTCGCGGTCCATCACGTCGGCCCCGCCAGGTGACGACCCCGGGGGGTGACCTCCGGTTGAACTTTGACCTCGGAGGGTAACCCGGAGCGTCTCTTTTTGCTATTTTTTTTTAAAGCATCCAGGAGCTTTGCGGGAGAACCCCTCCGCCGTCATTAGCGTCAGATAACCGCTTAATGAGCTCGACGGGAACGAGGAGCCGTTACAAAGATGTGTGTTTTCCTCAAGACCGTCATTTACTCTCAGCATGTGTGTGTGTGTGTGTGTTTAAGATGGACATTAAAGTCTGTCTGAACAGGAGAACTGTCATTTATTAGTAGCGTAGGAACAATGGGGAGCTTGTCTCTGGGGTGGTGGGGGCCAGAAGGGGGCCAGAGGGGGCCGGTGGAGCCGGGGAGGGCGGGCTGAGATTGGGCAGCAGCCTCTGACCAAGAACAAGCCCCTGTCTGATGGAGAGAACTGCTGACCCTTCCTGAGCATAATGGTACCTTTGTTTCGAGGTGTATGTGTTTGTGCCTATGTGTTTATGCGTGAGCGCGAGGAGAGGGGTTTCTGAAAAGCTGGGAGCGCTGTGTTAGTGTGTGTGTGTGTATGTGTGTGTGTGTAAAGCCTCCATCCTCCACGCTTTGGCGGCTTTCCTTCCGTTTGTGATTTTTTTTTTTTTTTTTTTTTTTCCGGGATGGGTTTCTCACGCCGCTCGCCACCTTTCGGGGAAACGAACGGCGCCGGCGGCGGACGCCGACCGAGAAATTAACAGCATCTCCTCAGGACGGTTCACGGTCCGCTGTCGTATGTCGGAGAGCAAATTAAGAATTTCATCGTACATGGAAATACATTTCCATAATGTACATATAAGATAGGATAGGATAAACTTTATTGATCCCCAAAATTCTTTTGTCACGGCGGCGTTATGGTGTTAAAAATAAATATGAATATAAATAGACAGTTAGAAGACAGAAAATAGCCACGAATGAATGGACAGAAGCAAGAACAACAACATCAGGGATAAAAGTGGACAAAAGAATTAAGGGGACAAACTGTCAAATAAAAACTAAATGACAATATAGTGATTGGAAGAATGAAATAAAGAAAAAGGGTGTGTGCTTGCCGGGACCAACCCGGATCAGAAAGACCGGGGACTCGTCGGGCGCTGACTTCGAGGGTCAGCTCTGACCTTTGACCCCGGCCGGCCCGGCGGGCACGATCCCCCGCCTATCTGCCGATGCCATGACACCAGACTAATTAGCCATTTTGTGTTTTCCCCTGGCCCGTTGCCACGGCGTCCACCGGCCCGCCGCCATCGTCCCCCCGCTTCTTCCTCCTCCTCCTCCTCCATAACGCCGCCCGCCAGCTTTGTTTGGACAGGCGCCGCAGAAACGGAGAAGGAGAGGTGATGGTAGCAGATTGACGATTTCCTAAAGCCAAACCGCAACTTAGAGTGTGTGTGTGTGTGTGTGTGTGTGTGTCAAGAGGGGCTGTTCGCCCGCTTTGGGAGTTATCAGGAAGTGGGAGGCTGACAGCGACCCACTTCGGAGGATGTGCGGATTCTTTCCGAGCTCCATCGCTCAGAAAACGGCGTCCTCTCTGATAAAACCATCCGCGCACCTGGTGTTTCGGCCGACCTCGGCGTGCCTCGCCGCCGTCTGCCACGGGATTCCCTCCTGACTCTCGTTCAGGAGCCGACTCAGCGCAGAGAGGATTATCTCCGTGAAAGGAGAGGCTGCAAACGGCGTGCGAAGACGGGTCCTCGGCCTTATTCTGCATCGCGTGCGTGTGGATGACGTCAAAATTCTTATTTTATGCTTTTTTTTCCCGCTCCGGTGTTTTCTCTCCCGTACGTTTCGTTTCCCTCCGCGGCCCGGAGGAGGAAATCCCCCCCTCCCTTCCCTCCCTCCCTCCTTTTTGTGTTTCCCCTCTCTTACAAATGTCACATTCCACCCGGACCTGTCGTCGCGTCCCGCTTCACTCGTCTGGGGCGTGTCTCCATGGCGACGCCGTCACACCTACAAAAGTGAAACCGTCCTCATTCAGGGGATTGTCCCCCCCCCCCCTCATCCCGTGGCCTCTTTCACAGGCGAGGGAGACGTTCTTGGGTGTGAAGAGGAGCGTGAAATTTCTTGTGTGACTTCGGCGGTCCTGCGGCCGGACCACCGGGACTCTCAGACAAAGTGCCTGGTTTTACTCGCTGTTTGCAAAAGAAGGTGGACAGACCAGAGTGTAAATGTGATTCATTCCATCCAGAGATTATTTTATTTTTTTTTATTTTTTTTGGGGGGGGGGGATGGTTGGTGGTACAAGTCCCAGATCATCATGACATCGCTCGCTGAGCAGGCTAATGAGAGGATCCTCAGTCTTGAGAAATGGTTAGAGAACATGTTTGATGAAGGATATAGAGACATAAGCCATTCATTTAGAGAAATAAATAAAAAAGATAAGTGTGTCTGACAATATTGTCCTTGCACAGGGGTCCCCTCGTGCGTTTTTAAGACTCTGCTGCCCCCTAGTGGTCAAAAGAAGCAATCGTATCTTTTACTGGGGTGCACTTCCTCTTTTGACCACTAGAGGTCGCTATTTTGCGCATGTGTGGTGGGGTTTTAGCCGAACCCCGGGGTCTGCAACCTTTACAACTCAAAGAGCCATTTGGACCAGTTTCCTCATAGTAAAGAAAACACCGGAAGCCGCACAACCCGTTTGAAATTCAAAATGATATAAAACTGCATTTTTTTTTCTTTTTTTTTTCCCCTTATTGTCATATGTCACAATATTGTCACATTGTCATATTTTTTTTTCTTTTTTTTTTTTTTCCTCATTGTCATATGTACAGTGTGGAATTGTGTTTCCCTGTACAATGACATTCCTACTTTGCTGTCTGCAGTGCATTTGGATTTGTATTGACCATAAATAGTTTGTGTAAACTTTATTAGAAATATGAACGGTGTTGGCAGTGGTGTGCAACTCACAAAGTGCAGGTGTGAGGATGAGTGCAGTTTAAATGGCAGTAGTTCCATGTGCAGTGCTGTATGATATGTATGAACAAAATATTTTTGCATTTTTTTATGCACAATGAACAACTGCAGAGAAAACAAAATTACATTTATGCACGCAACAAAGCATTTGGAACTCCGAACTACGATGGGTTGAAGGTTACTTCTAAGCAAATACTGTATTTTTGAGTCAGTCTTGTGATTATGAATAAAGATACGCAACTTAAATTATCCACTGGCAGCAAACCAAAAATGCCGTCTTTCTGTATGCGGTCATCCTTTCCCTGGCTCGTGCAGACGCTTATTAAAAGTAAAAAAAATATCCTAACACATTTTATTTAGATGTTGCGAGATGGCCATAGTCTTCAAATTTAAAATGGCATTTTTAAAATGAGTCAAAATGAAAAATTCAATTAAAATAGTCAAATTCAAATAATTAAAATAAAATAATCAATATAAAATTAAATTCTTGTTAATTATTTTCAAAAGCCGCAGGGAATCGCTTTCAAGGTCCCAGACTGAAAACGGAAAACGGAAAGTCGGAAGGAAATTTAAGGCAATCTCGGGTACTAAGTATGAGGTGGTGATGGTTTTTACGACGGTATCAGACATGTTCGATATATTGATATATATATATATGACAGATATTATTGCGAGGGCGTAACACAATCAACAACCAAAAGATGAGCTCGAACAAAACAGGAAAGCCGGTAGTCAAATAATCACCAGAGCGATTTTGGCTTGTTGATGGATGGGAACGGCGAACGACGTCCTGATCAACTCTCAACCGCATCACCAGCAGGTGGAAAAGGAAAAGTGACGGAAATACCCGGTGAAAACATTGCATAGTGAGGAAAAAACTGCTGAAACAATGTAATTTAGTTTTATTAATACTGACCCTGGATGATTCACAGTAAATCTCAGAACTAGTCTGTAGGTGAGAGCGAGCGTGAGAGGATTCCCTACTGTAAGGTGCAATATCATGGAGTGCACGTGATAGTGAACGTCTGAAGTTAGCGTGAGGCTGGAACATCATTAGTTATCTAACGTTGGCTGACGTTGCAACCCAGATTTAACCGAGGAACGCCTTTAACACCCCGAGTCAGCTGGGAACGGTACGACAGCTAATCAAGCGGAGCGGCTTCATCACTTACTAAAGTCGCACAAAGACATTTTGACCGATGTTTGAGCGCAGTGTAACGCAAAAAACTGGTTGGAGGTCTGTAAGCGCAACAAGAATTCATACATAACGGATGATATCTGAGGAAAATTCAAGGATTTAAGCGCGCATTATAGTGCAAAAAATAGGGTAGTTTTGATCGTCTTTTCCAAATATTGAAGTCCTCTGATGCATCGGCAGCTTAAAACTGACTCAGATTCAACAAAAAGCAGAGGAAAAACGATGTAGCAGCACGACTTTGTCTGAGTGACTTAAAACAATCAAAACCCAGACCTCTGTATAACTGACGGGTGATTTAGACGATTCAATTCCACAAAACACACACATTCATGGAGATGTGTTGGCCTCCATATGCATTGGTGCGTAGGGACATTGATTTTTATGCAAATGATGTGAATCACAGGAGGGACGGTGAATATATTGATAGACGGATGCTGGAATTGGAGGTCTAGAGGAGAAGATTGACGGACGTGGCGAGAGAGGAGGATACAGAGATGGAGACGGTTGATTTCCCAGAAGGGAAAAGCTCGAAGAAGAAGAATCAGAATCAGAAAAATGACAATCCGGGGGGGGGGGAAACACACACTGCAGACTCCACTGCAGCGCAACCTTAGTCCAGTCTCTCACCAGTGGTACAATTTGCACTATTCTGCGCAGTATTTATTATACCTATATTATATATTCACCCGTTTATTTATTGATGCTCATAATTTGATGCTGCCACCCCAGGTGCCCCTCAATTATCTTTCGGGGACAAATAGTTTTTTTCTGATTCTGATTCACACACACACACTTACTCGTTGTCGCCACTAGAGGTCGCTGTTGCACCGTTTCTGTGATCCGTGCACGCTGGCTGCAGATGCACCTGCATGACGTGTTGGAGGGCGATTTGCATTTCATTGAAAAGTTTCCCTGTCTTGTTTCTCTCCAGATTTTTACTCATGCAAGGCTGAGTGTGTTCCACTCAAACTGAATATTTTCTCCCTTCGTGGGGTCGAGGGTACGGCAGAGCCGCCCCTGGGTTTGTTTGCGTGAGTCGCAAGGTGCGTTTGACCCCAAGGTGAACTTTTTAAATTAAAAAATATGCCCATAACAACGTCGCTGTTTTATTTCCTTCGTGTGTTACAATCGGTGACGGCATCCAGCGTTTATCGCTCCACGTAAATGGTTCTCAACTCGCATATTTGACCGAGACAGATCATCTTCTGGCAAGTTTAAACAGATATACGCACCGAGGTTTTTCAAAAACACAATTTATTTTGTCGCAAAGCGTTTTAACTGCTGGCTGATGAAGGCGTTAGTCACCGATACGCATCTGGAAAACAGAAGCGGCATTGTTTTCAGGATAGAGGAGTGGATGTTTGGTTTTTTCAAATCCGTGACAAATGAAAATGGCTTTTTCATTGGAGTTTGTGAGTTTCACATTTGCTGCTAAGAAAAAACACTCATACATTATCAAGCCGCTTATCTTTATATGCAACCATTCACTCATTCACATCATATTAGAGATGTACAACCGTTCACTTGCTGGGTAATTCAAGGTCTCCAATGAACCTCCAGCATGATTTTGGACTGTTTGAGGAACCTGGAGGAACGGAAAATACAATTCAAGTCAACTTTATTGTCACACACACGTATGGAGTATTGAAATAGCATGACTCCAAACCCTACGGTGCAAAAGTGCAAAAAAAAAAAAGATAAATAATTCGTCACAGAGAACGACGACGAGTTATGCCGAGGTTGGTTCGGTTTGATTTTTAAGAAAAAGGTGCAGCTGCAAGAAAAAAGTGTTAGCGGTGCTGCAGTTAGCATTGCGCAACAGCCTTATTTACACGCCATATGTTTAGTCTCTAAGGTCACGAGGAAGTGAAGTTTTCACCGTGTACGGAGAGCCCCGTGCCCAAATGTTCGGGTTCCGCTTCGGCCACTAGATGGCAATGTGGCGCCGCGAACCGCGGCTCGGCGTCCGTCCAAGAAAGCCCAAACTCAAGTTTGCGTGTCGCAGTAACCCTGTGATCTGGATAATGGATGCAGATTGGCGTTATTATCTTCTTATTGCCCCGGCTCCGGCTCATCCTTCTTTGAAGATCAAAGTGTCCGATCGGCTCTGAGCGCGCCGACGCTGATAAACCCGCTGAACTTCAATAAAACCAACCGCTCACCTCGCGCATCTGTTTCTCTTAACCGACTAACAGCGGGAAACGCCGTGACGCCGTGACGCGGGGGCCGGAGGGTCACCCGTCGTCGCCCGGATAAATGCATTTTGCAACTCGGTAATGCCGCTTTGAGCGCCGCGCGTAAACAAAAAGGGACGCCGGGAACTGGAAAGACCCGGCGCCCGGCGTCCCGTGTCGTCGTTCGCCACGTACAGGAACTTGGCGAGCCGGGCGGCTCTTTGTTGGCAGCGGCGCCGTGTGAAAATCAGGTTTCTCAGAGCGCGGATTGGACAGGAAAGGATAATGTGGGTCACCTGGTCGGAGGAACAGGTGAGGTGACTTTTTTTTGGGGTCGGGCGACCAATGACGGCACGGCGTTCGGCGACACCACGGTTCCCGCGGGTTTTCAGCACGTAGGTGACCGTGCGCGTTTCCACGTCCAGCTCAGAGAAATAAAAGATAAATAAAGGTTTTGATTAAAGCTGGTGAGCTGCAGGACACTGGAGGATTGATTGTGGCCTGCAGGAGTTTCTTTCAACGAATCGCGTTCAGACTCCATCTCGAGGTGTGTGTGTGTGTGTGTGTGTGTGTGTGTGTGTGTAGGAAGTGGAAGGGAGCTGTCATCTGTGCATCGCATTAGTTGTAATGACTTTTATATTAAGTGTTTGCACATGCGGCTCATTTCTTTTTCTCGTGCCATTTTTTGCAGCTGTGCAGCCACATTTTTATTGGTCTGTGCATTTGTGCACGAGTGTGTGTGTGAGTGTGTGTGTGTGTGTGTGTGTGCGCGTACGCCATGCCACACCTGCCGCACCCGGTATATCAAATTGTCCCTAATCACTTTAAAGCTAATCTGATATTTTTTTTTTTCACTTTTTCCCTCACCCACCTTGAAGAGTTAAGCAGCTGTGTACACACACACACACACACACTAATACACAAACACCCACACATCCAGATACGTCAAACAGCATGTTGCGTGTTTCCCCTTATCTCGATTTGTTTTGTTTTTTTTTCCACCTTAAACCCAAATCAAATTCAAACGGGGTCTTATCTGCGCCGCCGGCCTCTTATTTGCTCCTGTTCCGGCTCTTTATTCCCTCCTTTCCTGTTTATTCGAAGAGAGAGTGCGAAGCTCGGCGCTGCCAACCGTTTACTTTTTCAGGTCTTTGCTGACAGCCCGCTGGCATGGCCGCTCGCGTTCCTTTTCAGAGCGCCGGTTGCGAGCGGCTCGCAACAAAAGCTCGGCGGTGGCGGCGGGCGGAGGGTAGGGGGGGCGCGGAGCCGGGGGGGGGGGGTTTCTGCTGCCGGCTGATGATCTCCTCTTCAAACCTTCTCACCTCTTCATCATAACCTCCAAAGTCAGCTTTATTGTCAGTTTCACCGCGTGTGAGATGAACGTCGTAATAACAGAGTGCGCAATTACATTACATTACATTACATTTGGCAGACGCTCTTATCCAAAGTGACTTACAATAGAATAACAATAAACAAAAACATTCAAGATTTGAGTTTAAAAAGCCGGCAGATGCAAGCTACGATGAGAGGAGAAGCGGTTTCCCTCGGCGGGCGGCGGCGGGGAACAAATGGGGGCGGAGTCCCGGCAGCAGGAAGTTCATCGGACGGCGAGGTGAAGCTCCTTCCACAGGAGGAGTTAATCATTGACGCCGTCGCAGGCCTTCTCGGTGACCTTCATTTTAACACATAATAATTATAATTTAACGTAACCCAGGACACTCTGGGACAACGTGGAGACGTACACAAAATACAGAGTTATAAGGAACAATAAAAGCAGTAAAAGTTGTAAAAATAGTGTATTACAGTCGTTCTTATGTTTATATTTCTCTTTGCCGTCGCCTCCGCCCAGCTGGCCGTTCCCTTGTCGTCGTCCTCAGCGGGCGTCAACATCCCGGCGGCGTAAGAGCATTTCCCGTTGAGGTGTTCTAGAAGGGAAAAAAAAACAACTTTATTTTGTTGTTTTTTTCTCCTTGCGGTTTCAAAGCGCAAACACATTCTCACACACACACACATTAAACCGGAGGGTTCAGGGCGCTTCTGCACGCAGGCGGGAGCGTCTGGGAATCGAACTCCCAACCTCAGCCGCCGCCGTTTCCTGCGATTCTCACGTGTCCCCCCCCCCCCCCCCGGCGGTACATGTGCCCCCGCTTAGCGGCGAGGCAAACTGGCTTTGGCGCTGACCGCATTATGCAGCTGCGCAGTAAAAAACGCTTAATGGCGAGCTCCCGCCGGCCCGCCGCTTCCCCGCTTTGTTTGCTGCGGTCGACGCCGACGGGGGCGGCTACCTGTGCGCCGCCTTGACGGGACGCCCACCTTCCAGGCGGCTCGGGCCCCCCGGTCAGGAAGCGGGAGTAACGGCATCTTCGTGTCGAATGGGGCGCACGTGTGCGCGGCGGCGGCGGCGGCTCGGCTTGTAATGTAGCCGGAGCGGGCGCGTAAACACGCGAACGCCAGTTTCCAACTCGTACACACACCGGGAGGACATTAGCAGCGGTGCGCGGCTGGTTTAAGCTCGGGTTTCCGTACGGCGTAAGCCGAGGTGGGCACGTATGTTTGTATACGTTTTCTTCTTCTGTTTACAAAGCCTGAACTCCTT
Organism: Fistularia commersonii; assembly: GCF_037954325.1. Classification (NCBI taxonomy): domain Eukaryota; kingdom Metazoa; phylum Chordata; class Actinopteri; order Syngnathiformes; family Fistulariidae; genus Fistularia; species Fistularia commersonii. Next base: position 2,696,671 of record NC_141311.1, read on the forward strand.
TGCCGCGATCGGTGCCAGTAAAGCCTCTCCCAGACATCTGTCTCTCCTTCACACACACACACACACACACACACACACATGCGACTCCGCCACCTTCTGCAAAGAAACCCTGTGGCCTGAAACATGTGGTGGAGTAAACCCACATCCAAATGAGATTACAGTGACATCAGGCTGCGGCGCGCTAATTGTGCATTAGCGTTCTGCGTCGCCCGCGAAGACGATTGCCGTGGAGGCGAAAGTCCAATTATCGCCGAAAGGGCCGGGATTCTCGCGTTCGTGTCGCCGTCCCTCCGACCCGGCCCGCGTCCTACGAGGCCCAGAATCCGAGAGGGTTCGGAAAATGTGAGCGGCGGCGCCCGGCGGTTGTCGATGGGGAACCTCCCTCCGCGCTCGCCGCCAGCTTATCAACTTTTTACGATGTGAGCGAGCTAGGCCGCCCCGCCGGGGTTTCCGCGCCCCCTCGCCCGCCGCCAAGGCAGCAGCGACGCGCTAATAAAACCCTGCGTGGTAAAGGTCGGGCGGCGCTCCGCTTCCTCTTTGCCCCCCTCGATGAATTTACAGCTCGCGTCGCAGGGCGGTCACGGCGAAGCGGAACTCGGATAGACGCTTTGTTTTTGATACGACAATACGGCGCGGTCGGTGTGCGTTAATCCCGCGCGCCGCAGCGTCACTTCCACCCCGAAGCGATCGGAGCGTTCCGATTGGTGCGGGAACTCCGGTGAGGTGCACCTGGCGTCCGCGGCGATCAGCGAGGCGATACCGGCTCCTGCGGGAGGCGGCGCTCGGTGAGGCGATGACATTTGGCCGGGTCATAAAGGAGCTCCGGGAGCCATAAAGGACACCTTGCGACGTCTGGGTTTCTGTCGCCGGGCCATAAAGCTGTAAAGCTCGCTGTAAAACGCCAGATCGGCCTGATACCGTCGAGCGCGAGGCTGCAAAGATGAAACCGCGGCGGGCTCGGTGGCACCGGCGATCTTTGAATTCCCCGACCTCGCGCCCTCAGTTTGCACATTGGACCGAAAACGGAGATAAGAAAGAACAGCGTGTGTGTGAGCGATTCCCAGTAAATCACGCTTCCTCTCACACACACTCGCACACACAACGCTCCGACCGCGCTGGAAGTCGCCCGTACCTTCGGAGGCTCCGCCCCCTTCCAGCTATCTTTCTAAAATTGCGAGCGAGACCCAGACACGTCCGAAAATAAACAGGGTCTCCTCCTTCTCCAGCAGAGCCGAGCCGTGTTTACGCTCGGGCCCCGGCCTCCGAGGGCCACCTGGGCCCGCCGAGGCTCAGGTGGACTCAAGATGTTGCGGCGGCGGCGAATGCCAGCGGAGCGTCTGCCCCCGCGGACGCCTTCTCTATTAATATTTGAAAATGGAAACCACCCAGGGTCCCCCAACTCCCCCCCTCGTCTTTCTGGCCATGTTGTTCTTTCTGCGCCGATTTAAAGGGATCTATTTATTTATTCGTCCTAAGCGCAGCTTTATCTAAACGTTTCCCGAACTTTTGCCGTAAATGAATGCGCGTCGTGTCTAAACATCCTTCGGGCAACTTCGTAATTACATGAGAATAGAAAATGTATCTGTACATTTTGACATAATCTTGCTAATTTATCGTCAAGACGCGGAGAGAAACGTCTCGAGAGAACGAGCGGGAGGGTTTTTTTTTCTTATTTATTTACGTTAGCCGACGCCGTCTCCCGCTCCTGGTTTCATTAGGTGCCGGAGCCGCGGCTATTAAAACTAATGAAGGCGCATTAAGGCGCGGGTCGGATCCCGGGCTCCTCGCCGAACGCCGCAGTTTGGTCTGGTCGCGGTCGAAACCTGCGTTGGAGCCGCCGGTCTTTGCTGGTCGCGTCGTAAACAGCGGGATCCGCGAGAGGCGGGTGGCCTCGGCTTTTCTTTACCGAAAAAAAAAAAAAAAAAAAAGACGGTTCGCTGTGCGGTTCTGTTGTGATTTTTTTTTTTTTTTTGTTTTAAGAAAGACATCCCCCGCCTCCAGATTGCCTGGATCAAGACATCTGCTTTGCAAATGTGGAGAAGAAAGTGAGGATTCACTGGAAGTCCGCTGAGTTGTAGAGCGGTGCTGTTTTTTTAACACGCCGCTGATCATTTTAATATCGTGTTTTTGGTCTCCGCCCCTTTTTTTTCCTGATAGACTCATTCATTTATTGATTCAGTTTGTCCCTAACTCTCATTGGACAAGAGGTAATGTCGCAATCTAGATTGTAAAATATCCACACACCAAAATATGCTCCAAAAAGAGGAAAAGATTTATTTTACATGTGGCACTTTCTTTTATTTTTTATTTTTAACATTATAACTCTTCACTGCTTTTCGAGAACTGACCCGAGACACATTTTTACAGAAACATACATACGGGGACGGAAACATCTTTACGATTGAAGGGCTTGAAGGGCCGGATGTGCGTGTTTTTGTTTTCTAACTCTTTGAAAAGGCTGAGCGATGACCGTATTTTGCAGGAAAGCGACGTTTACGCTCCAGGAATCAGGACGAGCCGACGAAACTCCCGCGTCCGTGTCTCCGTCGCCTCGCCGCCAACAGGATTTCCTCTCCTGATGGGTTTATAATTGTTTGCCCATCGCCAGGTGTCGGATCGAGGGTTGCCGGCAAACCGACAGATGCGCCTGTGTGTGCACACAAAGCGCGTACGCGTGAGTCAACACACGTATCGATGCACGCAACGGCGCGCTCGTGTTACCCGCGGTAGAAACCCTCCGTCGACACGTCGGTGCCGCATAAACGAAAGAAGACCCTTTTCTTCTGGTTTCTAATGCGATACCCGCGCAGATGTTTAAAAAAAAAAAAAAACTAAAAAAGAAAAGACGGAGGCTCGACTTTCAGCGCCCGTCTCGGTTGCTTGACTCCGCCTCCCCGCCGCTCGACTCTTCAAATCCCTCACGTTCAACTGGAATTCCCCCTAGACTCAGACCGACGGGGACGTTTCGACTTCTTTTGACCCGATCGGACGACTTTTCCCCGCCGACGGGAAAGGAAAGCGTGCTCGGACGCAACCGAGCGATAAAAAACCCAAAGCCGGCGAGGACTTCCTGTCTGAGGAGGATGCGTATCAGCCCGCAACATGATATGATGATTATTAAAAGGCGGGTCCTGGCGGTGGAGGTCAAAGCTCCCGCGGTTTTGTGTTACGTTTTTGTTTTTAGCGTCCCATCGCTGTGAAAAAAAGGAAATTAGATATCGAACACAAGGCGCCACGCCTGTAAATCTTGTAAAGGCCCCGTGTCGGCCCGCCGCTCCGTCTACGTCAGCGCCGTGACTTTGTGTGTTGCTTTGTGCGTGCGTTCGAAAAGGTTATAGATTATATCGGTCCCCGTTGTGCTTAGTCATCCCGCCGCTCGGCTGGCTCCCGAGCGTTTTTTATTTTTTTTTATTTTTTTTTTTATTTTAACAACCCCCTCCAAGCTTCCACTGAAAATCACAGCATAACCGGCCCGCTCGGCGAACAATGGAAAGAACAGATCGGAAACACGGGCGACCGAATGTTCTGAGGGCGAATGTTCCCCCGTGCGGCTCGAAAGGAAACGGGGAACCGCAGGGAGCGAAGCCAGGCGAGCGACGCGAGCCAACGCCGATGGAAACTCTCGCTCGCGGCGCCGCTGAGGGTTCGTGCACGTACGTAAAGCCGTTCGGATGTTTCAAAACGTCAATGCCCCAAGTGCTTGGCGTGCGTGCTTCGCGTTGCCTCGGTCGCCGCTCGGGCATCGCTTCTCAAATAGCGAGGACGCCGTGGAAAAATATTAAACGGGGAAGCTAAGACGAGGAAATATGATGACGCGAATGTAGCGTCGGTTGTTTACCGTTTACAGCGTGAAGACAAACAAATAAAAGGCGTCACTTAAAGACATTGCAACAATAATAAAACGTTATTTCGGAGAAAACGTGCCGAATATAACCAACAATCGTCCCGCTCTGCTAAAGCTACTCAAGTAAACCAGCGAGCGCTGTTATGTTAACAATTGCTAATAAAGATGTTGCAAGTTGATCTATATTTCTTCTTCTTTTTTTCAGTGTTTAGAAGGATACAATGTTGTTTAGAGGTTTACACAGGACAATTTTAAAGAGAAAAGTAGGGGGGTTGCGCGAAATGTTTTCTGTGTAGGTGAGGCGTAACAGAAAGATGATAACATAGCGGAGGAGCAGGTGATAATGTAATAATCGGAGTACAAATTTAGGACTCCTTACGTTTCTGTGGTATGCTGTAGATGTAGAATTTATTTTACTATCGCCTGTACTCACAATTATTTTGATTAAATGCACAAGCCTTTGCTGAGAGGAGAACTGCAGCTGCAGGATGAGGACATCTTTTCATTGTCACAAAAGAAAAATCATATTCACAAAAGGATGTGGATGAACAGCAAACCAAACTTCACGGTCTTTTTGCAGGAAATTGATCACTAAAGCGCCACTTTAAATGGATTTCAGAACCGGAAGGCAGTAATAAACTTTTATTTTGAAAAAATTTGTTCGACATGTGTATTTGCATTGAAAGGAGTTTAGTTATAATCCATCTTGTTTTTTGTATATATTTTTTTCCCCGGCTGAACAGGTTTGTTGTGTATATAGATTTGTTTATGGAAAAAAAAAAAATAGTAGTACAGTTTACCCTTGTTTTTCGCGGGGGTTACGTTCCAAAAAGAACCTGTGATAACTTCTGTACTGTCAAATAATAATTTTAATCATCAATGTGAACAGAAGGCTTCAAATTGCAGAGATTAGCACCGCCCACCGCAACCCGAGTAATTGGATTAAACAGGAGAAAATTAAAAATGATTATTAAAAAAATACAAAGTACAGTTGCGGACAGTTGCATCCCTTTTTGCATCCTTATCAAAACTTATTGCTGCTGTCGTCCTTATGTTTTTTTCTTCCTTCTTTATGGAACGAACGGAAGATTCATTAATTCCGTAATGCCGACCTACAGCCGCATAGCTTTTACCTTCCCTTAGCATGTCCAGAAGTTTAACTTTATCTGCGATAGATAGCATCTTCCGCTGCCTTTTGGGCCCTTTTGTCGGTCCAGAGCGTTTTGTCAACATCATGGGTTTTAGAGAAACTCGAAATCGCAAGAGAATTTGCACGTACGTCATGTAAATTTGGCAAGATGTTTTATGTACGTGTACATATTAAACTGCAACGTTATTGACGCTCAGGTAGAGAAGAAGCGGAGTGACTTTTTAGCCAATCAGAATGCAGAACACGATGCAAATCCGTGAAGTAGCGAAACCGTGGAAAGTAAACCGCGTTATAGCGAGGGATCACTGTAATACCATGCCATCATCTTTTGGTCGCAACACTGCCCCCCGACGACTTCTGGCGGTACTGCTACGTTTGTTAGGTTTGGTGACGAGCCCGAGTGATCCCTCGAGTCCCGGCTGCAGGAACGGGTGTGAAATAATCCCGTCTTTTGCGATTAGTCGTTCGGACATCGTCTTAGTGCAAAGTGTCCAAATGGCGGCGGTGGGAGGGTGACCGGCGTCCTGAAATGGAGCTTTCTGGGGGCGAACCATTCAGCTTTGGTGTCAAAAAAAATAATAATAATAAAAAAAAAAACAACGCTCACATTCCTCACCGGTTTTGTTACACAAGCGGTTAAGTTAAGGGGAGGATTTCCGACGTCGCGCGGGGATATTTTGTGTTTCATAACGGCGTCGCTCCCGACCGACTTTGGCGTTCTTGACCTTTTCGACGGGGCGGGGCGGGGGGGGGGGGGGGGGACAAAAAAATGGCAAACAACCCGCATTTTCTGATCTTCTTATTACATTTAGAAACGGGTGACCGCTGACGTGGCAGAGCGGCCGCCCGCGGGACGAAGGGCTGAAAGGAATTAAGGTCCCGCAGCTTCAGATCACAAGACCTCCTTCGCAATTCGCATTCGAAGTATTTCTCGCGGGATCGTCGCGTCGTGCTGCACGCTTTTAGCGCCGGAGTTCGACGCCGTCGAGCTGGAAAGAAACCTTCCCCTGTGTGCAAAACATAAGCGAGATGTTGGTCGACACAGACTCTGCGCTGTGCTGCAGGGGGGTGGGGGGGGAGGAGGGTGGAGGGGTAATTACCACATTAAGGTGAAGGAATTCAAAATAAATTTAATCTCCCGATTCCTTTCACCCTCCCCCCGCCTTCCCTCCTCGCCCCGTAAGAGGTTTTACCGTGAACATGCTCCGTCTTGTTCTGAGACACAAGGAGAGCACAGAGAGGCTGAAATGGAGAAGGAGAGCGAGAGGGCAAGGTTCTGCGCGAGGTAACCGACCGGAGTGGCGGCGGCGGCGGGGGGGTTGGAGAAGACGTTGCGTAACCGCCGTCGATGCGCTTCCAGGCCGGAGAGCAACCCCGACCGTGACCTCCCTCCTCCTCCCCCCCATCCAGGGGCCGTTGAGGTCATTGTGCGAAGTCGATATCTGCGGACTCCCGGGATGTAATCCCAAAAAAACGAAGAGCCTTTGTTTGTTTGTTTTTTTTTTCCTGATGCTAAATGCAGCATAGCTTTCGAACGTCGCTGGACGCTTGTTAGCATTTGGCTCAGTCAACTCGGGGCGCGGCGAGTCAGCAGCCGTTCGGTTTGTTTGACGAAGTTCTGCTCGGTCGGTTTGAGTGCGAAAAATCACAAATGCCGGCGTTGAACCTCAATCGGTGATGATCCGGTATCACCGGATAGCCTAGTTATGAGGTGCGTCCGGACTGACATGTTTTCAATCCATTGCTTCCAGGCTGCTGCTGCAGAACCATCTGTATAGGTTTCATGCAACCACAGAGAAAGCTCCGGTTTTCGGCGCAGGCGGACCTCCTCCTGCGAGGAGGCCTTGCTTTCTGATTTAGTTTCCATCATCGGTGGCAGTATTGTATTACAAACCATTAGCTGGGGTGGCGCAGCGGTTAGCACCTCCGCCTCGCAGCGAGACGGTGCCTGGTTGGATTCCCACAGGAGGGCCTTTTTGTGCGGAGTCTCTATGTGCACCTCTACGCTGGGCTCCTCCGGGTTCTCCAGGTTCCTCCCGCAGGAGGTCCACAAATTGCCCAGATGTGTTAATGAACGAGTGATTTTGTACATTTTTCTTTACGAACCCCACGTCTCGCCCGATGAGAGCTGCGACAGAGGATAAGCGGTGTAGATACCGTCATTTCTGGACTATTGAGCGCACCTGAGTATAAGCCGCACCGGCAAAAAAATAAACAAGTAAATATATGTGTACAAATATAAGCTGCATTTGTCTATAAACAACACAGAACAATTTTTAAATGTATACCAGTAACATCCACAAATACGTGCTGGAAATGCTTTTTTCCCCGAACAGTGGCTGTAACACGGCTGAAAAAGATGAATAATAAATAACACGAGGAAAAGTGCATCCCTTTCCTATCCCCGCTTTGTCCTGATCGCTATCTTAAAGAATAAAAAATTAAAGTTGTCGTCTTTGGTGTCGGAATTGAACGGCCTCGGAATGTCATTGGTTGGATGTGACGAGGATAAATATTTTGCCGTTGCGAAGCTAGTTAGCTCAAGTCCGCGGAGGTTCTCCGTCATCCGGGTTTTGGTGATATCTTGACGAAAATCTCCTCGTCTTTGCGACTGGACTTGAGTATCTTCACTTGAAGAAGAGATTTTTCTTCAGTTCCGAGCTGAAGGCTTGAAACTCAAGTCTAGTTAGCCCAAAAAATCCATTCATTCGCCACAAAAAAGTAGCGGCTTATAGTCCGGAAATTACGATAATGAATGAATGAATGAATGAAAGCACTGGTTACCTGGGCGATACCTGACAGCAGTTTAGGGAAAAACCAGCTGTCCAAACCAGAGGCTAAAGTGGCAGATGTCACTGGAAAGTGTTTTTTTTTTTTTTTCTTTCTTTTACTGTATACCGTACAGTGGTTTGGATGGACGCGGGGCATATGGCACGGCGTGCTTTTATAATGTAATCATTCTTCCTCTTGCAACAACACGGCTCAAACTCCCCTGCGTGCCGGGGCAAGAACTCCGTCGAGAGCCAGACGCCGAGGAGCGTAAACAACGGAGCTGCAGCTTCGGGCGGCAGAAAAGCACCGAGTGCCACTCGCGGATGCCCTCGCAGCCGGAAAACGAACACAAAATAATCAGAAAAAAAAAAGGGATTACGCCGCCTTTATGTGGCAGCGGCGGTTTTATTAGCGAGGTGTGTTTACCTGACCAGATATAACCCGTGGCCTTCCTCGTTGCGTCACCCAGTCGGGGCGGAGCTGGGCGCCGGGGTCGGCCGGAGTTCTCTCCGAATGCTGCAGTCAATTCGGCGCCCGGGAAGTAAAAGGTTATTAAAATGGTCCCGCGAGTCTGTAATTAGTCAAAGTCAACTTTATTGTCAATACTGCCATATGTTCACACATACAGAGCATTGAAATAGCATTACAAAGAATCATAATCATCAATAATCATAAATAATAATAGTGATAATAATAGAAATTGTATATATATATATATATATATAATTATTTATAATTTTATATATAATTTATACATAAATATATGTATATAAAATTTACATATAAAAAAATATAATATATATGTATATATATATAATTATTTGTAAATATTAATAATCATTTAACTGTGTTAACTGGAGGTCTGTCTCATGTTGGAATCAGATCCAGTTTGAAAAGATATAAAAGTGACAAGGCTTTAAAGAGGTGAAGAAAAAAATATAAAGGAAAGAATAATCAGTTTTATCTGTTTTTTTTTTTGTCTTTTTTTTTATCTTCCAAAAAGCCAGTATTGGTCAGGCTCTGCTTTACAAGTAAGTTTTTAACTTTTATCAAGTATTGAGTTTAGCTTTACACAAGCCACTCATACAGACGGAAGTTTCTTCCCATTTCAGCCATTCAGTATTTTATTGAGACTTAAATACATGTTAAAGCTGTAGCGCTTTTTTGATTGGTTGGTTTTTATTTTATTTGCATTTGAAATAATGAATGCAGAACGGTGCAGCCACAAAAACATGTTTCAGAATTGTTTTACTGTTTTTTTTTTTGTCCTTTTATAAGATATAAATGTGATTAAATTCTCATTCAAATAACACAGCAGATTCATTTGGTTGAAATGTGACATTTCTCTTCAAGTACAAAGCAACACTATTACTTTCTTAAAATAAGGCTTCCTCAAAAAAGTACTGCATCGTTTTGAAAGTACAGCGTAATTTAAGGGATTTTTTTGTCATGTATTTACGGCACCCGCTGAAAAATCACCCGTTTTTATCGGTAATACACTGCTCAAAAAAATAAAGGGAACACTTAAAAAACACATCCTAGATCTAAATGAATGAAATATTCTTATGAAATACTTTGCTCTTTACACAGTTGAATGTGCTGACAACAAAATCACACCAAAATGATCAATGGAAATCAATTGTATCAACCCATGGAGGTCTGGATTAGGAATCACACTCAAAATTAAAGTGTAAAAACAAACTCCAGGCTGATCCAACTTTGATGTAATATCCTTAAAACAAGTCAAAATGAATCTGTGTTGCTTCCTGAGTGGACACTATGATTTCACAGAAGTGTGATTGACTTGGAGTTACATTGTGTTGTTCAAGTGTTCCCTTTATTTTTTTGAGCAGTATATTTCCCTCCATCGTGCGAAGGTCGACCGCCTTTTTGTTGTCGGGTTTCGGCGGCGCTGATGAACGCGCCGTCCCCTCGCCCGCCGCGGGGGGGGGGGAGAAAAAAAAAAAACGCCGCCGCCGTGGGGACGACGGCCACGCGGATCGTGTTTCCAGCAGAAGCAGGATGTGAGAATTGGAGGGTTCCTGCTACCAGGCCCCTCGCCACCCCTCCTCCGACCCCCGCTTCTACACGAAGCCAAACTCGAACCATGTGTGTTCTCACCCCGTGAACCTCCGCGCTCAGCCGGCCCGGGCTAGCTGGTTGGCAAGTGCGGCGGTCCTCCTAACAACATGCGATGGCAGGAAGCATTCAGCCCCTCCCTCCTGCCATTGTTACTTGAATCCCCTCTCGGAGTAAGTCCATTGAGGTCCCTCGGGGGGGAGCGCGGTAAGTGATTCCTCTCCACGTCCGGTCTCCCTCCCTTTTTTCCAGCTTTCATTCAAGGTCGGACGCGGCGGTGGATGTGACTGGGGGTCGTACAGTAGTCCTTTCCCCGGGGCCAGGGGTCGTTTCCTCGCGCTCGAGCTGCCACTGGTTAACAGGGAGCAGATTAACAGACTCGCCTCGGATTCACGGCGACAGTCGGGGAACTGAGACGCTGAAAGGCGATACGTTCGTAAAGCGACGAGCTAACTGTTTGCAAGTAGAGGTAGAAAAGTATTTGTTTATTTATCGTATCAATTCGTCGATGACACTTGGTATGCTGGAGTCACTGACCTGTAGTCAGGGGAGGCAGGAGCGGCCGTGCCTCACTTGCCAATCTTGGAAATGTCAAATGGAAAAAAAAAGGAAAATAATTGATCAGTAATTTGCACTATAAAGGTAGTTTTCATTTCACTTCACCAGTTTTACATTGCTTTTCATTCAAAATGGCTGGATTTTCATATTTTCCATTTCAAATATTGAGGAGAGACGTGCGGTGAGGCTGCGAACTGTTGAGCCTCAACGTAGAGAATGACGGCTGCCGTGCTCTGCACTAAAACCGTACTGCTGCCGTTCTGTATGTCGCTACTAAAATGTTTAAACGCTTTTGCTATATGAACTGTTTCTAATGTACAGTGATTTTTTTTTTTTTTTATTTGTCAACAACTGTATGCATGTCACTCGTTTCTTGCGCTGAGCAATCATGAGGCACATCAGGTCAGTGCCTCACCAGCCATGAACCCTCACTGCACGCCACTTGCTGTCATTTGGCGAGAGGTGGGGTTCATCTGGACCGTTCCAGGGTCACATAAAGAAAACTTTCACCCTCTCATTCACACCTCATACAGACAAACAGCCATTCACTCTGTCACTCACACACCCTGTAGAGCAGGGATGTCAAACTCAAATACACAGCGGGCCAAAATTCAAAACTGGGACAAAATCGCAAGCCAACATTTGGTATTTATTGAAAAAAAAAAAATTCTTCCTCCAGATATAACAATGAACCTTTTCATATGGGTCCAAAAAGGTTTAGCTTAAAAACTGAATGTGGAACAAGCAAAGCTTAATACAATGCAACATATAACTTCATACTGCACGCATGAAAAATTGAAACTCAAATGAAAAAAACACATCAATGGCATTCATTCTTTAAATAAAAAAATTAAATGAGAAATTTTTATTTGCAGCCTTCTGAATTAAATTCCAACAGTAACCTTTTTCCACAGGCTAATAATAAATGTTAAATAAAATAACAGGAATAAATCAATTAACTAATGATAATATCCGGATATTAAAAAGTGCATAAAGAAAACCTTAATTGTAGTTTGTTTCTCTACACGCCGATCTATCGCCATTTTTTTCGGAGGGGTCGCACTGTGCCAGTATTAGCATATTGTCGCTATGACAACTGCCAACAGAGGTGAGGCCTTTTATGGGTCCCGTCGTGATTCTCGCACCAAAACACCAGCAAAGCGACCTCGGATTTGTAGTATTATCAGCACATGCGCTGTAGGCTGTAATACCAGCTCTAATTGTCATTTGTTATGGCTTCGCGGGCCAAAAATGTAATTACACAGCAGGAGTTTGACACCTTTGCTGTACACAGGTGTCAAACTCAAGGCCCGCGGGCCGAATGTGGACCGCCAGAACGTCTTAAAAGGTCCTATTGTCTTAAAAATAAAGAAGTCAAACACGTGCATTGACCATAAACTACATTTCCCGCAATTCAAGCCAATCATGCAAAGTGACGGCGTCACCCAATTAGATCGCCGTGAATCCACATCGATGCCATTTTGGATTTGAATGAATTATTCGACATGAAGTAGTTACACTTATTTTACATTACATTTAGTTTGATTTATACTGTTATACTGTTACATGCGGCTCTTCGAAGGGCAACCGTTATGCTGACGAGACCCTCGGGGAAGTTGTGTAAATAAAGGTGGTACTTTCTCATTCCCATGACACACAGTGACATAAAAACATTAATCTCCTCATGTTTGGACAATTATTTAGAGTCTCCAGTGAACGTCCTGAATGTGATTAAACTGCGTGAGGAACCCGGAGAACCCAGTCGAACCCCACCGAGACAGCAAGGAGAACATCTTCATCCGTTAAATCTCTCCTTTAAGATGACCGACCGAAATTTCGGAAAGGCCGAAAGAAAGCTTCGCCGTCCCCGTCTCTTTTCTCGCCCCGTCGTCGGACGGAGAGCCGAGACGATGAGTGTGTCGCCGTCTCTGCCGTCGGGGGGGTTTTCAGACCCTCCTTCTGACTCCTCCTCTTGTCTTTTTTTTTTTTTTTTTTGTTTGTTTTTTTTCTTCGGATGAAGCGCCCTGTGTGGACACCTGTGGGCTGCCATTTCCAGTGGGTGGATGCGGTCGGGGGGAGAAGAAGTGCATTGCCAGCTTTTAATCGAGACGCGTTGACTAATCGCCCGAGGATTAGGCTCTTAGACAAGGCCTCTTTCATTCTGACACTCCATATACCACAAATACTCCGGCGTGGGGATGGAGAGGGCGGGTGGGAGTGCATTTTTGGGGGGGAGTACAGATGGCGTACTGTACCTGGACGTGCTTTGTTTGATCATGCTTGAGCCCTCTCTCCACACACACACACACACACACACACACACACACACCCCCGAGGCTGGATCTTTCCCCGGCTCCTCGCACCGGAGACATGCAGCCCCTTGCATATTTCTCACAGCAATCACACAGAAAACCCCCCCGACGACGAGGACGTCGCTTCGGAACGGGGTGAAAAATCCCGTTCCTCGCGAACGGGCGGCCCGCTAGCTTCTGAATAAGATTGAGTTTAGCGTGTCGTGGACGGTTTGTGTGTGTGTGTTTGGGCGGCGGCTGCGAAGCTGTATATTGTTGTATGTAAACGAAGGGGGCGAGACAGCGTCGGGGGTCTGACGTGATGATGCCCAGGTGCCGCCGCCGCCGTGTCTGCCGGACTTTGATGGAGTCGTTTATAACAAAACACATAGAAATCAACCCCTTTGGGGCTGTAGGAACTTTTATTTTTTGCAGAACCTTTTCAGGGACGGTGGACCTGCGGTTCCTGGAACCATTTCAGCACCAGCGAGGCATCGTACGGCCACGGTTCCATAAGAACTCATGTGACGTCGGTCGTTGGTGGTCGGTGAGACTCTGCAGCCATTGGCAGATACTTCTTCCCTTTTTTTCCCCAAACTATCGTGGTCACCATGATACTTTCTGAAGCTAAATTCTTAGAATTATGTCTAAAAGTGGCTGATGCACATGAAATTAGCCCTAAATATAAAGGTTGTATTTGTTAGAATCCATCGCGCAAGTGCATACATGCTAATCGGAGCCTGCGATTGACCAATCAGTGCAAAGGAAGCCCCGCGTCCAAACGCAGAGATGTTCCGATTTCATCGTTTTTTTTTTTTTTTTTTTTCATCTCAAAGTCAGTTCTTTACCACAGGGCCAAGGTGGAAGATGCTTTTTAGGGGCTCGGTGAACGCTCGTCCCATTTACGGAGTTCGAACTCGTGTGAAGTCGGTGATCGGTGCTTGGTGGAACTCATAAGCCACCTTCATTAGCAGCTACTTCTCGCCTTTTTCAAAAAACCATCATGGTCACCGGTACGTCTTGCAGACTGCTGAGCGCCAAGGCTACCGGGTCACTGGTTGGCTGTTTTCTTGCGACAAAATGGGCAGAACCAATAAGAAGTGGAGCGACGAAGCGGTCGAAGCTCCTTTGGCCTGCTTTGCCACAGAGGGCTTTCCAGAGTTCACCGAAGAACATCGACGTTTCGATCAACACGAGGCCGGATTTGGCTAACAGGGGTTAGCAGGGTTAGCAGGGAGAGGGTAAAAACACAGCAACCCATCCAATAGTCCGTGGTTTTTATTGTCTCCACGCACATCATGACCGCTGTGGCGGCTGCCGCCTCAACGTTGATCGTGTCGTCTTTCACTTCTTGTTCGGTTTCTTGTTGCGCCCAACACGTCGCTTGCGGTAAGGGACCGACGGAATGCAAAACTAACGATTTCCCGGAAGAGGGTTGTTCCTGGAAGGAAATTCGAGCTACTACCTAGAGCTTAGAATTTTTTGGTCCAAAAATGGTTGATGCTAATGAAAATAGCCCTAAACATAAAGGTTGAATTTCTAAGGATCTTTCGTTCCAGTGCATACGAGCTAACCGGAGCCAGCGGTTGACCAATTGTTGCGAAGTAAACAATCGTCCAAACACAAAGGTCTTCCGATTCCATTGTTTTTCTTTTTATTTTTGTTTTTCCCCATCTCAGAATCTTTTATTCATGCTGCCATTTCTCCTCCAATGTCCACGGGGCCGAGGTGGAAGATGTTTTTAAGTGTGTCATTGACTGCTCGTTCCATTTATCCAAACAAAACATACAAAACATTCAAATAAAACAGCCATTCACCGTCTTCAAGTGATGTTCCTGCGCGTCCGGGTGAAGCAAGAGAGCACATTGTTAATCCTGAAAATCGACTTTCGGTTTCTCGGAACTGGAGCCAGGAAAGGTGTGACAGGCTGTTATTCTGGATTCTCCGTGGCCGAGGTTTGAATCCGGAGACGGAGAGTTGCAGGCTTTGCACAGCTTTCGCTGTAAGCGGCGGCGGCGGCGGCGAGCGAACGGCTGAGACAACATCGCAAACACAGCAGTGATTCCCGTCCCGCTCGCAGGCCCTGAAAAACATTCGAAAAGGTCTTTCATCGTCCTCACGCCGAGCACTTGTTCGGCTCTTCAGGAGCTGTCCGCCTGTCTAATTTGTCACAGTGATGGTGGTGTGTGTGAGTGTGTGTGTGTGTGTGTGTGTGTGCAAGACGGGCCGGACTCAGGTGTGCAGCCTCGGCCTTCTGTTTGGCCGGAGGTCATACAAGTTCTCTCCACCATTTCCCCTCTTGACAAATCAAAGATGGATGAAGACACGTGTTTTTCGGAAAACCGTCAGATCGGATTAGAGCTCTCGCCGCTCTCGGACCTTCTGGTCTCCCAGCCCAATGTGTTCTTCTTCACGGTCTTTTTTTTTTCCCTTATCCGTCTCGGGACGCTGATCCGCTCTGCCGCTCGGCCGACGTGGAAAAACGACAACAAAGGAAATAAATGAAATAGCACCGAGGCATTTTGCGGTCGTCGAGGGAGAAAAGTGATACATACTTTACAGAGAATGGGCGGGGCAACAGAGAAGCTGAGGCTTCATTTTATGAATAGGTGTGTGTGTGTGTGTGTGTGTGTGTGTGTGTTAAAAGGCTGTTTACAAAGCACAAGGCTGGGAACTAACTGTTTAGCCCTCCAGGTGTGTGCGGCGGTGGTTGTCGAGGCTTGCGAGGCCTGCTGCGGAGGTGGCTACGTGACAGCGGTAATGATAGGTTGTGACGGGTGAAGACATGATTGTGTGGGTGTGTGTGCAGGTTTGATGACACACACACACACACACACACACACACCGACCGCATGCGTGGCCACCGTACACGGCCTACATCAGACTTCGGCTCAGGTTCAGGTGGAGTTTAACCTGGCAGAGGGTCAAGTGCATGTGGCTGTCAGCTCCTTTCTCATCCGTTGCCTTAAGAATCGCCGGATTTCCGCGCAAATGCATCACCGATTTTTGACGTCTCCGTCAAAAACACGTCGGCGCCCCGGGCGTGACCTGCACCCTGCACGTAGGGAGTGTGTGCATGTCGAACCGGGCAGCGACGGGTTAACGTTTCCACTCCCGCTCCCGAGCGGAGCTTTAGTTTTAATTGCTCTCAACGCGGATTAAATGCGTTTTGTTCTCGGGGCATTTTAAAAGATTTCCAACCCCTGACATTTACACACACGCACGATGGAGACCGCTAGCCAGTTGCTAAGTTAACCAGCCAGCCTTCCGAAGCTCAGTCCAGTCGAAACAATTAAACCGTGAGTCTTTGTTAAGTTGCTTTTACCGTTTCGGAGTTGACAAAGTAAGGCTACGCTAACGTAATGCTAGCGCCGTCCTGCTTGATTTACGCGCAGCTCCGCACGTTTGCAGATGTCTAAATGTCTTGTTGTGCAGAGAGAGCTCGTACCTGGAGCCGATTAGCGCTGCCGGTCAACACACTCTTGTGCCATTTGCAGTCGTACGCAGGGATAACAGCGCCGCGCCACAAAGATGCTCATTGTTGCGGCAAGGAAACGGAACTGGCTGCGGCGAGAGCGCGCGTCCCGCCGGAGCTCTCGGGAGGACACCGCGGCCCGCCGGGGGCCTCCCACGTCTCCGGCCGCATCCGCCTGCCGCCGGCCCTGCGTGATGAGATACGCCGGCGTTTTGAGGAGATGCAGACGCGGTAAAAGGAGAAGGAGGCGCTGAGACAACAGCACGGCTATTGTCTCGCGCAGACTCATGTCTGCATGCCTGATCTGTAAGCGGAGGTTTTGTGGCGCTCGTGGTGGCGGGGAATATATACGCTCGCCATTTCAAGGACAGGTGAGAGGAGAGATTCACCCGTTCGTACGTGGATCGCGGCGGATCTGCCGCGCAAGTTGCTAGCAGTTGCTAAGAAGGTTCGATGCTTGGCGTTGGCAAGGCGGGAACGGAACCAACAACGAACCCTCGTTACAATACAGAGTCTGAAAACAGCGAGGAGTCTTCTTCCCGTACCTCTTGGGGGGGTCGCCGCGGCCAATCATCTGCCTCCAGAAAAACACACGCATCGACTTAGTAGAGTTTTGAAAGAATCCGCACAACAGAAAATGGTCCCAAAAGAATAGATTACACAAAATACTTGCATGGGATTTCGAGCAAAAAACAGGCTCTTCCTCAGATGCTAACCGGAGCGTCTTCTATGCTCGTACACATAACAGCTCCGGGTTTGCTCGAATCATAACGCATGTGTGAAGAAGTAGTTTGTGTTATAGATATATATAAAATACACTGCTCAAAAAAATAAAGGGAACACTTAAAAAACACATCCTAGATCTAAATGAATGAAATATTCTAATGAAATACTTTGCTCTTTACACAGTTGAATGTGCTGACAACAAAATCACACAAAGATGATCAATGGAAATCAATTGTATCAACCCATGGAGGTCTGGATTAGGAATCACACTCAAAATTAAAGTGTAAAAACAAACTCCAGGCTGATCCAACTTTGATGTAATGTCCTTAAAACAAGTCAAAATGAATCTGTGTTGCTTCCCGCGTGGACACTATGATTTCACAGAAGTGTGATTGACTTGGAGTTACATTGTGTTGTTCAAGTGTTCCCTTTATTTTTTTGAGCAGTATATATCACCGATCCGCTCAGTCCAAAAATCTCCTCCTTCTTACCCAGATCTTCCCCCCGTGTCCATCTCAGGACATTTATCACCATCTCTGCAAAAAAAAAAAAAAAACCACAAGGAGAAGTTCTGGAATTCCCTCCGTTGGCGATCGACCGCTCCGAAGCTGCATCCCGCGGGGATCAATAAAGTATTATTTGAATCGGACCATTCAGGAGGCCGGGTTGGAAGGCGGGAGGAGAACGTTTCCCGGCCTCTCGGATCTCGGCGCTCATTGGAAGGTGCCAAGCGTCTCGGCGGCAGCTGGTCGACTTTGTCCTCTACTGTATGAGAAAGAGCTTACAGTACACCTCCCCGCCATGCGCCGTAGCCGAGCGCATTACGATTTCGACAATTTTAAGCCGTCTGGAGACATATCAAAGCCCGCCCCTCGCCTCCTGCCCTCGTCGTCTCTCTTCGGCTCGCTTCTTTTCCAAGCCCGGAGCCGGCGGTGCCCAGAGGCCGTCTCGGTGCCTATATTTGCGAGTTTCTTGGCAGGGGAACAATGGTTTAGTTTAGACTGAGCATTCCTGATTATTGACACACAGTGGTATGGAGAAGGATTAGCGAGCGCCTCGGCTCTCTGATTCAGCGCCGGCCCGTGAGCTACACCTGGGCGTATCCATGACGACGGGCATCACAATGAACAGTGATTTCGCCACCAACCGGTTTGACAGAGAGTGCGGCGGCGGCGGCGGCGGCGGCGGAGGAGGCGGGGGGTCACTTGAGGGATGAGGGAAGGGAAATGTTTGTTTGACACCGTCGAGTGTGCGAGCTCTTCGGATGTTTTCGAGCCACCGACACGCCCACACACACACACACACACACACACATGCACGGTTCGGAGTCTGCATTCTGACAGCCGTGATTACCTGTGTCCGGCGAGCCCACATGTGGTCTGCGCTGGAGATGGTCCGATAGCCGAGACTGAGGCGGCTTTGTGAGCGCGCTGAGGGTCTCCTCATGACCCTCCTCCGCAATCTTATCAGCAGAAGCCCACAGGGCCCGTATCCAGAATCCTGGAAAAAAAAAAAAAAAAAGATTTCCTATGACATTATGCCCTCCGGAGTCCGCCTGCCGCGGTTCTATCTTGATCCTTTGAGCTCCAGGAGTGGCGGACTTTATCGGACCTCTTGCGCCGGCGAGAAGCGGAGCAGAACGTCCAGGTTTTAGCGGGTTGAGTCAGCGGCGTCAGGTTGAAATTAAAACGCGGCAAAGGCGGAACAACGCTCGGCGCACCGGCTGTTGACTAACAGAATCTTTATCTGGACCTGTTACTAATGGACCCTGATAAGCCAGGTATTTAGGGCATTTTCCTGCCGCCAGCAGTTTGCGGCCGCGCAGCCCGGCGGCCCAGACAGCTGACAAATGTAGCGCCGGAGGGGAAAACCCATCGGTTTGGAGGCCGACTGAGTCACTCAACGTTTCCAGCCCACTCACCATTAGCTCACCTGCCGTGCACGCTGGGAAAACTGCATTTCAGGTGGATTGGCGTCGTCTCGAATTCACCTTGCTAAGTTTAGCTCGGCCCCCGGGGGTTCAGCACCCCCTTTGCCATAAACGTTCTTCGACGGGATATTAGGTCCATTTTAAAACCTTGTATGATTTCTCAAGTCGTGACATCTCAGTAGTCGTTCTCGCCTTGCTTAAACCCTTTTTCATGGAAAGAGATGTTCACTTTCACCTTAAGGAACAAGGATAATGATGACAATTATAATTATGATAATAATGACAAGGTAACATAATGGTAGAAATGATAATTTTCTTATTTTGTTTGTTTCTTTGTTTGTTTTGAAGTTTATTAGGACAGTGTACAAATACATTAAGCACAGAGGCAGAGATGTTTGTACCAGATTATAGCTCATAGCTAATTTCCATCTGTAGTCCTGGACCTGGAGTCCTGGATTTTATGCATAAAACTAATAATAAATTATTTGTAATATACATAGTATTGATAGCATTATTATCACAATTATCATTATTATTATTATCATTATTGTTATTATTGTTGTTGTTTATCATGCTCATATATTTTCCGATTGTCGTTCACGTTCACCATGTGGAATAATGATAATAATAATAGTGGTAGAAATAATAATAATCATTATTCTATGTATAATAATATTAATATATGATATTGTTGAATATTAACATGCCATCACGTCTCATGCTCATGTTTTCAGATTGGCATTTTCTTTCACCATGAGGGATAATTAAAAATAATGATAATAATGATCCTTATTATTACTACTATTATTATTATTATTGTTATAGTAATAATAAAACTGATAATAATAATAATAATAATAATAATGATAAAACTGACATTATTCATTCTATGATAATAATAATAATAATTATATAGAATCTGTTTTACGCATTATTATTCTGTTAAGAAATGTTTATCCACTACATTTGCGCTCTTTCTATAGATATTGTTTAGATTTTGTTCTCATCCATCTCCTGCCGTACGTATCTTGAATTCCTATATTGATGCGGTTGTGTGGTATACCGTACAAACAGATCAATAGCAAAATGAAGCTGGTATAAAAGCAGATATAAAAGATATAAAATCTTGCAAAACCTGAAACAGACCTGAGGGAAAGCATAAAAAAAAATTCCCCGAGCATTCTTCCCAACACTGAGCAGCACAATGCTCATAACTATTTTAGAGACTGGAAAATACAAGAAGTTGTAAATAATAATGGTCTCGCCGTTCGCTATAAAAATAACAAACAGAGTGAGATATCATAGAAACCATCTGCGGAGTGAATATCAAACCAGGTCGGGATGATTTATCCGGCGATGGCTCTGTTGCATCGAATGCAAAATCGGACTTCCAGCGCTGGAGGAATCTTTCTAAAGCGCTCTTTTTTAAGCCGGGCGGTGAAGAAGCTCCATGAATTTCCGGAGCTGCACATGGATCCACATGAGAAATAGTTTTTAGTGACTTCTTTTTCTTTTTTTTTTTTTTTTTCTTTTAATGTGACCGTCCACGAAGATGCATACCTGTCGTCTAAATGAGAATCGCAGCCCTTTAAAAAATGTTTTTATTTATTTATTTTTTAACAAACCGAGAGGTCGGGTTGCGGCGAATATCTCCCTCATGAGGACCTGCGGCTGAAGAACTGACGAGGAATTTCATCTTGATCACATTATTTAGCGCTGATAAACGGTGCATGGTCTCCACTTAGACAGACATCCCGAGTGTACCGCTGACCTTCTCAAAAGAGAAATGGACTTTTTAAGTATTAGCATTGGTTAGCGGTTAGCACTTAGCTCGTCATAGCGAGAAGGTTGGATTCTGGGGTTGATTGGATACCCTTGAATGTCCAGATGTGTGAATGTTTGAACGTCCCTGAAGGACACGTGAATGAAAGGGTGAATGTTTGAATATCTGTATATGACGTGCGAATGAGTGAATGTTTGTACGTCCCTGTAGGACAGGTGAATGAAAGGGTGAATGTTTGCATGTCTATTGGATTGTAAGTGAATGATTTTGTTTAAATGACATCCAAATGAGAGGGTGAACGTCTGTATGATGTGTAAATAAGAGGGTGAATAATGTCTCTATGATGGGGTGAGTGTTTGTACGTCCCTATACGACACGTGAATGAAAGGTTGAATGGATGAATGCCTGTATTTACGAGTGAGCGGGTGAATAATTTTGTCTAAATGACGTCCAAATGAGTGGGTGAACGTCTGTATGAATGAGTGAATGATTTTGTCTGTATGATGTGTAAATAAGAGGCTGAATTGTATCTCTATTTGAAAGAGTGAATGTTTTGACGTCTATTTAACATGTGAATGAGCGAGTGAATGATTTTGTCTAAATGAGAGGGTGAATGTCTGTGTGTCCTTATAAGGCCTGTGAATCACATGGTTGAATGTTTGTCTCGAAATTTCCGAACTTTATTTTTTTGAATGCTGCGACTTCAACGACGCAATGAATTTGTGGATTTTTTTTTTTTTTTCCAGGCAAACGAGTTTCACGCCTTAGCCTATTATTAGCCTATATTATTATTTTTCGGACCAATGACGTTACACATAGACACCGCAGAACACGCACACACACACACACGTGGATTAACACAACTGACGAGAGCGACGACGAAAGAGAGACTAAGCAGGTGTGTGAAGGAGGAATTCTGACGCTGTTTAATTCCGACACTGAGGAAGACGGCTAGTGGTTTTAGCGCGCAGGATAACCATGAAGATAGTCATTAATGACTTTTCCTGCTAGGCTACTTTTATTTCTTTAACCAGGCACTGTTTGAAAAATAAGCATTTATAGTACGTATTTAATTAAAGGTTAAAAAAAAAATCTTTCTGTGGAACTATCTCATTACAAATGGACACTTGTGACTTATAGACAAGTGGGACCTACTGTGTATACGTACCATTTTTAAAATTTCTTTTCTAATTTAGTGGGCGCGGGTTAAGTTCAGTTGCGCTCAATAGTCCAAAAAAAGTGAACAACTTTCTCTATTTGACTTGTGAATTTTACCTTTTTTAATGAGTGCGTGAATGATTTTGTCCATATGATGTTTAAACGAGAGGGCGAATTGTTCTATGTTTATACCTGAGGAGAAAATGAGAGGGTGAACGATGGATCCAGATGAACGCCGCCTCTCCTCTCCCCTGAGTGCAAGATAAGCTGTTTAGATACCAAATGAATGAACGAATAAGTGCGAGCGCGGTGCATTATGGTCTGCAAACCGACGTCTGGAGGGAAAAACATCTCGCAAGGTCTCCGCTGGTCCAGGGGGTCGTTCGCTCGGGCCTCACACTCCACCTGGAAGTCCTTCCGAAGGAGCGATGAGCTGAAATCAGAGAAATGAAATGGAGTAAACAAAACAAACAAACCGTGTAAAACAGGCATGTTGGATCATTCGAAAAAAACAATCCTCGTGTGTGTGTCTGTGTGTGTGTGTGTGTGTGTGTGTGGGCGGCAGCTGAGAATAGCGTCCCGCCAGAGAAAAGCAAACAGGAAAAAAAAAAAAAGTTCTTCCTGATAGCTCAAGGAGACATGACGTAACTGGAAATGGGGGCCGATCGGGGCCGAGTGGAACCGGACCCGGCCTGTTCTGGAGCCACAACAAGCGGTTTTGTTTGTCCCCGTCCTTTTGTTGACACTGCCGCGTTCTCATGCCTATTAGGTTGCCGCCGGCGAACAGAAACCGCCACGATACGCGCCTCACAACGCCATCGGCTGAAGGAAATTACCGGCGCCTCCTTTCCAACCCGGGTCGAATGCGTCGGGTCGCGCCGAAGAGGAAGCTCCGCGCAGGCTTCGATTCCGCGGCCCGATTGGTGCGAGGCAGCGTGGGAAGTTTGTTGAACTTCCCGACCCCCCGCACCCTCCCTCGACCCCCGGCACGTTGACCCTCGTCACGTGACAAAGGAATGCCCCCGCGTCCTTTTGTTTTAATATCCGCCGCACTCGTCGGCTGGAGAGCAATTGTGCTGCTATAGAACCATCGCTCTCTTGGCACTTGTTCTTCCCAAACAGGATTTGCAAGCGGCTCCATCCTGCATCTTTTAAATCACTTCAAGCGCCGCTCAAGCCTTTTTTTTTTTTTTTTTTCCATCTCATGGCACGATTGGGCCGCGGACACATGAAGAGAATCTACCCCCTTTTTTTTTTTTTTTTTTTTTTTTTTTTTTTTCTCCCGTGCTTTAAGTTTTTGTGAGCAGGGATTGAAAACAAAAGGCCGGCCCAGTGAAGCGCATCTCGGCCGGTGGGCTGAATGGAGGGGCCCCTTTCACGGCTGTTTATGAGCACCCCTCTTCAAAAAACACACATACAAATCACATCCAGCGGCGGCGGGAGGGCGGCGGAGGCCCGCGGAAGCGTCGCTTTTTCGCCGTCGCGGGGGGTGAAATCGCGTCGCTGAAAACGCGAGAGAAAATGTTTGACGTAAAAAACGGAGACGCCGTTTAAAAACGCGCCGGGAGAAGCGGTGATGTTATTCCTCGCCGGCTGCGGACGTGTCGGCGCGCGCCCGCCACCGGTGACGGGAAGCCGACGGCCCTCTTGACAAAATCGCAAGTCATCACGGAAACCTTCCCCCCCCCCGACTACCTTTTCCGCTCGGTGTCATATCTTGTTCAACAGGTAGGGTTTGACGGACGGGAGGAATGCGGGCCGAGGGATTTGTTTTGGAATGGCGGCCCATTCTTCTGGGTGCTCTTGAGCAAACACCGCCGCGCTGCGTCCTGTTTTTACGGGTTTCACACGTCACTGCTCAAACTCTCGAAACGGCCGGTCCCCGAGAGTACATGGAGGAGAGTAAACAGCCGCGCTAATACTTCACCGCTTTGACCTTCTGCTAACTTGATACACACACACACACACACACACATGCTGTTGCGCAGAAGCTGCACGAATACCTCCTTTTCTTTTTTTTTTTAATCTCTTCGTTTGTTTAGCAGTTTCCCGACAGCAGGTGGATAATGGAGTTGTGTTTTTTTGTTTTTTTTTTCCAAGGGTTTGAGGAAATGTCAAGAAAAAAAAAAAAAAAAAAAACACAAATCCCTTTTTTTTTTTTTTTTTTTTTACCTGATTGAAGTTGATTTTGTTTTCTCACCTCGGCCACTTCGGAAGCACATCCAGACTTGCCGGAGCTCCGTCAGTCGCCCCTCGGTGTCTCTCATACCCGTTGGTTAAAATAAAAATGCGGATATCCCGTGGGAAAGTTCAAGAGTTTGTAAAATGGCGGATTTTTGTATTGACATCAAGAGGTGTGTGTACTTTTTTTTTTTTTTTTTTGATACTGGCACGGATGGCAACAACCTCTCCCACATACCGGAAAGCAAATTTATCAACTGAAGCCGGCCTTGTCTTTTGTGAAAATCCCGGGGAAAGAGTTTCACGAACTTCTCATGCAGTGTTTTGGGTGAAACTCAACTTTCGGGTCTTTTTTCCTGAGGGAACGCGTCCTCCTCCTCCTCAGAGCTTCATCTTTGAGCTACTCAAAACGCTTTTAAACGCAGATTTAAATCCATCAGGGTCCTGGAAAGGAGAGGGATGAAGGTTTGTGGTAGAAAGACAGAATATGTGTGTGTGAATGAGAGGAACTCGGGTGGAACGGTGAGGCTACAGGGAGTGGAGATCAAGAAGTTGGAGGAGTTCAGGTACTTTGGGTCAACAGTCCAGAGTGTAGGAGAGTGTGGAAAGGAGGTGAAGACACGGGTTCGAGCAGGTTGGAATGGGTGGAGAAAAGTGTCAGTGATAGAAGATTATCCACCAGAATGGAAGGAAAGGTGGAGGAGACAGAGGTGAGATGGTCTACAAACAGGGACAATGACCAAAAGACAGGAGGCAGAGCTGGAGGTCGCAGAGATGAAGATGTTGAGGTTCTTTTTGGGAGTGACCAGGATGGAGAGGATCAGGAATGAGTCCATCAAAGCTACGGCACGTGTTAGATGTTTTGGAGAGAAGGTCAGAGAAGCCAGACGGAGATGGTTGGATCATGGACAGAGGAGGGATAGTGGATATATTGGTAGAGTTGAAGGTTAGTCTACAGGGTGCTGGGAGAGGAACTCTAGTATTGTATGAGGGAGTTTGGAGTGGCAGATGTTAGACTGGTGCAGGACATGTATGCTAGCTATGAGACTGTGACGAAGTGGACTGTAGGTGTAACAGAGAAGTTCAAGGTGGAGGTGGATCTCCATCAGGGATCAGCTCTGAGCCCCTTCTGGTTTGCAGGGGTGATGGACAGGCTGACAGATGAGGTGAGACAGGAATCTCCATGGACCATGATGTTTGCAGATGAGATTGCAATCTGTAGTGAGAGCAGAGAACAGGTTGAGATAGAAGACTATCAGCCAGAATGAAAGGAAAGGTGTTGAAGACAGTGGTGAGACCAGCAATGCTCTAAGTTCTTGAAATAGTGACAGTGGAAAAAAGACAGGAGGCAGAGCTGGAGGTCGCGGAGAAGAAGATGTTGAGGTTGTCTTTGGGAGTGACCAGGATGGAGAGGATCAGGAATGAGTCCATCAGAGTGACGACACATGTTTTGGAGAGAAGGTCAGAGAAGCCAGACGGAGATGGTTGGGTCATGGACAGAGGAGGGAGAGTGGACGTATCGGTAGACGGATGCTGGAATTGGAGGAAGACCAAAGAGAAGATCGATGGACGTCGTGAAAGAGGATATGAAGGTAGTTGGTGTGAGAGAGGAGGATCCAGAGATGGAGAAGGTTGTGGCGACCCCTAAAGGTTGAAGCCCAAAGCAGAAGAAGAAGAGGATCTCAGATTCGGCCCGCTTTGCTCTCGGGGAACACAAGCCGGTGTTTGTTTTTAGAATATATCAAGCAGCTTCTCAGAAAATGTGTGGTATTGCGCTGCAAGGCTTCTTCAGGATGACTTTAGACTATTATAATCCCTCTGTGTGTGTGAGTGTGTGTGTGTGTGTGTATTCCTCACCTGTGGCCCTAGCTCGACACACTCACACACACACACACACACACACACACGAGGGCCCGAAGATGTTTACACAAGTCTGGCCCAGCCAGCGAGGCCTCTGTGACGAGCTGTCACCGAGGACCTCCAATGGCAAAACGGAGGTGAGGAAGAATGCCGTGGCGGCGGCGGCGGCGGCGGCGGGGGCGGCGGGCTCCACCTGCGATTTCCCCCGGCGTTATTGCAGGGTGTAATCCCTGACATCGCCCGTGTTTACGCCTGTGTTTTAGTTACAGCGCCGATATCTACGTGTTTTCCAAGCGAAGGCGGCGCTTCTGCTTCCGCTTGCCTTCGCTATCGTCTGGTCCCGGAGGCGTCCTCCACCCTCACCCCCCCCCACCCCAACATTCGTCCGATATTCACCCCAAGATTACTGCATGAGATGTTTCGATGTCAAACCGCTCCCCGTGCTCTGGTAATAATCATTATATAAAAGGTCATTCGCAGGCTTCTAAATATAGACTCAAAAACCCGGCGCTGCTGACGGACTCTTGCCGTTTTACGCTCGTTTTGCAGGGAACTTGGAATCGCGCTTGTTTCCTGAAGCGCTCGTTTTTTGTTTTTTTTTGATAGTTTTATATGGTTCGTATTTCGTCACCGCTGACGCCGGCCGCGGCGCTGAGGTCATGAATGAGGAGGAGGAGGAAGAAGAGGACGTCTCCGTGCCAGTGGCTGAACTCATTTCATTTTAGTAAATATGCTAAATTTAGATCCGGGTTTCGGCCAAAGCTCCCTGAATGACACACCTTTCGAGAAGTGACTCCCGGGCTATTTTTAACTTATTTTCCCCGCTTATTTTTTTTTTTTTCCCTGTTCTGAAGGAATCGCCGCAAACGACGCCGTCCTGGTTTTCATTTGTGAGATTATCAAGCAACGTGTGTTTCATTCCCGCAGAAAAAGGGGAAAAGGCCTGGTTTTTTTTTTTTTTTTTTTTTTTTTTTTGACGTAAGCAGCCCCGCCGATCAGCCAGTAGCGGGTCGCCTCCGCCGGTACACCCTCCGCGGCGCGCTGGCCGGCGCGAGAACGCTCTGACGTAGCGGTGGCATTTTCAGGCCTCCAAAGGCCAACGGCTTATTGAATAATGGGATCTTGGCGGGGAAAAACATGCGGTGACGGTGCAGAAAGGTTCATATTGCACCCCATGGGCGGTGTATAGGTGTATGGAAGTGTACGAGTACCGTATTTTTCCAACTATTCAGCGCACCTGAGTATAAGCGGCTAAAAATAAACAAAGATATATGCACATATATCGGCTGCACTTGTCTATAAGCTTTAATAATGTAATATATAATATAATAATAAAAATAATGATAAGCTATCCATGTTGTAACATGAGCTGTTTACACAGAAACATTGTTTTTAACTTGTGAACCCGTGATTTTGGTAGGAATGTTGATATTTTCTTTTAATTGCGTGTGCGACGCCTCTGGAGCCTCATCGTTTGCTCGTTTCCTCCCCAAACTTTTGTTTCCGGCTCATGATTTTCAATCGTCTCAAAGTCGTCTTCTTCCGTGTTGCAATTGAACGGCCTCAGAATTTCACGTCCATTTCGTCGGTCCAATGGGAGGAGGATGTTTTGGTGGCATGAAGCTCCTCACCCTTCCAAAAATCAGCAAATTATCCGCATCGTTGTTTAAGCCGCAGTGTTCAAAGCATGTGAAAAAAGTATCGGGAATTATAGTATATATTTAAATACATATATCCGGCTTCCGCACATCCCATGATCAGTCATTTATGTCTTATTCACATTGATTCATGCAAAATCTTAATTTTTCCATATTTTTCTTGGATGCCACTGAGGCCCTGGTCTCTCGGCACCTTTTTTCGGAACAATTGTAATTTTTTGACATTTTTTTTTTCCCGTATCGACTCCTTCAACAAATGTCAAAACTTTTTTTTTTTCTCTCTATTTTTATTATCTATTGTTATTATTTATTTTTATTATTTTATTTCTACTAATTATTTTGTGGTTTTTTTTTTTTTTTTCAAAAACTTGAAAAAAATTAGAGCAAAAACTATAGAAAAGGAAACGTCTCTGATGTGACGAGGCTAAAAAAAAATCCATAAATAAGCCACGTCCTTGTTTAAGCCGTGAAAAAAGTAGCAGTTTATAGTCCGGATATTACGGTAGCACAGAATTGCAGTACTCGGCATCGATCCCGTCCCCTGACGGTCGATGTTTCCGCCTCCGACGCCGCAAAGTCGGGAGCCGTCGCGCTTCCAAAACCTATTTTCGACTCATTTAATTGCATGCCTGCAACGGGAGTCGTAACCCGAACGAACGGCGCCGACACCGAACGGTGAGTGAGGAGCTGAGCGCCAAATCACCGCACGGTCCACGTTCAGAAAACTGACCTGTTGTGGTTTTTGTTTTTGCAGCGACGGAGTCCGGAATGACCGGAGAAGATGTCTCTGCTTCCTGACGGTGAGTATCTCCGTGTCATTTTGACTTTTTTTTTTTTTTCCCTTTTTATTCTCCGACACGGTTCACAGCTGCAGTTCCGAGGACGGTATTTTTCGGTGCGTTCGGACCGCGGAGGAACCTTGGAACTTCGGTTCCTGGAGACGTCTTAGCAACTTCTGCGGTTCCACGGGAACTTGTTTGACGAAGGTGATTGGAGTAACTTAAAAACTAGCTCATGAGCAGATACCTCTCATGGACTGCTACTGTGGTCTCTGATCAACTGTTTTATTGCGGCAAAACGGGCGGGAGCACGAAAACATGGACGTCCAAGCGCTTCTGGACGGCGAGCAGAAGAACGCCAACATTTTGGTTCAAACGGTTCAACCCATCTGATAGTCCGTGGTTATTTGTCCTACCATGCATGAACTCTACGGCGGCTTCCACATCCAAGCGTCGTCCTGCTCTTCGTCTTCTTGAGGTTCACGTCACGGCGGTCCCTCACAGCCTGTGGGAAACTAAAAGGTTCCCCAAGAGGAGGAGGAGGAGGAGGGTAGTTCCCGTTGCCCGAATCATCTTTTCAGCTTCACTGCACTTTATGTCCAGCACCCTTCCAAGCACACACACCTTCTCTGGCGCCCCAAGTCAGATGTCCCGCCCTCCACCCACCCCATGAGTGCCTGTCAGCGAGTCACCCCAGGGTGATGCCCCCCTCTCAGCCCCTTGCAGCCCTATTGACTCCACAGCGCTGTGTGTTTGCCCAATCATTTGGGAGCCGGATACAGGGATGAATTGTTAACTACAGCAGGTCAGCCTGTGCCCAACAGCCCAACAACCCCCCCCCCCCCCCCCCCCCCCTGCATGCTGTTGACCCGTCTCCATGACGATGGGGCAGGAATTCGTCCCGCTGCCAGCCCCCTCTGGTACCCTGAGCGTCCAATAGGAAAGCAGCCGGAGGGAGTCACATGGTCAGGAAGTGTCGCCCCCCCCCCCACCTTCCAGGCGAGCGGAGAGCCGTCACACGAGTCCGAAATCAAAAAAAAAAAAAAAACATCAGCCAGACCTACATGTGGTTCATAATGTGGAATTTATTATTGCAAAAAAAAATCTGTTTACGCTAACGTAATCCCCCCGCAGCGGCCATCGTGATGCCTTCAGTTCAACGCCGTGCAACCTCTGTTTACTTTCACCGCGCAGCAACGAGGAAAAGCCCTAAACAGCGCGGCCGCGCCGCGAGAACCCCCGAGTCCGAGAAGGTCGCGGAAGGTCGAGAAGAGACGGCGCTGAAGTTTTTTTTGGATTCCGTTCGTAGCTCTTCCAGTTTTGCGCGGCCCTTATCTTAATTTATTGTCGTGGCATGTTGACACCGCATGTGTGTTTTTATGTAAGTGTACTGTAGCTGTAGCGTTGTTAGCTCAGGGCAGGTGAGTGTTTGCCTACCTGTCTCCCTCCGTGAAGCGAGTGTTTGCCCAAGGAATGCACCGTGTCCGATTTGTCATTGACTCTTATTGTTCCGCTCATCCGACCGCTGCTATTTGGTCAAGTTCTACTGCGTCCTTGATAGCGAGGGGTATTTGCTTTCCCTCCCAAACCCCGCGTATTTTACACCGTCCTGGACAAAAACGCAACTCGGAAAAGTATTAAAGATGGTAAACGCATTGGGAATGGGAACGAGAAGAGCGCAAACGCTTTTCAAGACCGACGGAAAGTAGAAACGTCTGAATGTCACGATCCGGTTTGAATGGCGTCCATTGGGGTGGGGTGGGGGGGGATTTACGACGCGGCCGGCGAACGCCAAAACTGCGGCTGCTACGGCGAGAAATGATGCAAGCCGTCTCTTCAAATATGCGTTATGTAAGCTTTAGCAAAGGGGGAAAGATATGACTTTCTTAGATGCTGTAGATTTGAGCAAAATCCCCCCCCGGGTGGACTAATTCCTCACGGCACTGGAGTGGTTAACAGCAATTATAAAAGGCATGTGCAGCTTTTCGTGCGCGGCCCACCCACCCGCCCACCCGCCTCTTTGTCGTTTCGCCGTGCACTTCTTACCATTAAGCCACTGGCAAGGAGGTAATTCGGGGGCAAAGTTGCGCCGGACAAAGGTGGGATCGGCTGATCGGATCGCCTCCGTCTCGGCAGATCACGCCTTTTCCATGATGGTCGCGGGCCGTGGTTTGCGCTTCTGCTTCACAGCGAGGAGATCCCTCATTTCGGGACTAGAAGAAGCAGAAGTAGAAGAAGACATGCCCTTATTGTCACAGATAGAGCACAATATCAACAAAATTTGAGCGCTGCATCTAACCCATCACGGAAGCTAGCTAAGGAGCAGAGCCGAGGGAGCAGTTTGGGGGTTCGGTGTCTTGCTCAACAACATTTCGACAGGCTAGTCCAGGGGTCGGCAACCCGAAACACCCAAAGAGCCATTTGGACCCGGTTTCCTCGGAAAAGAAAACACCGGGAGCCGCAATTACTTTTTGACGTCTAAAATAAAGGTATAAATTGCTTTTTAGTACCGTTATACTTTGTATGAACAAGTGTGTAGTGTGTTGCCTCTGAAATTCACAAAGTATTGCAGAGATAATTCAATTTTATTTATGTAATGAACTCATTTTGAGCTTTGGGCTTTCAGAGCGTGTAGCGGAACCTTGACCTGAATTTTAAAAATAAATCGGGGAAAAAAAATCACTGTGTCATTAAACGACAAAAAATGAATATTTGCAAAATATCTTCATAAATATTTATTTTACCTGGTTTATGGGACTTCTGCTCCTGCATCTGCAAATCGGTACTTTTCCGGCTGGCGGGTATACCGGCTTCCGCGAGTGTGACGTTATTTTGAGCGGCGAAAAATAATGAATATGATTTTACTTAATATTTCAAGATCACAATAGTCTTCCAACTTAGAGCTTAAAGTTGATAAAAAGGAATTAACACGAATGAAATACACTTCAATTAAATATCTATAATTTATTTTCCCAAGCCGCTCGGAGCTGCAGTGTAAAGATGAAAAAGCCGCGAGTTGGCGACCCCTGGACTGGGACGAACCGGGACAGGAATGTTCGGTTCCAAGGACACCTGGTCTAAAACCCCCTGCGCCAAAGTCTAAGAACACATGAGTGGTCGGATTTCCTTGCGTGTGGCCCGGAGTTGGCCGGTCCAGGCTGTACCCTGCCTCTCGCCCAATGAGTGATTGCAGATAATGAGTGGAAGAAGGAATTATGGTCCACATTGTAGTATTATCTTTAATTCCTCTTTAATACACATGCCAGTTTCTTTTCTTTTTTTTAAGAAAATCCAAAAACAGGAAGTTTTTGATTTCAGATCATGCGAGCATACATGTCTGCCCCACATTTGTCAGAATCGCGCTGTTAAAAGTACCCGTCCGGACGCGTAAGCTCATTTAACGCGCATTCACGTACGCGTCATATGTGTTTTGCGCGTCAGTCCTCCACCGCCGCCATCTGGGTGGTCCTCACGGCTGGTTTGACAGTAATCCTCCTGTCCCATAAATCAGTGTCCGGGCTCAGGGCAGGAGCTGATGCTGTGTGACCACTGGAGCGAGGGGCTCGAGGCACTAAGCCGAGACCCAAGCTGCCGCCCCGGCCCGTCCCGGCCACACGTCAGCTCTCCACACCATCTTTAAAACAACTCATCACGCATGGCTTGCTTTCGGGGGAAACGGCCTCAGCTCCGAGGGCGCAGGCCACCGACCGCGTAGAAACGTACCGGTAATCGACGTTTTGTCGTCAAAGTTTGCAAACACAGGAACTTACCGGCGAATAAAAGTCCATTTTTTTTTTTTTCCCCGAATAAAATAGAAGGGTCCGTCGGCGAGTCGCGTCGAGACGATCTCAGTTCAGATGTCCCCCCCCCCACCCCCCGAAACAAAAGTGCCAAGATGAAAGCTGTAGCCTTTGTAGGGCCTGTAGCTCTCCCGGAATGAGCCGGGCGGATGAAGGTCTGATCGAGCCGCCTGGCTCGCACGCCGCTCTCCGCCGAGCTTTTATCTCGGGAGATTGGTTGCAGCTCCGTTGGTTGCAACCCCCGCTCGGTCCCGAGACCCGTGGCATTAATAAAGATAATGCTGTTTGGAATAATAACAGCCAATTGCGCCCCGATACGGGAAGAGACAACAGACCGGAGTGGTGCAGGAATACAAAAGAAGGCATGATGAAAGGCTGCTAGGTGGGCTCTCCGGTGCCAACGGATGGAACCTATATCAACATACAAACAGCACTGAGTGGGATCCTGTGCCGATTTTGACCCTTGGGTGCGGCGGCACAGAAATGCAATTTGTTCTTTTGTCTGCCGAGATCACAGAGGGAGAGCGCTGACTTGTCTCTCTTTTCATTCCGCCTCATTTTTTTTCTCATACTCCCCTCCTTTTCATTCTTTCTTCTCCTCGTTGCCTTCAGTGAGTGCAATTTAGTTTGATGAGCAGGTGGTCTTTTTTGAATCTCACTGTGCTTTTGGCTCCCACCTCTGGCGTGTGGGGCTTTCAGTTGGAGTCAGTCATGTAGGCCGGGATTAGTAGGGTGGGTCGGGGGGGGGACGGACGGAGGCGGAGGAGGGCTTCTCCATGTGTGTTGGTATTGGCGACCTCAGCGCCCTGCAGCCAGAACCACGCAGAGTGCAGATTGAAAGAGTTATTTTGTTGCTAAAGCTCTCAGCCGCACCCCAGATGGCTTTTGTGCCGGGCGGAGGCATGTTCGGGGACGGGGTTAAAGCCGCTCTCTCTCAGGCCCGGTTGGATGTGTGTTCTCAGCAGGTAAAGCAACATGGACCAGACAAACTCGGGAGGGCGAAACGTCTCGCCTCCTTTCCACCTTCAGTCCAAGCGCTGGACCAGAACAGACTGGACGCATTAGGGAAGACCTCTTCCCGGCGCATTCGGAGATGCCGTGTACCTCCAGAGGTCGACGCGGGTCGATGTCCTATTTAATCGGAAAGCGTAGCGGCCAAAACATTCTTGTCGAAATCGTCCTCTCGTGGCAACCGGGCTTGAATTTCTTTACCCGAAGAGGTTTTTTATGAAGACAGTCACGACGTGAAGATTTCCACGAGAATTCGTCGTGACCCGGATGACTGAGAGCCTCGGCAGACGTTAGCCAAAACGGTTTTTCCCGACTCTTGATAATACGGGTGATTCATATGACTTGTGAGCAAACGGTCCCGCAGTTGCTCGTCTTTTTCATTCTTCCTTACCGAGAAACTTCTGTCGTCGACACTTCGACGTTGATCTTCGAGTCGGTTTTCTTTTCCGTCCCCTCGCCGTCGCTCAGCGGCCCGAGGCTCGGGGTCGGGTGACGGCGCCGTGGCGACCGGCCGGTCAACATTGACGTCTGGGGCTGTCATTTTCAATATCGATTTACCGGATGATTCATTTTTTACCGGTTCAATTTTTAACTCGAGGGAAACATTTCGCTCCCTCCGGATTCACCAATCAGTTATTCGCAGAGTTGCCGGTAAATGCGCTCTGGCCGGTTGCGCGGTGGCCAGCTGACCTCGGGCGTCTTCCTGAAACTGACGCACGATTATACGAACGGACTTCATCCCCCAGAAAAACGGCTGCCGGCTAGTTTCCGAGTGAATGACGGCGTCGGTAACACGATGTCTATCTCGGCCCGAATGTCAAGCTGAGGATTTAGAGGTCTGAGCCGTAAATCAAAACAGAGGGAATGATTGATTTCCGAGGTTGCGTTCGCCGTGGAAGCTCCGCAAGTGGCAGCCCCCGCTTGTGCTGATAAACAGCCGGGATTGAATCCAGACCCTGTTGGGGTCTCGTGGAGCCCCGGGGATGTAACCACACAGACCGGGAATGTTAGTCATTTGTTTATTATTGGTGATATTTGCCCGCTCCTAATCCCTGACCGGATTAGCCTTCATGTGTTCCACATCCCACCTTTTTCCACCGCCGCAGCTCCTAACATTTACAATCGGGGTATTGCGTCGGGTAGTGCGTCCGCGGGAGGGGATGTCGTTGGACTTTTTCGCCGCGGTATGGATACGCATTTTATTTATTGCCATTTATTTTGATCCGTGCGTGTCGTTGTACCTGGAGGCATCCGCGGATGTTTTTTTTTTTTTTTTTTTTTTACAGTGGAGAAGTCTTACTGGAGCCACTCGGATAAACACTGCACACAGTCAGCATTGTGCCATTGTAGGAATGGGAGGAAAGGGGTTTGAACTGGTCCCGAAGACAGGTTTACACTTCCAAAGCCGTGCACTTGCTCCGAGAAGTTGATCGACCGACAGGGACTGATTTCCGTTTGCATCTCATTTTAATTTTTTTTTTTATCCTTGAGGGCACTAGATTACCGTAATTTCCGGACGATAAGCCGAGACTTTTTTAGATTAAACAACGACGCGGCTAATACATGGATATTTGGGGGTGAGAGGCGAACGAGCTTCACGCCGCTAAAACAGTTGACCGGGAAATTCTGAGTCCTTTAAACTCCGACATTGAAGGGGACAACTTTGACGGTTTTAGTGCGCAGCAGGAAGCCCGAGATAGCGATCGGCTAGCCGGCGCGGCTTCTATTGAGGTGCGCTCAATTGTCCGGAAATTTCGGTAATAATTTCAGTAACGGGTCTTAGATCGGCGGTCCCCAACCCTTTTTGTGCCGGGGACGAGTTGTCTGCATGAAAATGTTTCCTCATTTCCCCCCTGAAAAAGCTCTTCAGGAACTTTTGTTTCTGGCTCAAGGGCACAAGTGCGGCAGTAAGGCGAAGGTGGAAAGAGTCATTTTTCAAAATAAGATCCGGAAGGTCCAATGAAAAACTATAATTTGTACCAAGAAAGTTTTTTCTTTTTGGAGGGCCGGTACCGGTCCACAGATCATTTGGTAGCAGGGACAGGGGGTCAGAGGTCGTTTCCTCCCGAAAAAGCTCACCAGCGACTTATGTTTCTGGCTCATTCTTTCGAAGGGCTAGCTTGTACGCAACAGAGTTGAGTGTGGCAGTAAGGCGAAGTTGGAAAGAGTTGTTTTTCGAAATAAGTTCAGGAAGGTTGAATAAAACATATATGATTTGTACCAAGACATATTTTCTTTTCCGACCGGTACCAAATGATCGGGGGTCGGGGAGCCCTGATAAAGGTGAGCCAGAAGCAGCCCTATCAAATTGTTTTTTTGTGAAACTTGAAACCGAAATTGCCGCAAATGTTTTGCCATGATTTAGACTTTCACGACGCAACGCTAGGATTCGCTCAGGAGTCAAAACGCAGAGTTTCGGACTTATATCTTCCTCGTGACTTTGAGCAGGAGATGTTTTTTGGGGACTTACCAAACAAAGACACGGTTCCACCTTGGGTTACAAGTCCCAAGTGATCTGCTCTGGACACGTTAAGTCATGGATTTTCAGAATCTGATTAACTCGAGCTTGGTGAAACATCAAACAGTAGAGGATTTCACAGCTTCTAAACCCCTCGCTGCAGACAATAATATTAGGTTTGACAGTCTACATGTTCTGACCCCCCTCGACTCCTTTTATTATCATTGCGCACGGAGGCTCTTCGGCTGAAGCAGTCGCAGCTGGACTTCATGGGGTGTTGGTTAATTGGCAGTTTGGGGTAAGTGCAGATATGCTCCACTATGCATATCTTCCCCAATGTCCCTCGCACCGTTTGCCTTTTTAATTGGCTGCGCAGTCACAGTCTCTTGCTCGATCTGTCCCGCGTTGTACCCCAATGTAGCCTATTTGACCCAGAGGGCCCCGGGGTGATCTCATATCGGGCAGCCAAAACTAATGGCCATCATTAAGCAGATTTTATTTTTCCCCTCATTTCTTTCTTTGTCTGCGTCTCGTTCCGTCTGGAGCGAAATGCGTATTCCAGACGGGGCGCGAGAAAGAAAGAAAGAAGGTGATCTCCTTTCACTTTAAGACAATATTGAGCCTCTGAAAAGCCAAATGTGCTTGATGTCAACACCTTCTCATAATCCTTCGCTACCTCGTGTTTTCGCGAGCGAGTCGGTTCCATCAGCGTCGTAACACATCTGCCTCCTCGGCTCTGAAGAGAGGCCTCAAAGCTGGCCTGGGTAGGACCCCCGCGCAACCATATAGACCCGGCCGTGGCTCCTTCCTTTGCACCAGCCACATCCAACCGGGCTGCATCAGCAATACTGAAAGGCCCGAGAGTACTCTGATCCCACCATGGGGTGTACGGCTGTGGCTCTGACTGCACTGCACTTTAATCCCCTTCCCTTTTAACCACAATGGGAAACATGTGCTTACTCCGTGTAGGGTACCGGCCCACCATGCAAGAAGAGCTTTACCTTTGCTTTAAAACCAACATTTCAGAGCCCCCGTGAACACCGCGGGTCACTACACAGGGAGGGACGGTGACCCGGTGTCATTTCCGTTTCAGTCAAGGAAATAGGTTTCTTCTGTCAATGCTAGCTTGACACATCCCCCACTGCTCGCCCGGAGGAATCCGTCTCGAATTGGTTTCTTTCCGCGGGATAACGACCTCGAGGTCCGTCCTCACAAAGTGCCACTCCACGCAACTTTGCGCCGTCCACCGGAGATCCACCGGAGTCGTACGCAATGTGGATCGCGCCGCGAATGCGTAGACCTCCTCCCTGCGCAAAAAAAATTAAGGTCTGCGCTTGTCACAACAATACTTTAAATCGCCATAATCCACCAAGAGGGATTGTTCCAGATGTGCACACTTAAAGGTCTAGATTTTCAACATCTAAAACAGAAGTCTGAGGTCCTGATTCTGCTCCGTGTCCCCCAATGCTCTGTTGTTCTGTGCAGTCACTACAACAGAGAGATGCAGCCACATGCCAACCCGGAGGACAGGAAATGCGCTCCAGATGAAGATAGGTTGTGTTTTATTTTAACCTCGTGTGTGTCTTTAGAGTGTTTGTAAGGATAGCCGTACGCCTTCGGTTACATCACGGATCGCGCGGTTCTCGGCCGCTTCCTACGTTCCCGAGTTTCGGAAACGCATACGCTCAGACGCGCCTCAAAGCGATCTTTGTCCTGTAGATAAGCTGTAAGAAAGCACCCGACACCGGACCCTTCGGAGTCCAGCCCTGAGGCTCTGGTGACCAGTTGTCATCTCCACGGTGACGAGTTCACATCCTGGCTTCCGCAGGTGTGGCAGGTGATCCGAGGGATGAGTGAGCCCTTCCTGGGGTAACAGTAGCCGCCACCGGCATTCCCTTTTGCCCCTTTTCTGCCCTTCTTATCCGAGCATCCATCGCAATCCATCCCTCCCGGCCGCCGTCCCTCCGCAGCGCCGTTCCCCTCGATGCCGCCCGCCGCGACCGGCCGTCTCAGATATCGCCGTGAGGAGTGAGCGGCCCGTTTGAGTCGAACTCGGTTGACAGAGGCGTGACGCTCCGTTTCAGGCGGAACCGTCTCAGCTTCCTGCCACCCACGACCTTCCGAACGCCGCCAGTGGTCCGAAGGTCGATTTCGAAACGGCCCGCTACGCAGCTGCGAGTCGGGATTTTGCGTTTCCAGACTTTATTGAGAGGTCATTTGCTGTTCTGCATAAAGCTCTACGGAGAAATGAAACCGGGTCGTTGATTGGGCCGGAGGGACATGCTGATGTAGTTGAAGGGCTTTTTGATTAGCGTTGTAGAGCCGAACGTAGATCCTGTAGGGACGGAGACTTGTACCCCCTCCAAATATCTGGGTTTGATTAAGTGGACCAATCCGCCAGCGCCGAGCCAACAAGCCTCTTACACCGTGACTTAGATTGAGCCGCTGCGAACAAAAACCCCGAGCAGCTGCGAGGCCGATCGCCGATGCTACGAAAACGCGTCACATTTTCAGCGCCTCGGAAGCGCGAATCGTCGCGCATGAATCGCGCGGATTCGTTTTTTTCAAACCGCTCGGTCGAAGTCACGAAAATAAGATTCGCCTTCCCGGTTTTAGCACATCGGTGGTCGGTAACCTCTAAAAGAAGGAGAATAATTCGTGAATCATCTATCGTTTGCATTCCTGCCAAACACACTATAAACATGTTTCCACATGTGCTCATTCCAGCGCAGCGCTGCCAAACAGCAGCCGGGCTCTGCTGAAAGGAGGCTTATCGCAGCCCTGTACGATTTTCTCCGACAAAGAAATTGTTTTCCGTTTATTCGGGAATATTTGTGTTCGCTACACTCGGATCGGCGCGTAGCATGAAGCAGACATGTGCTGCGCATTACCGCCGTCTGTTTATTTGGATATTACCAGACGGTTTTCCGGGCCCGGCCGATACTGGCTGTTTGCAGACATTAACAAAGACGAGAAGGGCCGTCGGAGAAAATCTGATATCTATGTGTGCAAACTTGTGTGTGTTGGGTGGACCTGAGCTTTAAATATGTGTGTGGACTTGCAGACCTCAGTTCAGGGATGTAATCTGATTTGCAGAAAGGAACAGGTTGTTTCACATGACTGGTTTAAAGGACCATTGGCGCAAGGTTGTGCCAGTGTCCCTGACTGGTGTGTGTGTGTGTGTGTGTGTGTGTGTGACTCGAGCGAACGCGCCGACGCGAGTATTTATTCGTGTGCGCAAAGCGCAGCCCAGAAATGTGAGCTTTTGTTATTGGAGGCTTCTCAACGGTAGAAAAAGGAAGGTGTTGAAGGTTGGACAAGCCGGAGAGCTGTATTTATTCTGCAGTTTCTGGTTTTAAACAAGATTTATTCAGGAAAGGTTAAACGAAAGTAAGGCCGCTGCTAATTAACAGTCGATTACACATCTGGAATAAAGCACGGCTCTGTTGCAGGTTGCGTTTGCAACTTTGTGTTTACACATGTCATATAATCAGTGCTTTATTTTGAACTAATGGACCATCAGAAATTATATCAAATAATTGAAATCATCCTATAGCCTCAGCGCTCCTCAGAGGACCTGTAGGATCAAATCCCCTGAAAGCTTTGCCTCTGAATCCACTGTTTCTTCTTCTGTTTTGTTTTTTTTTGTTTTTTTTTTACATTGTTTGTTGATGTTTTGGAGGCTGATGGGGTTTTTGCAGTTTGTTTGTTTTTGTTTTTTTTCTGGATGTCGTCCATCGTGCGATTTTCACATCGTCCCCGATGATAAGTCGTACGAGAAGAACCCGCGTTTGTTTACAAGCGTGTTTGAAACGTGAGCCGTGTTGCAGATCGGCGAGAAGGTCAGTCCGAGACACACGTGTGCGTTTTCTGTTTCGTCTCGTGCGCGGAGAGCTTGGAAGTAGAACGATACAGAAGGCAGGAAGCTCTGATGCCATCAGACGTGTCAGCAGGGGCAGTTTTTCATAAGGTTGTAATCTCCCCACACAAAGGGGTGTCCAATATTAAAGAGGGCCCCTACCCCTCAGCTAATCAAGACCTGACCAACCCTTCCCCTGGCTTGCCAGCCCTCCAAACATTACCTCATCCGAAGGCTTAGTCCGGCCACATGCAGCTCCAGTCTCCCGCTGGTGTACATGATAACTCACTTAGCTCACGATAGCCTGCGAAAAAAGGGAAGATATATAAAAGAAATCGGACCGGCGCGCAAGTAGCTACGGTACCCTTTGCCAGGTAAAGGAATTTTAAAAGGGAGGGGAAACAAAGAATCATTTCAGCATGTCCTCCAGAAACTGGAAAGCAATTTGCCGGTATTCAATTTCTCTCCCCGTCGTCCTGTTATTGCTGTTTTCCCCGCAGCTCTTGGAGCCCTCGACCTGAAAGGAGGTTCTTAAATTCGTGCTTTGTGTCACTCGGAAAGAGTGCGTTTGTTGCCAAGGGAACTGGACTGGGACAGTGAAACGCAGAAGCAGAGAGCAACTTTGTCCATGACCGGTTGAAGCTGGACCAAGCTGTCGTCGGTCCAAAGCTGGTAGCAGTGAGTCTTGACCGTACGGGAGGCGCGGCGACCGACTCGATTCAATATCGAAATGAACCCGGTGACCTCGTAAAAAAAAAAGAACCGGCGCGCCGCGCGGCTCCGGTACTACAATGGAAAAGCCCCTTGGACCGCTTCCATTCTCCTGAAATTCCAGGTAGCCCGAAACTCCGCCGAGACCTTCGATTTACATGAGGGAGTGGGTCGGACCGATTGATGTCACTTTGACTTTTAGATCGGTCGGTAAAGACACCGGAGAAAGTCTGAGTCACAGCCTCGGTGCAAATCCCGAGTCGCTTAGGAAATGGACTGAAAACCGACGCGGCCGATAGAAAGCTTTGTGAAAACAGCGCGAGCCTTCTTAAACTTCCTAGTCAAAGCGCTCCATCTCTTCTTCCTATGATTAGCAGTTATTGTTTTTGCCCAATCTTTGCAAAACTTTGCAGACTCCATCATTCTTAGCTAACCTATCGACTTTTTCTTTTTCTTCCGATGTTTTCAGTAATGTTTTAAGATATTCCGTCCTAAAAACCCACGTTCTCCCGGTGTCTGCATGGGGTTCCTCCGGGTTCTCCGGCTTCCTCCCGCTGGCCAAAAACACCCAGGAGGTTCAGCGGAGACACAAAATTGTCACAAGTAACTTCTTGTGAAACGTCTTCCGATCGCCTCGACAACATTCGACAAGGCTTCACCGTGACCTGCACGGCCCTTCGTAGATCGATAACATTTACAAGCACGGAAAATCGGTTTTATGGAGCAATTCTATGTTGGAAAGCCAAGAATGTGGTTGGAAGTATGACTGCAACTACAGGTTCGCTCTGCTTTCAACTAGCGCACACCTGAAAGTCAGCCGACAGATTATGCAGCGATGTTACACGATCTTACAGCGTTATTCATACATTCATTGGTTATCTTTATCGCTCGGGCTGCGGTCGGGGTCGCAGGGTTGCCGCAGCCTCGGGCGAGAGGCGGCGCTCGCCCGGGACCGGTTGCCTGTCAATCACAGACATGCAACTATTTGCTCTTTCATTCACTCCTCATATACAGGACTGTCTCAGAAAATTTGAATATTGCGATAAATTTCTTTATCTTCTGCAATGCAATTACAAAAACAAAAACGTCATTCATTCTGGATTCATTACGAATCGACTGAAATATTGCAAGCCGTTTATTATTTTAATATTGCTGATTAAGAATAAGAACAACTCTATTTATCCCGAAGGAAATTGGTCTTCAGTTTCAAGTAAAACATAACAATAATAAATAATAGTAGGACATTGTATACACAGTATTAAAAAGGGGGGAGAACAAGAAATGCAAATAAAACTATAAAGTGTCTAGTAGCAAGTCAAGGCTATAAAGTTTCTTAAGGTCTTAAGTACCAGGTGAAAGATAAGGAGTGCACGAGTATGAAAAATATAGCATGTTATGAAATGAAATATTGCACAGTTATGAATATATATACAGATAAATTATTGCGATTTACAGTAAGTGGGTGAGATTTTGTTTTTTTGTTGTTTTTTTTATTATATATTATATTTACTTACATCTTACGTAAACTCAAAAATCCTATCTCAAAATATTAGAATATCATGAAAAAGTAATTTCTTTTTTTTTTAAATTGCATTACAGAAGATAAAGAACTTTGTCACAATATTCTAATTTTCTGAGACAGTCCTGTAGAAATAAACAACCGTCCACCCTCTCATTTACACACCTGGGCAATTTAGAATAAAACCAATTTTAAGATAAGATAAACCTTATTCCCGCTGGGGAAAACAATTGTGTCAAAAATGAGAAGATATCAAATATGAATATAAATAGAGACACTCGAAGACGGCAGATGTTTTGCTGCAGAATATACAGAGGACCCTCGCTACTCCGGCTTCAGCTTTCGCGTCCTTGCTACCCTGCGGATTTGAACATTGTGTTCATGATGAAATAGCCATATTCTAGCCTAAGAAGAAAAAAAAGATATATTAAAATTGTGCTAAAATTCATTTTATAGAATAAAAAAAAATGCGAGTCCTTTGCTAAACAAAGATACCCAGCATAGCGAGCTCTCGCTCCTACTGTTGTACCCACACAAGATCTCACACGGAATATCATTGGCCAAGGAGATCCGTACTCTGCACGCCATTGGCCGGTTGGGCGCGTTGTTCCGTTCCTCAAGTTGATTGGTTCATGGAGAGAAGCAGCTGATCTCCTTGTAGCATACATGTCCTGCTCCACTTTGCTGCCGTTTGCATCAACGTAAATACTGTCCACTTTGTGGTATTTTATTTTGCCATAGTGAGGGTTAATATATCGCTAAAAAACATCAAAATTATCACGTCTCTACTTCGCGGATATTCACTTTTCGCACGGGGGGGGGGGGTGGTCTCGGAACGTAACACCCGCGAAAAGTCAGGGTACGCCGTAATTCCGAAACGCGATTTCTGTAATCATCGAATCAATCGCATTGTTTGCCTGGAGTGAATAGCGAGCGGTGGCTAAGCAATGGAAACATGATCTCATGGCGTTCAACAGGTAGGGATGACTCCCTCTCGTCTGATCTGCGCTCAGTGGAATATGTGATCCCACACACTGGAGGCCTATTATGTACCAGCAGTTGCTATAAACAAGGCGGGTTGGGTATGTTCTGCGATCAAACAGATGCGGCGGCGGCGGCGGTGTGTAGAGGCCGGCCCGGGCGGTGGCACTCGCTTTATGTGCTTTGCTTGTTTGGTTTCTTCTCATCTTTTTTTTTTTTTTTTTTAATTGTGTAACCCAAGTCATGACGCCGCTGCAAGGAATGCGACGGCACAGAGATATCACTTCAAACGCCGCTTCTCGCGCACTCTCAGATCCTGTCAGTGCAACCCTATGAAGATGAGATCGAGGGCCCGTCGCCGGGTCAGCGGCCTTCAAAACGGGCCGCTTGCGAAGGCAAACAAATTTAACCCCCGACGTGAGCTTCCCGAATTATCCCTCCGAAGCGTTTCTTCTTGGAAAATGAAGCTAGTTTGCGCGACAGGGCGCCGGCAGACGGGTGAAGTCGATGTGCTGATGAAGGAGGCCGATAGGGGCCCGGCCTCCATGGCTCGCGGCCCCCAGGCGCAGACGGGCGTACGCGGGCAGGCCGAGACCGGGAGGCAGGTCCGGACCTGGTTCCTTCCCACCCCCCCGCCGCCTTGCGCTGATGCTCGCGCTCGCTGGCCCCGTCCCAAGGCGAGGCGCCGGGGAGATAGATGGGAAGGGGGGGGAGAAAAAAAAAATCGTGAACAAAGAGAGAGGCAGGAAGCAAGAATTAGAAGAGCAACACTGGCGTGGATTTAGGAGAGTTAACGAAATATCGGAGACAGCGGTGGCGGAAGTGGAGTGAGGTAAGATGGAAAGTATCCGCCGAGTGTGACGGCCGGGGGGGGGGGGGGGGGGGGGGGGGGAGTGTGAGTCAGGAGAGCGCGAGATGGAGGCCACAGATGGAACGTGACTCCTCGCAGGTAGAGCATCTCCGTCGTGCAGGCAGGTAGAGAGAGAGGAAAAAAAAAACAGGAAATTTGATGAATGACGAGTTATTACTCCTTCCCCGCGCTGGGGGAGGAGGGCCGGTCGCGCCGCATTGCTGCCACGACGACTGCGCTGTCAAGGGCGAGGCTGACGGCGTAATGTCGCCGCGCAGGAAGTGGCAAGAAGGGTCGCGACTTTGGGCGATGAGAAGGGCTACGAACTGTCCGATGTCGTTCCAGGATCTAGCCTCCCCCTGCAGGGGAAACTATAAGTTTTGCATTCCTATGGACAGGATCTGCACCTTAAGCTCCACGCTCCAAAATAAACCCGCACGTAGAAGAAGAGGAAATGGGCAACCAGTCCTTTTCCAGGACTTCTAGACGGGTTGAAGAGTTTTACCTTCTCCCTGCGCCGCTTACAAGCTAACTTGGAACTTGTTTTTAGCCAAAATGTTGTCGAGCCATCTGTGCTTTAGCAGGCCAGAAGAGCTCGTCGGTCCCATTTCTCGCTGTCAATTTCGTCGCAAGAAAACGTCTGAGCGTCGCGAGAAAACGTCTGAGCGTCGACGAAATGGCGCTCCGCAGTCTGCAAGAAGTAACCGCTAATGGGCGAGGCTAATAAGCTTCACCAAGCACCTACTGTACGTCACATGAGTTGTTATGGAACCGTAGAAAGACCCTGCCTCGGAGCAGGAGCTTAGAGGTCACAACTGGGATGTTTGTGCGCCGACGGTGCCGGTCAGATGCCGATCCGGAACTGGATCCATTTTCACACCGTCATGTTTTGCGGCATTTCATTTCCTCAGCGACCGAAACCAGACGTGGCTTCGGGCGAAGGCGCCTGGTATTTTTAGGTCTGAAAGGTCGT
Organism: Fistularia commersonii; assembly: GCF_037954325.1. NCBI lineage: Eukaryota > Metazoa > Chordata > Actinopteri > Syngnathiformes > Fistulariidae > Fistularia > Fistularia commersonii. Next base: position 2,741,077 of record NC_141311.1, read on the forward strand.
CCTGTTCCCGTCCGCATCCGCGGGCGAGACCAGGTGATCCGTCTACGACGCCCGAGGTCGCAAACCTGGGGTTTTGTTTTTTTGGTTTTTTTTTGGACGCAGATCCTCCCAGCCTCCCAGGATGTTCCTGCGGTTATTGATCCGTGACTCGTTCGGAGGGTTTCCCGAGAACAGCCGAGCGTATTGTGCTTGATAAATTCAAGAGTGAATCCAAAAAAAACTTCATTTGTTTCCGTTTCGTGTTTCCAGGCTCGAAGGGATTTGGACCCGCGGCAGATGTTCGTTCACATTCCCAATCCCCGCTCTTGAGATCCACCTCCAGAACCTCGCAAGGAGCTCCAGCAGGACGTCTCTCTTGGACGTGATGGAAGAGATCCCACAGTGAAGGCATCGCACATTCGACATCATATGTTAAATGTCCCTGTTTTTTTTTTTTTTTTGTTCCTGAATTTAAGCACAATCTATTTTTTATATCTTCTGCTAGCGTATGCTAACGCTGTTAGCTCTGTCATTGTGACCAAAGCAGCAAGCACTGTATGTGTAAAATGCATTTTTTAATTTCATTTCACATGTATTAACTGTGTCATTATTTTGATGATAATGGAAGAATAAAACTCGCATGATTATTTCTTGTCCCAGACGTGCAGTTTTGTCAATCGCGATGCTGTTTTTCACAGTCTCATATTGAGAAAAGGCATAATGTCAGGATTACGCGAGCATATATTCATTCCTTCATTCATTCATGTCATGTAGCTCAGCAGTGCCAGACCTTTTTTGTACCACGGACCACTTTTATGGATGAAAATGTTTCAAAAAACTTTTTTCAGTTTACAGTATTTACCATTGTTATTATTATTTATTATTTATTATGTATTATTTATTATTTATTTATTTATTATTTATTTATTTATTTATTTATTTTTTATTATTTATTATTATTATTATTATTTCCAGACTATTGAGCGCATCTGAATAAAAGCTGCACCGGCTTAAAAAATAATAGAAATAAATGTGTATATATTTATATATATATATCGGACATTGACAAGCCACAGGTGCCCACGTTGTCACATGAGATATTTATACAGAAATATTTTAGAGTTTACTTTTAATTAAATACATACCGGTAACATTCACAAATAAGTACTGGAGATGATTTTTTCAGTAGCTCAATAATAAAAAATACACTCCAGGAAAACATCCATTTTCTATCTCCCACTCTTCCTCTCGCGCACTAAAACTATGAAAGTAGTTTTAGTGCTTCTTCTTTGGTGTCGGAAATGAACGGCCGCAGAATTTTACGGTCCGATGTGACCAGTCTAAATGTTTTAGTGGCACAAACCTCGTTAGCCCCCCAAAAATCCGTAAATTAGCCGCATCGTTGTGTAATCATCGTTTAAGCCGCAGTGTCCAGAAATGACGGTAAGCTGAATACAATGATTACACTTTATATTAGGCAGTCACACTAATTTTGCAGTATAATATGAAGTTCATGGCTGGTGAGGCACTGACATCATCACAATCAGATTAACAAACATATGAACCCTACATAGTAGCTTATTCACCATTTTATTGGCAGCTGTTAACGCTTTATGTTTAAATCATAATATTAGCAGTCTTTACATATAGAAATTGTAGCATTGAAAAAAAGCAGTCTTTCTAAGAGTCTTTCTAACTGTTTACTGTAGCTTAATATTGCTAATTCTATTATTCTGTAGCCGAATATTAAGAAGGATCCCCGGGATCAGCGGTGCCCCCTACCATGAGGCACCGTCACTGCGTGCCTCACTTTATGTCTCTTTGCAGTCGTTTTATGATCGCTCGGCACAAGAAACACATAACAGTTGTTGACGAAAAACATTATACACATCGGCTAAACTATGGTAATTTAGTTCATTTATTTAAAGTGTTTTTTTAATAGTGACATCCACAGAGACAGCAATATGGTCTCAGTGCATAGCATGCTAGCGCAGCTAGCAGAATCATTGTGCAATCCATAGTGGGCACAGCGGGTTGCCGTGTCACCAGTTGAACGGTAAATGTGAATTTTTTTGTCAGCGATTTAAAAAAATAAAAAAATAAAAAATTAAAAATGGTGAAGTTAAGTGGAAAATTACTTTAGAGGAAAATTCACATATAACCAGAAATATAAACCATTTAGTGTATTTTTTCTTTCTATAATGTCAGGTGAGGCCCGACCTCCCCCTGCCTCTACTGACTGCACGCCACTTATATAGAGACAGATGGAGCTTTGGGTTTGCTTCCCCACTACTAGCGATCAACCTGTAACTTAGGTAGGAATCTTAATTTTATCTTTTAAATGCATTTTACACTTCTGACACTGCTGTGGTCTCATCGTTTGCTCGTTTCCTCCAAAAAAAAGCCCTTTTGTTTCTGGCTTGTTATTTTCAAGGGCTGGCTTGTGGTTGCTGATGTGTGAAACGGCGCGACAGAGTTAAGTGCGGCGCGAAGACGGAAACAGTCATTTTTCAAAATAAGATCCAGAAGGTCAAATGAAAAAAACTTCATTTGTACCAAGAAAGATTGTCTTGTCTTGATAGCCCGAGTTCTCTCAAATAATACAATTTTCGGTCATATTGATGACATGTCTTCGGACACTGCAAAAAAAGTGTTCTGGAAAAGATGCACATCAGTGGGAAATTTGCATCGCAACTTGACGAATCTACAGATATTACAAAGTAAATTGAGACTACGGTTTCATTCTAATTCGTTAAAAACTGTTTTTGACATATTTATTTGGTGATTTTTCTAATGTAAAATATGTGCCGTAGCTCAAAAAAGGTTGGGAAACACCGATGTAAGAGACAAACTGTTTATTCATTCACATGTCATAGGAGACAAACAATTCACTCTACATTGCATTGCATTACATTACAATACAGTCATTTGCCAGGACGCTTTTAACGCAACTCACAAAAAGTGCAATTCAGTCACAGAAGATTCCAAAGTACCAGTAGTTGGAAGTCAGAAGTGACGGCCCAACCAAATAGCCGTCTCAGAACCATGTACTGTGTAACATAAACGTACCGTTATTGGTACCACGCTTGTTTGTTTTTTGTTTGTTTACATTCATACGTTAATTTCATCCCTTTTTATTTGTTCGTTCCACCACGGCAAGGCGGGAGTTGCAGTCGTCCAAACGAGAGCGAATCCTCCTGATGTTGTAGGAAGGTTCACAGGAAGATTCGTAGGAAGCTTCGTAGACTCTTTCACATGATAAGAGACGGTCGACATTCACCCTTTCATTCACTCGTATAGAAATCCATTCACTCATTCATTGCCGCGTTACAGACGCAACCGTTCATTCTCACTCGCACATCAAATATGAGACAAACAATTCATTCATTCATTCACACATTACTAGTGACACACGGCCGTTCACCCTGTCATTCATGACGTATGGAAAACCATTCACTCATTCATTGATGACCATTCAGTCTCCCATCCACACATTAAGAATAAGAATAAGAACAACTTTATTAATCCCGAAGGAAATTGCTGTGCCAGAGTTACAGAAAATATAACAGTAATAAATAATAAAAGAAAAGGCAGAATTAGAAATAAAAATAAACTATAAACTATAAAGTGTCTCAGTGAAACTATAAAGTGTCTTGGTAAACAGTGATAAAACTATAAGTGTCTTAGTAACAATCAAGTAAGGAGTGCACAATAGTATGATAGAGGGGAAAATAGAAGGGAAAATTGTTGTGTAAACTTATATTATATACCAGATAAATGATAATTCACACATTCATTCACTCATCCATTGACATATCAGGGAGACGGATGTTCCTTCTCATTCAGTCATTCATTCATTCATTCATTCATTCATACCATCCAGGCTTTCCATCGTAGCTCCTGCGTGTTTTGGGAACTTTAGGAGAAAGAGCAGGGATCTCCCGAAGAGGATTTCCCTACTTTGCCCCGATTTTTCTCGATTCCAATCCCCTCCGGGTGTGAACTCGGAAAATCACTTCCCGCCCGCTGTCAGTTTTCCGCTGCGGTCGGAGCAGGTTCGTCTCCGGCGGGGGGGGAAACCGCAGGGCCTGTCCGGGACGGGCTACGGGTGTAGGGTTGCGTTGCGGCGGCGTCGCTAAGGGGGTAATTATCCCTCAAGAGGTTGCTTATTGTTTGCTTTTTTTTTTTTTTAAATCATTTCTTTCTTTTCCAGGGGGGGAAACAAAGCCGGGCTTCATGGCAGGCAGGATGTTCGGGCCTTCATCCCGGCGCTTGACGTTTACCGACAAGCCGTTCAAAGCGTCATAGGGATCTACGAATCAGATTCGGGGGAGAGGGAGGAGAAGAACGGGGGGAGGAGGTCGTTGCGGAGGGAGAAAAGAGGCTGGAAGGTTCCGGCGCTGATGTTTTTGGAAGTTGAGTCTCATGACATCTTTATGGTGGCGCGTTATGGTCAAAAACATTAGCATGGCCACAATGCACTTCCCTGCTTTCCTGCCTCCGCCCCTTTTTTTTTTTTTTTCTCCTCCTCTGCTTTTTCTCACACACACACAATCACATGCACACACACACACACACACACACACACACACATGCACACACACGGGGGGGGGGGAAATGACCTCTCTGCAGCTCTCAATTCACTGCACTTCTATAGCTCTGAATGGAGCGGCTCAACAAAAGGTGACATAATTTTCTCAGGGTTTGATTGGCCCCCTCCATGCCACGGGATGACATCATGCGACCCCCCCCATCCCGACACATTACCGCCCCCCCCTCCCACACTGTTCTTGGATGCTGGGTTGCCAAGACGACAGAGTTAGGCCCAGGCAATGGGGCAGGACTTGGCAGTATATCGCAGCTTGGCTGTCCATAATGAGCTCAGGCAACATGGCCTTTGTGGTTGCGGTAAACAATCGGGGGACGTGATGGAGGGAGCAGGAAAGAAGGGGAGGGGAGAAGGGTCATTGTCCTCGTGGCAACAGTAGTGCCCCTCCGCCCCCCCCGGACCATTTCCACCTTTCCGCATAGTTGGCGCAAACATCACGCGACGCGTCCCAACTTTTCGGGCCGGCTCGTAAGTGATGTTCCCTGTATTTGTTTAAGAGCGGCGCCGCACGTTAGCGTCTCCGGTTCAGGCCTCAGAGACGCGTGAATGGTTTTAATGAATGATCGGATGCACGTTTCTACATGACGAGAATTGTTATACGGCTCCATATGAGGTGAAAATAAGAGGGTGAGCGGTTATTATACTTTATTAATCCCTTGCGTGAAATTCCTTCTCTGCATTTAACACACCGTGGATGAACCACGAGCGGCCGGCTGCCGTCTTGCAGCCCCAGAGGAGCAGTTCGGGGCTTCGGTGTCTCGCTCGACAACATTTCGACACACGAGGAGGAGCCGCGAATCGATCGCTCTTTCCCTTTTTTTGTTTTTTAAATATATTATACATCTTATTATACATCTTACTATCCGACCAATCAACCAAACCAAAGACAAAGGCTCACCTGGACTATCTCCAGCAAGCCAAACCAAACCAAACTAGCTTACCGACCTGAGCAGGCTGGCTGGCTAGCGAGCCTCTCAAAACTCCAGATCCCGACGGCGACCTGAGCAGGCTGGCTGGCTGGCTGGCTAGCTAGCCGGCTAGCCTCTCGAAACTCTGGATCTCGACGGTGACCTGAGCTGGCTGGCTAGCTAGCTAGCCAGCGACCTGAGCCGGCTGGCTGGCTAGCTAGCCGGTGACCTGAGCCGGCTGGCCGGCTAGCCAGCCTCTCGAAACTCTGGATCTCGACGGCGACCTGAGCAGGCTGGCTAGCTGGCTAGCTCGCCGGCCAGCCTCTCGAAACTCCGGATCCCGATGGCGCCTAGCAAGACGGCATTTCCATCGGCTGAAATCTTCTTGCTCCTCCTGCTCCACCATCTCTCCCTCCACCAAAAATCCATCTCCGACATCCAGCTCCAACACTTGCCTCCTCACAGCAGTACAACACTCACTACACTCTGCAATTTGGACTTCTTCCCAATAATTCTGTGTATGTTCTGTTCCTTCTGTGTTTTTACTTGTGAAGCGTCTTTGAGTGTCATGAAAAGCGCTATAAAAATCCCATGTATTATTATTATCATTATTATCTTTGGGCGCAGTGGTTAGCGCCTCGGCCTCACAGCGTGAAGGAACCCGGTTGGATTCCGATCTTTCTTTGTGGAGTTTGCATGTTCTCCGGCTTCTACCCACCGTCTGAAAACATGCAAGGGGTAAATTGGAAGATATTCGGAAAATTTCCCCCGAACGAGTGAGTTTGTCTGTGATTGACCGTGATTGGCTCCAGCTTCCCCCGCCACCCCGCCTGCAGGATTAGCGCTATAGCTAATAAATGAATGAATGAATGAATACAACCAAGCAATTCGGAAGATGAACGCCCGCATTTCTGTGATAAAACCTAAATCTACAAGAGATCTCCAGTTTCCTGAAGGTGCAGATTCACTGTTTTCACCTCCAACACTTGTTGAAAACCAAATGACGTTGTTATTTTGCGTCCGCGCATGCACGTGATGCCGCGTGACAATCCTTGAAACGAATGAAAACGTGCACATCCGTTCTGTTTCGGTATCGAACGTGAATATCACAAAACAAAACCTCCATCTGTCGTGACGCTAAATGTTATAAGTTACAAAAAAAAATAATGGTTATGAGATGTTAAAGGTCCCCCCCCGCTGTTTTTACGCTTTTCCCCTCCTGGCCGTTCCTCATGTGACGTGATAAATTATGTTGTGTGTCGGTTTGGCTCCGCCTCGCTCTCCGCTGGAAGGAAGCGGAGCTTCGGCTTGGTTTTTTTTGGCCGGAGCGCCGGCCGGGTGTTGGTTACGTCTGGCACGCTGAGGGTGCGTGGGCTTCCAGCGGCCGTGACGTCGGTCCGCCCGGCTCCGATTGCACGGCGCGGCGACGGTGGGAATCCGCCACTTTCCTTTTCCACGCTCGCTCTTTATGGAGCCCCGCATATTATTTTCCAGGATTTCACTTTCTAACGTGTCTCCGGGATTTACCTGACCTTTTTTTTTTTTTTTTTTTTTTTTTTTTTTTTTAATGGCTTGGGTCTTTTCCCACGGAAGAACCCCGCCGTTAGCATCGCTCGCTTCCCGGAAAAGATCGTAAAAACACCTCGCCGCGTTTTCTGGTTTATCCGAGGTGACAGCCTCGGTTGGCACGGCGACGCGGCCGAGGCGGTTGCATGGCAGGCCGCGATCGGCCTCTCTCTTAATCCCCCATTGAGAAGTGGATGGGGAGACTCGGGAAGCAGGAGAGGATGAGGAGGAGGAGGAGGAGGAGGAGGAGGAGCGGCAGCGCAGGCCAAAGGCTCCGCTGACATCCATGGGAATCTGCACATCCATTCAGCGGTAATTATCAGCATCAATGCAGGGAGGCAGTGTTGAGGCGTGGGGCGGGGGCAAGGGGGTGTGGGAGAATTCTGCGGGGAGGAGTTTGGGGGCGGAGCCGGAATCCCGGATAGAAGCGGCGGGAGAAACCAAAAAAAAACAAAAAAAAAAAAACGATTGACCCCAACGAGCGAAATAACGTATTGACATTTCCTGCGACGGTTGCTGGGGAAGTGAGAAAATAGCAAATAGCAAATGGAAAATGAAAATAGCATTTTGATGGTGACACAGGGATCTGTCACTCGGATGCCCTTTGATTTTTTCTTTTTTTGCATTTACTGGAAGGAGGTTTTGTAGAATTCCTCGTTTCCGGTTATTGCGGGGGGGTTCTCTCCTGCTTCCGTGTCTTCATACATACGTGTTAGCGTGTTTGCACGGCGGACGGGTTTCCTGTGCAAGGGTGAGAGCCGCCCCCCCCCCCCCCCCCCCCCTTTCCTCTGCATCGTACATCACCCTGACAGGCCGTTTCACCTCAAATGCGTCCCGAGAACGTCGCTCCCGGCCGTCCCGAACGCTGCGTTTGAACCTTTTTTTTCCTCCCCGGCCGGCAGCCAACTCCGTCCAGGAATTACGTTGCGCTATTATGCACCCTCTCCCCTTTTTATTCACCGCAACGCTTTCCGGCGCGGAGTGATTTAGTGCGATTAATGATGTGACCTTCACTGATTGGCGAAGGAGGAAGCATTAAAAAAAAACATTTATTTGTGGTGAATTTTATTTCCAGGAAAAACAGCACGGCTCGTTTCTTCCCTCCGTGAGAAAGAAGAGGTCAAAGGTCAGGCCGACACTTGTCAAAGGGCCTGGAGAGCGACGTTCCTCCTGAGCTCCCGGTCTCATCATTCACTCGTTTTCTCCCGAAAAAGCTCACTAATTTCTTTTCCAAAGGCTCGCTTGTGGTAGCAAGTGTTTGAAACGGCATGATCAAGTTATAAAGACAAGGTTGAAACTGTCATTTTTCTAAATAAGATCCGGCAGCTGGATGGAAAATAACATGGGATTCTTACCATGAGAGAGGAAGAGAAGGCAAATAAGCTATCCCGGTTCGGACCGTCGCTGCATGCCGTATACCGAAAACACCCCCTTTTTTTTTTATTATGATCTTTTTATCAGTTGTGCACAAAGACACATTGGTTTGAAATATAATCATTCACATGCCACAACTTTTTTTGGACCGGTTTTATGCATGACAGTGTTTCTGGCACAGGGGTTCTAATAATAAAAACTTGTCTCTCAGTGTTTTCATGTGGCGAAGCAGTTTTAAGGGTTTCCTAGCTTCATTAGCTCGCCGTTCAATGCAAATAATGCATAGCGGGCGCGGCGCTTGTGTATCACCTGTTGCAATGAACCCTTAATTTTTATTTTATTTTCAATCCAGCTCTCCTTTTGCTGGCGATCTGCGACGCTTCTGCTTCATCGTTTGCTTGTTCGCTCTTGATACAGCTCAGCTTGGATTTTATTTCTTTTATCCATTTTGACGCAAACATTTGCTGTGCGTCGAGAACGCTGGAGTAGTGCGTGATTGCTGCCGGTGTGTACTTTTTATGCAGGATGCACAGCAGCCTCTGACCGGCATGCTACATCTGGTATATAATTATTTCCCGGTCGGCAAATGATTTCTATTTTTTTTCATTCGACTTTCCTGTTTTCGCCTCTATCTTCATCGCGACATTTCACACGTCAACCACCGCAAGCTACCCTTTGAAAAACAAAAAATGAGCCGGAAACAAAAGCTTTTTCGGGAGGAAACGAGCAAAGGATGAGACGGCAGAAGCGCCGTGGACCGCCAGCAAAAAGAAAGATGCATTTAAATGAAAATATCCATATTCCTTCCTAAGTTACAGGTTGATCGCAACAGGTGAGACGCGAGCATTATTTGTGTTGAACGGCGAGCGAATGAAGCTATGAAGCCCTCGAAACTGCTTCGCCACATTAAGACAAAACACCTTGTGCACGTTTTTATTATTTGAACCCCAAATGAAAGTCGTTGGAGAGCTTTTTCGGGAAGAAACGACCTCTAACCGGTCCGCGGAAAAGTTTTAATGCATAAAACTGGTCCCTGTTATGAAAAAAATCGGGGGCCGCCGGGTTATATGACATGTGCGTTATTATAATTCAAAATAATATTTCTTTGTGCACGGCTGATATCTAATAAAAGGATCATAATTAAAAAAAAAAAAAGTAGCAACGTAAGCAACGTAAAGGTGGAGCGGTGTTGTTTTCGGCGTACCGGCTCGAACCGGGATGTTTTATTTGCCTCCTCTTCCTTTCTCATGGTAAGAATCCCTGTCGGTCAGGGAACGCGGCGACCTTTGACCTTTGCTCGCACAGATTCCCGTCTTTGCACGCGGCGTTTGAATTTCACGCGCAGAGCTGGCAGCAGGGTGAGGAACAACGGAGGCCTCGCGAGGCCATCCATCATCGCAACGACGTAGCGGAGGAAGATGGCGGCGGCGCGGCACGTACGCCGTTACGCTAAGGTGCTCCTGCGACTTATATCCCGGCGCGAACACACATGAACGGATCTCACGGCCGGTGCCGGCTCCAGATAAGACCGGGTCGATAGCCATCAGCTCTGAGGGTAGTCAGGCCTTGTTTACACAGCCGGCGAGGCCCGCTGCATCGCACGTCCGGTTCCGCCGGTTTGCCCCCACGCTCTCCCGGTAGCCGTATTTGCACGCAGACCCGGAAAGAAACAGAAAAAAAAGAAAAAAAAAAAAAACCCGCACCGTCAAGTCCTTTCCCACCTCCTTCCCATCCTGGACCGGTTCAGTCGGCCACATGATACGAAAAAAAGAAATAATCCGTCGCAAGAAGGTAGAAAAGCGAGGAATCCGAGACAAAATTAGACGCGCTTTTTTTTTTTATCTTGAAATAGAGAATGATCAAACTTCTGCAGAATCAGGTTTTTTTTTTTTTTTTTCCTGTCTTTTTTTTTTTTCTTATTTGTTTTTTCCCCCCCTCCACGCATGTTTATATTTCAAAGGGAGCTTTGTCTCCCCGCTCATCCGACTTGAAATTTAGCCCAGAAAAGTTCACATTCTGTGATGTTATCTGCCGGCCCCCAGAACGTTCTGCATCCTCGCCAGAAATTCAAAACACTTTTTTTTTTTTGCTCCTTCAAAAAAAAAGATTCCCTTTTTCTTCAGCGTTTGTACTTCAGCTCATATCGTGTTTAAATAAAATCCCTCCTTTGAATGCGGGTGAAAGGTTACCTTCCTTCTAGAATCCTAACCAATCACTGGATTATGCAGATGTTTGGGAAGAACTCATCAAATAAAAAGTTCTTTGTATTTCTTTTTTTTTATTTTGCCGAGAGCTGCTTTCAGACTGAAAAGCTCCAAAAGCTGTCCGGCTCAAGGATCCTTCCAAGATCTCAAACCTTTTAGTTTTCCCTGCAGGCAGTGAGTGAGGAGTCTGCGACGCTGCAGCGTTCATGTTCTGCATGGACTATCAGATGAAGTGTTTTCATCTTCTCCCTGCACAGCTTCACCACGTGGAGCTAGAAGACCCCCGGAAAACCCCTCCGAACCGTCCAGAAGACGTCTTTTTTTAGCGCTCCTGTCCATTTTATCGCAAGAAAACAGCCGACCGGCGACCCCTATAGCTTTTAAAATTGGTCCCCCAAAGTTAGCGAGAGGAATCTGGTCATGTGCGTGGATTATGAGTTCCACCGTTCGACCTATGGAGCACTCGGAGCTGAAACGGTCCTCGGAGCCGAGTTCCCCGGGTTCCTCCGCTGAAAGAACCAGGCTAGTTCCTGGAAAGGTTCTGGGATCTGCAAAAAGTTCCTACGGCGAGTTCCAGCATCGGCTGGGTCGCACAGCGAAACATCTGTGTAGCATTTCGAGAGTTCAAACTCTGTGCAGTTTAGAGGGATGTAAGTGTCTGGATACGACTCAGAAAATCCATTTGCTTAAAAAAATACACACACACACACACACACACTCGCACACGCACACCGTATTAGAGCTCATATATACCACAATGTTTACTTTCGGTGTGTTCGGAAACAAACTTGAATTCACACACAGTGTGTTTGGATGGTGAGGAGACCGGCTCTGGCCTTTGTCCAGATAGTGTGTGTGTTTTGTGTGTGTGTGTGTGTGTGTGTGCGCAATGCAATTCTCGAGGTTATGACACGGAACGCAACAGCTGGAGCGGGTTTCGATTTCCTGGTGTCGGCGTCCTCTCACGGAAGTGTGTATGTGTGTGTGTGTGTGTGTTTGTAGTTCAGTCAGAGCTAATGCAAATTATATGAAAAAATAGAAAAGTTGAATAGTGTTGATTCGAACGCGCTCGGCCCGAATCCTCCTGAGAACGTTTGCTGGTGTGAAATCCCAGCCGAGCCACATTGTCACCTCGGCAGGTGACGGCAATCCAACACCGAGGAGCACAATGGAGACGTCTTCTGGTCCGAGCCGAGATCACCGCAAACAAACAAACAAACAGAACTCCGGTTTCTCCCGGCGCTGTGAGAACGTCTCGCTCGTCTCCTTGAAAAAAAAAAACAAAAAACAACAAATGCAATTTTGATCTTCACGAACAATCACCATCTTTTTTTTTTTTTTTTTTTTTTTCCTCCTCTCACGCGAGGACCCGTCGCGCCGTCTAAAGACGATCCAAAACCAGACGCATCCGAGTTCGTCCTGTGATTGATAGGAATCTCGGAGCGGGACGGACGGCGAGGAGCGGAAGTGTATCCGGGGACTTGAGCACATCCTGACAGCTGAGCCTCCGCCGCCGCCGCCGCCGCCGCCGCCGCCTCCTCCTTTTGCGCAGCTGCCGACAGCGGGGGTCTCCCGGTTGAAAAACGGGGGTTCGGCCCGACCTTTTGACCCCTCCCTGGGTCCACCCTATCTCTACTGAAGACGTTAACCCCCTCTTTCCCCGCCGTCGCGGCTCTTGCTAGCTCAGCTTCCTGGGGGCAGTTTGGGACGCCGTCCCGCCAACGCCGGGCTCTGGAGCTATTCGTCCAGACTAAGCCGTAACCGCTCCACGGCTTCTGATCAAATTTGAAGGCTAAGCCCTCGGGGGCGCTCCCGGGGTCGGTCAGGTGGAAGGCTCGGGGGTCGGTGCCTGCCGCCGGGTAGCGCCGCTCCTCCCCTCGGCCCCTGATCTGCCCGGCGTGCACAGGACTTACGGGCAAAAGCCGGGGATTATCTCCGCCGCACTTCCACCCCGACCATCCACTGCCCTCTTGCAAAGCGAACGGCATGCGATCCCTCGCCTCCTCCCTCCTTCCCGCCGTGCATGACATCAGACGACGAACACACACACACACCTCGGAATAACACTCACAAGCGGAGGCGATTTGTTGCTTCTATTTCACGACTAACCCCCGAACCCCCGCCCTTCCAGGCGAGCTCCCCCCCCCCGCCCCGCGCTCATGATGTCATGCGCGAGCGCTGACAAGAATCTCGCGTCTGTGTGGTTTTGAAAAAGCCGACGGTAGCGCGGTAAGATCGCCCGCCGATAGAGAGACACCGCGGCACAAAAAGGGGGAAATCAGCCCCCGCGATCAGATGACATCAGTTGGCCTGCGGCTGACCCCTCCATTTTTGATTGTACAAGAGTAATAAACAAAGAGGAAGGCGTTTTTTCGCGTAGTTTCGCCGGGATCCACCTCCGACGCAGCTGCCGAGCTCCGCAGCTGCAGGGCGGGATCCGCCGCCGTCCTCTCCGATCCGATCCGTGACATAACTCCCGCGTCGATCTCCGACTGAGCCTCTCTGCTCAGGCTAGCGACAAATTTGGGGGAAACGATGATCTCACCGAAGCTTTCCGGGTGCTACCTGGAAGGTTTCACGTGAGGCGGCAATCAAGGACAGGAAAGTGCTCTAGAAGGAAAGGTGGGGTTGAGGGGAGTTTATACAAGTTCCCCGGAGACAGGAATCCCCACGATGGAAGCGATATGTTGTGTTGTTTAGCTCGGTCTGTGCATGGACTTGTGCACGAAGCGAATGACGTATCTGCGTTCACAAGCATGGTGGTTGTACTGAAGAGTCTTATCATCCACCCACACCTCCTCCTCCTCTTCGCAGCCCGGTAACTGTAAAGCCGTTTACAAGCACGTAGCCACCGCGCCGCCGGCCCGTGCCTGCAACCACATTGCTGACAAAGAGCATTTCCTGCATGGCCACACACACACACACACACACACACACACACACACCTATGAGAACGGTTAAAATAAGGGTTTATTTCGAGCAAATCTACCGTTTCAACAGCAAAGAAAACAGTCTGCATTCTTAGATTTTATTGGTGTAAATTCAAAGTCGTGGCTGTTTTTTTTTTTTTTTATTTCCCCAAACTGAAACAGGAAGTGGAGGAGAATATCTTGACTCTGAGCTGGTTCAGCGAGGGCAGGATAAAGGCCGCAAATTTATCTTGGTCTTGAAAAGACCTGTTTGGTTTCAGGTTTGGCATCCTTCTGCGTGTTAATCTTGTATTTACCGCCCGACGGGTTGGCAGGGGCCATTGAGCAATCCCCTTTTGTCCCACGCTCACAGGCGACTTAACGAGAGAAAACAGACCCGGGTCGTACAATTGAGATTCATCGCGCGTGATGGATATACGCGTAGATATTTTTAGTCTTGACGGGATGTTCTCGCACAAAGACCGCACCGCTTTTGCAACTGCACTTCCAAGGTGCGGCCGGAGGCTCTGAGTAAGACCTCGCCCGTGGTTTGAGGTGAAACCCAAGGCCTCGGAGTCTAGGTGGCCCGGCGGCGGTAGCCCCGGCGATGACGACACCTGGGAACGGTTAGCATCCAGCCCGCGGCGACTCAAAACTCCCGATTCAGCTCTGTGGGAAAGGAGGGCAGGTCCTGGAGAACGAGAGCTTTCGAATTGCAAGCCGCCGCAAGTCTCGTCCGATCAGTTCACGCATTAGCGCCCCGTTGATTATCACCCTCTACCTTCTGTGGAGATACACTGTTTCGTAATTTATGCCGTTGATTTTGCAAAGCTAAATATAATTGTCACGTCCTCGCCTGTAGCTAATGCCGTAAATAGTATGCTCTGGAAAGGAGAGGAATGAAGGTTAGTCTACAGGGTCTTGCATTGTATGAGGGAGTTTGGAGTGGCAGATGTTAGACCGGTGCAGGACATGTATGCTAGCTATGAGACAGTGACGAAGTGGGCTGTAGGTGTAACAGAGAAGTTCAAGGTGGAGGTGGGTCTCCATCAGGGATCAGCTCTGAGCCCCTTCTGGTTTGGAGGGGTGATGGACAGGCTGACTGATGAGGGTAGACAGGAATCTCCATGGAGCATGATGTTTGCAGATGACATTGTGATCTGTAGTGAGAGCAGGGAACAGGTTGAGATAGAAGACTATCGGCCAGAATGAGAGGAAAGGTGTTGAGGACGGTGGTGAGATCAGAGATAATGTACGTTCTTCAAACAGTGACAGTGGCAAAAAGACAGGAGGCAGAGCTGGAGATCACAGAGAAGAAGATGTTGAGGTTCTCTTTGGGAGTGACCGGGACGGATAGGATCGGGAACGAGTCCATCAGAGGGACGACACATGTTAGATGTTTTGGAGAGAAGGTCAGAGAAGCCAGACGGAGATGGTTGGGTCATGGACAGAGGAGGGATGGTGGATATATTGGTAGACGGATGCTGGAATTGGAGGTCTAGAGGAAGACCAATGAGATTCATGGATGTTGTGAGAGAGCATATGAAGGTAGTTGGTGTGAGAGAGGAGGATACAGAGAATAGGGTTAGATGGAGAAGGTCGTTTCGCGGTGGCGACCCCTGAAGGGAAAACCCCAAGGGAAAAGAGAAAGACGTTTTAACAATCGCCTCTTTGCTTAAGAATTTCCTTTTAGCGCAATGCTAACCCTAGTTATACTACCACGTGCTTACTGTGCCAAGGGATTTCCCATGATGTTGTCATCAGTGAACCATAGTAACCCCAGATCCTGCCCCGGGTCCCAGGAAGCGCAAGGCGTCCACCATTGCTGTATCTTTCATGAATATTCAAGCAATAATAGCTTAATTTCAACTATTAGCGTGCAAACATTAGCAGTATTGGTATAAATAGTAAAATCTCATTTGTCGTGCCTGTCCTTCCTGACTCTTCGTCTCTGTCCGAGGCAGAAGGCCACCCACATCGAGCAGGGATCCTTCCGAGTCCGGCTCCGCTTGGAAATCCGAGTCACTTCGCAAATCCTTCTGTATCTCTGCTGGGTTTTCTCGCTCTCCACCTGCTTGTCCATCTCCCTCTCCGTCTTCCTCCCCACAAGTACTTGCTAAAGGTGTTTCCACCGCGATCCCTAGGATAATACGACCGCCGGGGTTCCCGACACGGTGCGGCTTTTACTGCGCCGTGCGTGGGTGCCGGGAAATGACTGACATTGTGGTGCGGAAGCACATAAATCAATAAAACTAAATTGTGGCGAGTCCACACTGTAAAAACTCCACCCAGTCTTCAGGTTGTGCTAAAGAGCCTCGGCGTTCACGCCCGCCGACTAGTGAGTGGACTTCGACCTGGAGGAGATAGCTCCCAGAGGACTTTTCCTGTCTAAAAATCCAGATTTCTTCAACCGCAAGCACAATATATTCAGTGAGGGTACCATTCCTAAGCCCCAGAATGGCGCTCCTCTTTACTCTCACATGCAGCTTTATTTTTCACATTAGTGCAGGGTTACAGCGGTAATTACAATCCCACAGTCGGTTGGCCGCCATCCTCGCTTTGGCTCGGACCCGTGCACCATTCCTAGCCCCCTCCCGTCCTCACGGTAAGCTAAACGCTAGGTCCGGGTCGGGCCGCTATCCTTATGACGCGGGGGTGCCGGACGGACGGACGGGGGGGGGGGATGTCGCGCCCCGTCCACGGTCGCCCCCCGACCAGACGACCACGAGCGCTTGGCCGGCTCCGGCTGGTTTTCGGGCGGCCGGCCCG
The DNA here is from genome assembly GCF_037954325.1 of Fistularia commersonii. Taxonomy (NCBI): domain Eukaryota; kingdom Metazoa; phylum Chordata; class Actinopteri; order Syngnathiformes; family Fistulariidae; genus Fistularia; species Fistularia commersonii. Next base: position 2,757,395 of record NC_141311.1, read on the forward strand.
CCTCCATGTTCTGTGCTCCATTTGGGCCTTCTTGATCCATCCCAAACAAAACCACAAAAGTGGAGGGGCTGATGCAATGAGGTTGCCAAGGAGCTTTACCCAGCCGCAGAGCAGTGAGGTCATAGACTGTATGCCCCAGCTTAATACTTGGCATGACACATGGGAACTGTCTTTGAATCCCTCTCAGCACCCAAACCCGAATCTCCTATTTTTCTCCCCCATCTCTCTCCTCTCCTCTATCACCCACTTTTTTTTTTGGAGTTTCGCGGATCCGACAAGTCCCGACACCTCATCACCCCTAAACCTCCGTGCGGAACATATGGAATCTATATTGCAGTCACAGTGCTCATCTTTCAGTCTCTCCAAATGGCATCAGCGCCTTCAACGCCGGCTTTCCCACGCCGCGTAAACCATTTCAGCCTCCGCGGCCGCTCGAAAACGACTAACCGTGAGGTGCGGTGAGGTTCGTGAGGCAGGAAAACCGTGTGCCTCACTTGGTGGCTCTTTGAAGACGTTTTATGCTAGCTCAGCACAAGAAACTAGTCACACACAGAGAGCTGTTGAAAAATTGGAAATGTACTTCATAAAGCAAAAGTTTTCAAATATTTTAGAAGCGACATACAGAGTGGCAGCAATACACTCTTAGTGCAGGGCATGCCAGTAGTCGGACGTCATTGCGCAATCTACGTTGAGGCTCGACAGTCCGTGGCCTCGCTGCACGTCTCTTCTAAGTATTTGAATGCTAAATGTGAAAATCCAGCCATTTTGAATAAAAAAAACAATCTAAAATTGGTGAAGCTAAATGAAAAATACCTTTACTGGGCGAATCACCGATAAATATAACCATTTAATTCTTATTTTCATTTCACATTGTTTTCTTTGCAAGTGAGGCACGGCCTCTCCTGCCTCCCCTGACTGCCAAAACTGATGCAGATCGTGCCGCTATCAGAGGGTTTATTCTCTGTGAAATATAGAAGCTAACTTGTATGCTAACGCGCACAGTAGCACAATGGTTAGCGTTCCCGTTTGATTCCGACAGGGAGGGTTTTTCTGCATGGAGTCTCCATGTTCTCTGCAGGAGGTTCATTGGAGACTTGAACTACCCAGAGGTGACAGTGAGAGTTGTATATCTCTATATGACCTATGCATGAGAGTCGATGGTTGCATGTCTATATGACATTATGAATGGTGGTATGTCTCTGTATGTAGCCCTGTGATTGGTCCAGGTTGAACCCCACTCTTGGCCAATGACAGCCGGGCCTGGCTCCGACCCCTTCCAGATATTCGGTATAGATAATGAACGAATGAATGTAATATTCACATTAAGGTTCGATTTCTCTCGGCGTTGTAAGACAAACTGGTTTATCGTGGGCCATTTTGCCGCGTGGCGAAACGCTTTTACAAATCAAATAGCTATTTTTGTTTCTTATTTTTATTTACGGAGCCTTTTTTTTTTTTTCCTCTTTTCCCCGTTTCCCCGTTTCGCCTGATCACGCACGCCAACCGACAGCAAACTGGAAATTGGAGAACATCGGATCACCTTCCCTTCTGTGCCCTGCAATGACTCGCACACAGAAGGACTGTTGCGTCTCCACAGCTCAGTTACTGCCTGGGCAGGCTCCGAGGGTAATTTCATTGTGCTATACGGTGTTGAATGGTAATATCCCTCCGCTGAACAAACCATGAAGCACGTTTATACGTGAAGAGACAAGCACGGCTTGGGAACATATTGCTTGTCATAAGTAACCCTGTTCTAACACATTCACAGACACAAAGGTGCCAGCATTGTTTCTATAATGCTCTCTCTTCCCAGGGTTTAATTCTTTATTTTACAGCAGGAGGGGAAAAAAAAAAAGAAAAAGAAAAAAAGTTCACTTCCTGCATCAAAACGTGTCATGTTTCTGTCTTACACAAACAGCCCCTTGTCTCCCGGTGCAATTTACCTGTCCCGTAGCCATGAGGGCTGTTGTTCCCCTTCGCTTCGTCAGGGCACAAAAGCACAGTTCACTGGGAGGACAGGCTAATGCGGATGCTGTCTCTGTGATACACGACCGTGCAAATATGACAGGGCTCAAATTATGGGATGTCATGTACTGCAGTCGGCCGCGGAGAGCCGTGCATGCGGTGGTGTTCGGGGCGATGAAATGCGGTGCGGTAAATCACGTTTTAATTTGACTTGCGGAGCAGCTAGCACACTCTGGCTCCCTATTTGCATACATCCAATGTGCACGGCGAGTTTCACCATCCGGGCTAGCGTGGCCCGGTTTATCCGTCGACGCGTCGATGGGTTCTGGAAAAATAAACCCGACCTGCAGCCCTTACCTTGCGATTAGCTCGTAGCGTAGCGTGATTTTCTTCGTGATCGCAACTGTGTTTAGCTGCAGCCGGAAGGAGTTAGCGATAGCCTGTGACCGCGGCGCGCGTTAATTCCTTTTTAAATCAGCACGCAAGGGACAAGAGAGCAGCTCAGATCAATAAAGAGTGTGTGTGAGAGTGTGTGTGCCACATTGAAACATTGGCCTGCCACATCGCGCTCTGCTCTCCGTCCTGGAATGTTTTGACAGTGACGGCTTGTTAAGAGATCAGGTCCAGCGAGGTCCCTGAACCGCCTCGAAATGTAACTATTTCGATGTGCGTCACATTACTTTTCCTTCTTCCACCACGAATCTGTCAGCAGAATGCGGCCGGTACTAATCTCCCTCCGGCTACCTTGATCATGCGTGCGTTAAAAATTTTCAAGAGGGAAAATCTCGGCGGGGAGGGGTCGATATGATGAAAACGCTGATGGCTCAATTCCGCTTAAAAAAAAAAAAAAAAGAAACACACTGAGAAGATTTCACAATGATGGAGATTATAAATCAAATGTCTGCTGCGCGAAGGAGAAAAAAAAAAAAAAATCCTCGTGTCGGGACACGACCTTTAAACAGGAGAAAATATTAGTTAAAAACACGGCGCGCGGGAGATGAGAAGATATTTACATGTCTGGGCTGCGGGACAATTAGTCTAACCTAATTCCCGATAATATAGGTAGATCATGAAAATATGATCCCGTCTAAGTGAGACCGAGATAGAAGTGATTAACGCCGCAAGCAGTCTGTAAGAGAAAGGGATTAGTGTGAACTGCTTCTGGTGAGGTGATTGGTCACAACAGATTAGCGGGCGATAAGGAGCTTATGAATGTGTATTGTTTGCACAGGTCTTGTCCAACTCCGCTCTTAATCCCATATGGACCGGTCTTCTCCGAGCACGTTGTTTGATTTGCAAGAATCATGTTGGTTTTAATAGCAAACTTTCTCTCTCTTTGGATTCGAGTCTCTCACCAGAAAAAAAAAAAATTAAAAAAAAAAGGGCGGAGGCGTTGTAATATATCGACGCACACCGACAGCTGCAAAGCATCAACTGTGCTCCCTCTGCCGCCACGTAATTACGATTCTGGATGGAAGTGACACGCCGAACTCCAGCGAGTGGTTTCTAAAAAGGGGCGTTTTTTTTGTTGTTGTTTTTTTTTTTTTTTTTTTTTTCTTTTCTTACACCCTCGTAACAGAACGTTTTCTCCGCAGAACATTGGAAATGAATGTTTGATCGCTGGATCATGTCTGCAAGTTGTTGTAGGTCCCGCCGAAGGGTGCGACTTGATTTACTGCAGCAGCTATTGCATAATTTCCACTATTAGCATGTAGCTATTAGCGCTGATGGTATGTATATATATATATATATATATATATTTCTTTTTTTTCTTTGTGATTCTCCAAAGAGAAGATCGCTGGACGTAGTAAGAGAGGATATGAAGTTAGTTGATCTGAAAGAGGAGGATAGAGAGAATAGGGTTAGATGGAGAAGGTTGATTCGCTGTGGTGACCCCTGAAGGGAAAAGCCGAAAGGAGAAAAAGAAGATTTTTTTTTTCCATTTTGTTCTTATCCTTGATGTTTTTGTTGTTGTTGTTGTTCTCTCTGCTGTCTATTTTTATTTATGTTTGTTGTTTGCAATATTGTCTCTATATCTATATTCATATTTATTGACGCTATAACCCAAAGGCAGTGGTCTCCAACCTCCGGGTCGCGGACCGGTACCGGTCCGTGGATCAATTGGTACCGGGCCGCTCGAGAAATAATCAATTGATTCCGTTGGATTTATCATCTGAGTCTGCACAATCTTTATTTTGAAAAACGTTTTATTTTGAAAAATGACCGGAAACTCTCGGTTACAGCTCGACCACTTGAGCACCAAAAATGTAACCCACGAGCTAGCAAAATGAGTGAAAAAAACAGAAGTCAGACGGAACATTTCTTTTCGAAGGGGAAAAAGTCTCGTGGAGAGACAGAAGTAGTGCCTACAACTTCCAAGAAAAAGAAACATTTTTACGGACAATACCAGGATTTCAACTTGAAATGTGGATTTATCGTAACAGGTGATTCCCACAGACCAATAAGGCAATGAAGCCTTCATTATACTCATGTTATGTTACGAGGAAGCTGATGATATAGCTGCATACGAGTTCACAGTGGATTCACATTTATTATTATTATTATAGTCGCAATATAAACAATCTACATTAGGGGTGCCCACACTTTTTCGCCTTGTGAGCTACTTTTCAAATGACCATGTGAAAAGGATCATCCCTCACTAAAAATGCTGAATGCATATTTATTTGTATATCTACTGATATACTTAACACAATAAAAGTTTGTGGATCTTGTACAACTGCATGAACCCTTATGGCACACTACAACAGAGTACTTTTTTGGTAAATACCTTATTCAGGAGTCAGCAGGATAGTTGAAGTTAGCTGTGAAAAAAATTTTGGTTCCTTCACCTTTCTCCTTCTCGGCTCACTTAGTTTTTACGTACGGCCTGAAAATGCCGCTCCACGTTTCCCTTTTTCGGCTTGGCAAGGGCAGACCGGCAGATGAGGCACTTGGAAAATGACGTAGTAAAAAAAAGTCCAACTCCCATTCCGTATGGAAGTGATACGTTTTAGTCTTTTTACTCTTTTTACTCATTTTCATACCCAGAAGTTTAGACGAGATAAATTGGAGGCTAACGCGCTAGCTTGCTAGAACGCGCCATTATGTGCACAAGCGCAGCGACGCCTGTGTCAGAACAGGTCAGATCGGACAGACCGACTGTCAGTCAAGTGACATATTGAGGATGATAGGCTGACGTCTAGGTTTTAATGCCCACACTACCTTTGCCATCGACCGATAGATCGCAATCGACATATTGGGCACGCCTGATCTACATGAAACCCCCGCGGTAAAATCGTCAAGCGTTGACCGGTCTGCGGTAATAAAAAGGTTGGGGACCACTGCTCTCAGGGGATCAATACAGTTTATCTTAGTAGTTATAGGTCATTTGTGTCTGTCCTTCCAGTGTCTCAAACCATATCAAACTCTCGCACTCGGTCATGTTTTTCTACGCAGCCGGTCGAGGCAGAAGGCGGCTGGAATCCGTCCGTACCGATAAAACGCGGCGTTTCTTCGCCCCTGTAGCCAAGCGCTTTCCCCCGGGGGCAGCGTCGGGTTTCCGTCAGTCATTTGAAAGAGCCTTGTCCGGACCTGCCCGACACGGAAAGTGTCATACGGCTAAAGCTCGGGCAAAAGCCGCTTCGCGACTCAATATCCTCGACCGATATTGACATTGACGAAAAGCAGAAATACGCTACGCGTTTACTTGCAGGTGGTTCTCGGTGACCGTTGTTTTTTTAAATTGTAATTTTTCCCCCTTTGATCGGGACATTTCAAATTAGCTATTCTACCGGCCCGAATCACTTCTTGTTGTGCCGTATCTATGAAAACAAGGCCGGTAATCAGAAAATCTGAGTCATGCAGAACACATAAGCTGACAGCTCGTGGCCAGGAGAGAGCGCGGTGTCGGGGCGGTTGGGGGGTCGAGACACAAGACCCGGTAATTCATTCTTACACAAGCGCCTCTAATCACCAGCTTTACTCATTTCGTCCCTCCGGCAGCCGTCGGCATCAGCCTTTTGCCTTCAATGGATCGTCACCGTAATAATATTAGAGTGTAAATTAGTAGTAAAGTGCACTGTTACAGTTGTTACATTGAACAGTAAAGATGAAACTATGAGGTATGAAGTGCATGCGGATACAGACTGATGATATCTGATAGCATGAGAGTGTTGCAGCGGAGGTTATTTTGATTTTATTTTTTAGTGTAGAGTTTAAAAAGAATGACTTAACAGAAGAACAGTGACGCTTTGGTGAGGCACGCCTACCATGAGGCAGGAGAGCTGCGTGCCTCACTTAGTGGCTCTTTGCAGCCGTTTTATGATGGCTCAGCGCGAGAAACTAGGAACACGCATTGAGTTGTTGACGAATTGGAAACGTAATTCATATAGCAAAAGGGTTTAAACATTTTAAATGCGACAGCAATCTGGTCTTGGTGCAGAGCATGCTAGCAGTCAGCCGTCATTGCGCTATCTATGTTGAGGCTCAACTATCGGCGGCCTCACCGCACGTCTCTTCTCAGTTTGTGAACGGCCATTTTGACTAAAAAAGTTATCTAACCCTTGTGAAGTTAAATGAAAAACACCTTGAAAGTGCAAATCACTGCTAAATATAACCATTTAATTCTTTTTTTCAATTGACATTTTCTTTTCTTTCCAAGATTGGCAAGTGAGGCGCGGCCTCCCTCAAACTGATGATAATTGACAGCATGAGGGACGAGCGGCGGACGATTTTTTAATTTTTATTTGATTTTTTTGTGTCGACTTTTGTGTCGACAAAAACATCTCTCTGTTTAGTCCAACATTGAACTGGACCTGATTAAGCAAAAGTACGATCCGTGTGGTGCCTTCGGGTCCAATTTCGGTTTCGCAAAGGATGATTAGTGTCTAATACTGAAATCGCATACACATAACACATATTGCACAGATTAATCATATTGCACACATCTGCACACACAAAAAAAAAAATCTGCTACTTTGCGGATTTTTTTTTTTTTTTTTTGATTTGGTTCTCTCAATTCACCGTTCCGTTCAGTAATTTTTTGCAGTATTTTTTTCATGATGAAATAACCAGATTGTAGCCAAAGAAGAAAAAAATATGAGCCAAAAATATAGTAAAATTCAAGTAAAATTAAACTCTCCTCTTGGAGGAGATGGTCTCTGCGACACGATTCCTGTGCACATCGACGGCTTGATGGACCGCCATTTGCTGAGATGATGAAGTCTGCCGGCGAGGAAGAGAAGCGACAAGAAGAAGAAGAAATGGAAGAGACCGGTTTCACGGTGGAATATGTTGCAAGATCGGGACGACAATACGGTTCGGTCGGCCCGTTTTTCATCACTTGATCGCGGTTTATAAAACCGTTTTCAGCTGTAAAAAAAGCCTATAATGAAAGCATACGCACATACTGCGTATGCTACTGCACAGCAAATTCATATTTCAAATTCATATTTCACATTTCAAATTTTATTAATTTACTCATTTATTGCACATTTTGTATTGTATTATTAAATAACCGAGTGTTTCCTGTGCTGTATAATAGTGTGGGTGATATAGTCGATGCTTGGTCGATAACAGTTTGCGGGAGGTTTCATCAAATATCATCAAAATTATTACAAAATGATCAACTTCTGCAGAATTTCACTTTTCGCGTAAGTCCTGCAAAAAGTGAGCGAACAATGTAATAATAAAAATAATCCAACAAGGTAGGAAAAGTGTCCTGGGCTTGAACTGTCCTGGTCGCAGGTTTGTTTGTTTGTTTAGAAGTTTATTAGGACAGTGTACGATTACATTAAGCACAGAGGCAGAGATGTTTGTACCAGATTGTAGCTCATAGCTAATTTCCATGTGTAGTCCTGGGAAGACAATACAAATATAAAACTGTACAAAATAGACAACATATATAAAATACACAGATAGTCAATAAAATAACTATACAATCTATAAACAGGCAATAAAATATGTATTTTTCAAGTTGAATGTGCTATTGTTGTGATATTGTGATATTATTACTTTGGTCATCTGGGGGCCATTTCTATAGGTCTCTATGTGACGCGCGAATGACAGAATGAATGGTTGCGCGTCCGTGCACGAGCCGGGAATATAATATGTAACTGTATACGTGTTACTTTGAAGCGCGCGCTCATTTTTTCCGACATTTATTTGACCGGTGACGTCGTGTTGTTTGTCAGGTGGAGGAGACAGTGACGGTTTCACGCCGCAAAGAGAATAAACCTTGCGGGAAATGTGAAATAAAACAAACCGCTGGATTTTTTTTTTTTCTTATTTTGTTAAAAGATTAGCAATATTTCATGTAGGAGACGAAGAAATGAGGGAAGATTCCGGGGAGATCTCGCGATCCTCAACGGCGGTGTGGAATTTTCGCTCTGACACGGACCTGTCAGCACTCCCACCGACCGTGGCGGCGTGCTGCCGTCGCTATGGTAACGGCAGAGTGTTTTCTTTAATAACAGGCGACGTTGAGCCCGTGAGCGTCCCCGTGCACAGATATACTTACTCAGACTTTGAAGACACCTGTCAGAGGGGCCGCCTCCTCCAAACACCATGACCTCAGCGGCTACTGCACGGGTAGACTATTGTTGGCTTTTTCTTTTTTTTTTTCTGTGTGCGTGGGCGCACACACACACACACACACACTCACACACACACATCTTCATAGATGAGTGCAGTCAACAGGCGTCGTGAAAGACCTGAATGAAAAGAATTTTGACGAGGAGTCTCCGTGTCACCACTTGACAAAACAACAGGTTACATACAGTCGCTGGAACTCCGGGGAAGTAAGCGAGAGGAACAAATTAGTGTTATTGTTCATCGCGGGATGTTTGGGAGCCTGCATGGGATGCTATCTGTGATGCTATCTGGCTTCGGGAGAGATCTTTGGAGATGCGCGCCGGGTAGGGAGGCTCGGTCACGTCTCATTGCGGCGGGCGCGATAACTCCGGGTTGTTTACCGCTGCAGGGGGAGTCGGGTTCCCAGGGTCGGTTCCTGTCCGGCGCCCGTTCGCTTCTTTTATCGAGGAGATGCTCCGGCGGCGGCTCACGTCGCTCCGAAAACCCCGTAGAGCTGCTGAAAATATGAGTCACCGAGTGAACAAAAGCCCCTTTTGCAACTTTTTGTGGTTCCTTTTCAGGTGTTTCAGGACAGGATCACGGACGTCGGTGAGCCCCTTGTTTGCTTCGGTATGCTGGAAGTGTCTGGTGATTTATGGAGCTCATAAGCTCAACGGCGGATACTTCTTGCAGACAATGGAGCGGGGATTATAATAACCGTAGCTGTGACTTGTCAGATGTTTTCTGGCGACAAAATTGGCAGACGCGGAGAGAAATGGGCCGACAAAGAGGTCCAAGCTCTTCTGGCCCGCTGCGCCTCAGAGGGGTTTCCAGGGCTCGCAGAGGAACATCGACATTTTGCCAAAACGAGTGGGGAGAAGATAAAACACTTCGACCCATCCGATCGTCCGTCCTTGTTATTCCCGCCGTGCGGATCATGGACGTCGTCTTCGGCGGTTCGGTTTTCGAGCGCGGATCTTACGGCGCACGTCAAGGTTCCCCCGAAAAGAGGAGGAGGAGGAGGCGAGTTCCTGGGAAACATTTGGGAGCTGGACAGATGTTAGACCTTTTCTGAGTGGATTCATGTGAAGTCCAACGGCGAGTGACAGACGAAGCGAAGAGATGGAATTCGGCAAAACAACGTAATAGATGGGAAACCGATGTGATTCGATGGACTCGCGGATCGGATTTATCGCCAATCAGGTGCACTTTCAGCGCTGCGCTTCCTAGGGACTGAACATTGAGATCATCCTGGGAACGGCCCTCACCTACCTACGTCCAGTCGCTTTGTATTAGCGTGTTTCAGGAAATAAACAAATCTAGAACGTCAGGATTTTCTGACCATTCCCAAAGGAAACTGAACACCGGCCCAAATCAGAGTTCTCTGTTTCTAATCTCGGAGAAAATCTCTCCACCTCCGCCTGCCAGGAGAAGCTGTTGTCCGACGTCACACAGATGTCTCGCTAACCGACTGTAACCGACAGTTATTTGGAAAAAAAAAAAAAAAAAAACGAAAAAACAGAAGGTGAATAAAACGATCCAGACAATCCTTTCTAAATATTGGACGCCATCCGAAATGGGAACGTCCAGATGATTTGATCCTTTAGCCGGTTCTACAAAAAGGTCCGATGATTCCAGCCGATGTCAGAGGTGGCGATTCTTCGCTTTCGATATAAAACGACGGGATATCCGATCGGCGGCGGGCTCTTTTGCTAGCTTTCGCCGTCGGATATGGATGTCGTCGTCTCCTTCGACATGGCGGCCATGTTTGGGCACGCCTAGCTCGCGCGGGGGGGCTCGTCTGCGGCGGGAGGGTGACGTCGACGCATACCCGATATTAAGTCTGTCATTACCCGGGTGTAAATCTGCCACTGGCTCACCTCCTGCGAGAAAAACAACTGTAATCATACACATCCGTTTATTTTATTTATCTTACTTTTTTTTACAATCTTTGCTACAACGCGGATGATAGCGGTCGTCTCCGCTCGCTGAGCCGGAATACAGACACGGCCCATAAAAGAGTGAAATATTCCCGGCTCTCCGCTCACACTGTTGAATCGGGGACGGGCGCGAAAACCCTCCGCCCCCCCCGAGTGCTTGGCAGCGGGGCGGCGGGTCGTCTTGGCTCTGCGGTCTCCGTCCAGTCCTTGTCAATCACCTGCGCCCTGAGAGGAAATAGCCGAGCATTGTTCCAGGCCGGCGGCACCCTGGCAGGCAGCGACGGGAGGGGGGGGGGCGGACAGACAGAAAAACTTTATTTGTCCCCAAAGGGTAATTGGGGGGCAAATGGGGTAGGTTTTTTTTTTTTTTTTTTTTTTTGAATTTTCTCTAAAAAAAAAAAAAAAAAAAGAATATATATATATATATATATATATATATATACTGCTCAAAAAAATAAAGGGAACACTTGAACAACACAATGTAACTTCAAGTCAATCACACTTGTGTGAAATCATAGTGTCCACTCAGGAAGCAACACAGATTCATTTTGACTTGTTTTAAGGACATTACATCAAAGTTGGATCAGCCTGGAGTTTGTTTTTACACTTTAATTTTGAGTGTGATTCCTAATCCAGACCTCCATGGGTTGATACAATTGATTTCCGTTGATCATCTTTGTGTGATTTTGTTGTCAGCACATTCAACTGTGTAAAGAGCAAAGTATTTCATAAGAATATTTCATTCATTTAGATCTAGGATGTGTTTTTTAAGTGTTCCCTTTATTTTTTTGAGCAGTGTACATATATGTATATTATATGAAAGAGAATCATTTTTATTTATTTTATTTATTTATTTTTTCTTTTCTAATATTTTTATACATTTTTTTCAATATTGTATTTACAAAATTTTGCAAATTGACGGGACCGAATCGCTCTGCATTTATATAATAAACATAATATGAGTGGCATTAATTACGCTCGCCGATAATGGGTGTCAGGGTTGACGGGGAAACTATGGGAATGCGAGGGCCGCCGCGGTGGATGGAGCGCGTTCGCGCCGAACGGCATCTGGATGCGCCGCATCGGGGGCTTTTCTTCGTGTTTGACGGACCATTCATTTTTTCCCCGCTCTCCTCATTTGTAATCCGGCTCCTCCGCGAGTCCCGCACAGATTAAACTCATTAAATTGATTGAATTGATATTTCTAAGCCAGGTGCGCGTTGGACGGGCCGAGGCGCGGGCCCTCGTGGCGCTGCACATGACGGGCGTCGATAAAGCCAGAAACGTCATGCCGCATTTGCCGCCACGCCTCGCTGATCGCCCAGATTTATGCCAAAATGATGGCGGCGAAAGGAAGGAACGGGAGAGCGAAACTGAGAGAAGGGCGCTGATATACAACAGAACCTCGTTCTCCAGCTTTCCCGCTCCAGAAAATTCCTCCGAAGAATTGAAATGTTACAAAGGTTTAGCGGGACAGGGTTCTGGCTGTGAGGATTTCGTGACGGTTTCCAGGCGGCTTCTCCGAGCAGGCTAGGATCGCTTTCCAAACAAATCTAGCCGCAGAGCTCGTCGTTTAATCGTGTTCGAATCAACTGCCGGTGAACGGTTGTATCAGGCCGCAGGGGGCGGAGCCATCGCCCTCGGAACCGAACGCTCCCGGTTCGAGACACCAAACCCCTAACCGGCGCCGCTAGACGGCATGCCAGCCGCTCGTGGTTCATTAAATGCAGAGAGCTCAACGATTAGTAAATTATGATAAATACACTCCAGCGCTTCCGCCTCGCAGTGAGAAGATCTTCGGTTTTATTGCTTTCCGTGTCTTCAGTTCTCCACGTTCCTCCCACCGTCCGAAAGCATGCAAAAGGTGTGGATGGTTGTTGACGTGATTGGTCCAGGATGAGCCTCGTCTCTCGGCCGATGATGCCCGGGACGGGATGAATAACGAATGAAAAGATGACTTTCATGACGTGTCAGCAGGGAAAGAGCAGCGGTGTTTGTCTAGAAGAACTTCTTCTAACCTTTATTTTTAACTCACAGGTAAAAAGCCTTTCACTTCCTTTTTGCCTGGACATACTTTTGGTTTCCACCAATGAATCCTAAAAGGTACTTCTGAGGGACTTCAAGCACCAAACGAAAGGGGGGGGCGGTGAACGTTCACGCTTTCGGTTCAGATAAGTTCCACCCATGACCGGAATACGAGGAGAAATCAACATCAATCTCGATCGTTCCTCAAAACCATCGGCTCGATATATTTTTTTGGCTTCGGCGGGTGAAAGCTGCCGATCCATCCCGGCTGTTCCATCCTGCAGCGTGAGAACGCACCGTTGAGAAGATCCCTGCGGTTTTGTCGTCGTTTGAGGCCGAAGCTCAGTCATGATCCCGTAATCGCTCGGAAGGCAAATAACAAAGAGCAGACCGTGCATGTAAATCCGATTCGAAGCAATTTGTTCAATTATAGGGAACCGGAAAGTGGAAACCGATACCCGGTGTGAGGCTGTAGTTCCACCGCACTCGGGAAGAGATGCTGGAAAACCCCCATGCATGACGGGATTCCCTGCAACGACTGCATTCTTTCATGTCCGATTTTATGCAAATGCCAAATCATGACACTTAGAGCTCATGCGTCAAACTCAAAGTCCACGAGAACGTCTCGAAAGGTTGGATTGTCTTAGAATAAATAAGTGAAACGTGTGCATTGACCGTAAACTACATTTCCCGCTATTAGCTTGCATTGAATCCACATCAATGCTATTTTCAACAAGTGGAAATGAGAAATATAAATGATCCCTAAATGTCCAGGAAGAGAAAAGCTGATGCAGATGGAAGGCTGTCTCAAGAAAGATGGGAAGGCAAATTCATGTTTGTGCTTCAAGAAGAAAAAGGGGTTCGACTTTAGGTTGTCAAAGGGTACAATCTTCGTCGGCGTTTTGACAGCAAGCACGAAGCTAAGAACGCTAAAGTTAGCCCTCCAGAAAAACAACAAGTTGTCCGAGAATAAAAAATGTCAAACTCCAATGTCAGAAGAATGTGTTATCAAAGCTGCATCCAAAAACACAACAGCAGTGAAAGCTAGCTTTGGAGCAGAGCAACTCGTAAATTTTTTCTTTTTTTATACATCTACGCAAATGCGTACGTTAAATTCCGAGTTATTTAACATTACATGACATTCAGCTACATTTATACTGTTACCACTACATGCGGCCCTTTGAGGGCAACCGAACAATCTCATACAAATAATCACAGTAATGCTAACAGTGCTAATATGCTAATAGCTGAAATGATGTTGCTGTCATGCACGCAAGTGCCCAAGGCTAACTATTAGCTTTCTGCTAAAATAAACATTTTTTTCTTGATAAAGATGTCGATGTTGTGGTTTACTCTCTGATTTTGTCACTAAAATGACGAAATAAAAGTCCGCTTCGAAGCGAGCGCCGGTTTATGTAGAATCCAATTCCTGAATTTAGACTTTCCAGGTAAATTAGAAATCTGTTGTGCATGTCTTTAACCACCACATCAGTCACCACTGGAAAACCCCACGGACCGTGAGGTTGAAATGTGAGTAGATAATGTGACAAAAAAAAAAAAAAAAAAACATCTGGCCCTATTAAATCATGGCCGCCGGTGGGTCACAGACACGCTCTTTCACTTCTCCCTACCGCCTCACGTCCGTCTGACACGAGCGACTGCGCTCAGACTTCATTTTTTAATTTCCACCGGCGCTCAGTGAGGAAGTCGTCCCGTCTGTCGCGTCTGCGCCGTGACGTGAGCGCTGTTGTGATTTCTGCCGTTCCCATGTGACCTCGAGGGCTTCCTTGTTTCTCCTTTCTGCAGAAGCGGCAGCGCCGGCGGTGGATCCCCCTCGGCGGCGGAGGGTCAACGCTCCCAACGTTCTCACCAACACACTTCGGGGGAAGCACGGCCTGAACCTCGGTATGTTTCTTCCTCTAGTTTTTTTCTCCCCAGAACGAAGGGTTAGAAATCCCCGCTCACGTTTCTTGTTTCTACATGGAAGACCGGGGCTCTGAAAGTGAAACCCACGCGCAAAGTCTTTCCCTAAAACTTCAATTTTTTTACGATCAAAGGTCATTAAAGGTTACGAAAAAATATGGAAATTCCAGATTCACTTCCTCAGTTGAATTTCTGCATCGATTACTCAGATGTCGATGAGAGTATCCCCCCCCCCCCCCCCCCCCCCCACCTCCTCCCCCGGCTTCCACCCAGACAAGATGCATTTCGGGCCTTTGTGAGCCGCCGTTTCAGAAGTCGAATTTATGGTGAGAACGCGGCGAAGAGCAAACAAGCGGGGAAGTGAGGGATGCTTCATGAATACTAATCCCGCCGCTATTAAACCGAAAAAGGCTCCCACATGTTGCAGCTGGAAAATGCCGACGGATTCTCGTTTTTTAACCGCGACCCCTCTCCTCGGCCGCTGTTGGAAAAATCGCACTGGCTTTACGGAGGATTTTGGCGCGTCTCGGACGTTGCCGTGGCGACCGCGTGTTTGACAAGATGCTTCTGTTGTGACGGAGGAGACGGAGGGTGGGTTTGGGTGCAGCCGGGAGCCTGACATCTCAGGTAGAAGAAGTTTCCGTGCTCGCAAACGTATCTGTGTGTGTGTGTGTGTGTGTGTGTGTGTGTCAAAGAAGGGACAAAAGATCATATGTTTAAAAAAAAAAAAAAAACGCGCCCATAATCCAGCCCTTATTTTCTTGCCCCTGAGGATTAATCCATATTTAATGGATGTGCCAACAGCTTCTGTGTTGCAAAGCCAGTCTGTAAGAAGTGGGTCAACCGACAAGGGGATGTGATTAAGGTTTGTCTGTTTGCTTGGCAAAGACCCCGTATCTGTGTTTGAGGGCAAACTTGGGTGCACGGAGATCATGCACGGCTGCAGCCCTTCCTCAATGCTGACCGCTCACCTGCATGCAAATCAAACCCCGGGGTAATAAAAAGAAAAAAAAGAGGAATGTAAATGTTATCAGTAAACTTTACAGTATGCATTTAATAAGCAGGCTAGGCTAATAATGCCTGGCTTCATTAGCGATGCAGAGCGGCTGCAGCGCGTATTTTGTTTTGAACACAATACCTTCACTCTTTTTGCTTTTCAAAAAACCCCTAAGGCGTGGGTGCCCACACTTTTTTGGCTTGCAAGCTACTTCAAATCATCTACCAGCAATAAAAATGATATATATACATATACATATACATATGTATATGTATATGTGTGTGTATGTATATGTATATGTGTGTGTGTGTGTGTGTGTGTTTGTACCCATCTATCCATCCATCTTCTGCTGCTTATCCTGTACTTAGGCCTGTTGTGTACATACTGTTTATATATATACATATATGCTACTCAATACAATAAAGGGAACACCAAAATAATATCCTAGATCTGAATAAATGAAATATTCTTATGAATACTTTGTTTGTTATATAGTTGGCTGTGCTGCCAACAAAATCACATAAAAATGATGAATGAAAATTAAAATGTATGAACCCATGCAGGTCTGGATGAGGAGTCACACTCAAAATGAAAGTGTAAAAACACACCGCAGATGATGTAATTTCCTTAAAACAAGTCCAAATGAATCAGTGTTGCTTCCTAAGTGGACACTCTGATTTCACACAAGTGCCCTTTATTTTTGATCAGTACATATATATGTATACAAGTATACTTAATTTTTAAAATATGTATTCTTTCCCTCCCTTATCAGCATGAACACATACGGCACAATACAAATAAGTATGTCTCGCACTGAATGGCCTCAGCTAACAGGAAGCCCGGCCTCACACACACTTCCAAATGTCCGTCAGTCATGGCGGGACGGTATTCGGATCGAGATCTCGGATTGGTTGTACTGTCTGTCAATCAAGCGCGTGACTGGGGATGGATGATCGGCTAACGGTTTTTTTTTTGTGATCCACCCACATTAGTGTGTTCTGTCGCTCGCGGTTGAGCGTCTTTTTGCGTTGGAGTTTATTTTGAAATGCAAGCCTCCGCGATCGACCAGTAGATGGGGATCGACGGGTTGGGCTAAGGTGATTTTTGTTGGCGGGCCACGTTGGGCACCGACAGTCGAACTGAGTCGCCTGCAGGAGTGCGAGCAGAAATGCCTGGAAGAATAAAGAAATCAAAAATAATCTTAAACGTATTTATTCTCGATCTTGATTTAGAGAAACTCCCATTGGAGTCCCGGTGCAACTGTCATACCTTTTTGCGTCAAATCGCTAATATCCGTCGCTTTAGCTGACGTCGGCTATCGTAGCCTGCCGGTTCTGGGGACTTGCTGTTGTCGGTTCAAGTTGCCCGACCGGTAAAATCAACCACCGTCAGTTATTGTCCGGTCAAATCAAACTCCGACGGGTCCCCGCCGACTAAAACCCGGTGCGAGCGGCGCTACAGAGCGCAAAGCTGGGGATGAATCCGCTAAGCCGTGATCTAATAATTCTCATTTGGACGTGAATGCATATGTAAATGAGCCCGGAGGGGCGGTGTGAGAGAGGAGGATGGTGTTAGCCTGACATGCTACAAACATGAACCATATGTGTTTTCCTCTTTGTCTGTAAATGCAGTCAGATGTCTTTGTTCAGTCCGTACCCCCTAGGAGAGGTTTCTCTTCAATCCAGCCCGTCCCCGTCCTCCGGTTCCGTTCCCATAAGTCGGGCCGCAGACTTCTCCAGCCCGCCAGAACTGTGCTTTTTTTTGTGTTTTTTTTTTTTTTTTTTAATTCCCCTGCCAGATGAAAGAAAAAAAAAGTTGGTGACTAGAATAACTGCGAAAATATCTGTGATGCTCCACGATGGAGCCAGGAGGAAACACCAAAACCGATGTTTTCGGATGAAAATTAGTAGGAAATAGTTGCAGCTTCGCCTCGAAATATCCTACGCCCGGTTTCAGACCAATGAGGAAGTGTCAGTCGCAGCGGGAAACAGAGGCCATTGCTCGGCAGCTCACGCCGGTTGCCGGGAATGCGACAATAACAACAACAAAAAAAAAAAAAAAAAAAAAAGAGCATTGCTTATAAGTCTTAATAATGCCAATAATAATCGCTTTGCACTCTGTCTAGACGGGGAACGGTTAAATTGGGTGTGTAAGGGTGTTTGGGCGCAGGGTGAGTAAAGTGAGCATTCTATTGAGGTCTTAGTTTGTCTAATCTCTCCCATGTGACAGCGCAGCCAGATTTGCTGCCATGGAATGCCACAGGCTGTTGTGCCGGGGACAAAAAGAGACAGAGGCTTAAGCTGCAGGGGGGCAACACTCCGCCGTCCTGGAGAGCCGTGCAGCTACGCCAAAGGGACAAAAAAGTTCTCAGGGTTTCCACACGCCTCCCCCCCCCCAAACCCTCCCGGCTCTCCTGTCTCCAAGTCGTCACCGGCAGCGACCCCCCCCAACCCCCCCAGCTAGCCACCATACACGTGTGCGTGCTTCACACACACACACACACACACACACATGTGCGCGAGGAACCGGAGTTCTCACCTGCTACCGGTGATAGGAGGTGTTTCGGGAAACATCTGGTCTGCAGCCGCACAGGATACAAACTCGGGTCTTCCCATAAAAATCAGAACCATGGCGAGGACAAATAATGCAGATCCCGAGGGTGAACACCCCCCCCTTACACACACACACACACACACACACACACACCGTCATTGAGTGTTTTTCTCTGCTTTCCTTGATTGCGGTGGACTTCACCTCAAGGGGGGAACAGGACTTGATTCTGCACGCCGGCAAAGGAGATGTCAACAATTTCAATTCAGGCCACATCCACTGCGCCGAAACCTCATCGCGCTTTTTCATTTATTCTTCACCAGGATTGTGATATTTTGCAAATCAGAAGTGATTGATTGCATGATTTGTTATGTTGGCTTAATGTCTCACACAAGAAGAGGGGAGCGTTCCCTCTTTTTGCAGGAGAAAGTGAAAAAAATCCTGCAGGTGGTTTTTCTTAGACCGGCTGCAGAGTCTGGATATTAGCGGGTCCGGCACGAGTCCGGTGCGCGACCTCCCCGCCGGCCGTCGGCCCCCGGGCACGCGGCGTTTCATCAAATTCACGCCGCCGCCTTTGGATTTTGGTGTCGTGCAAGAACATGTCGGATAAATGATTTTCTGGTGCGGCTGAGCGTTGCAGCGCGGGCAGACTCAGCCCTTTAATCAGACGGGGGGGGGGGGGTTAATACACACAGTTCAGTGCATGAGTATGTGTGTGTGTGTGAAGTGGAGAGAGAACCACGGATATCTTGTTGACGCGGAGGCGCCAAAATATCGAGCGTAAACAAAAAGAAAATTTTTATTTATTAAAGTTGGACAAATTTTGTCTGAGCGCGGCTAATCCGAGGCGGCTCGACGTCGCAGGAGCGTAAACTACCTGTGTCACACTTTCAAAAGGATCACCCCCCCACACACACACACACACACACACACACACACACACAACCAAAATCTCCCAAACCAGCCCCTTCACACACACCAGCCAAATCCCTCCGAGCCCTAGATCTCCAGTCTGGGCCGAACGTGAGAATCCTCGTCTAGCGGGGGCGGGGCGGCGGCGGCGGCGGCGGCGGCGGGGAGCAGCTCTGTCAATGTCAACTCCACCCACCGAAAAAAAAAAAAAAAAAAACCCTCCGCCACCTCTTCTTCTCTCGCCCCACTCCACAGCGCTTTAATTAACGAGGAACCGGGCTTTGCATGACAATGGCGAGCGGGGCTCTCGCCATTAGTGGCCCGTTTGTCATCAGAAGTCTAATGAAAATGTAACATCACCTAAGCCCTCCTTCACAGATTCTCAGATTAGCCACGGCGGGGGAAGAAGAGAGAGAGCGCTCGGGCCTCCGGTTGGTTTAACTCTTTTGTATCGAAAACATCGGCCCCCTAAATCTGCTCCGGCTAAATCCTCTCGAGAGGGGCTAAGTGGCGAGGACGAGCGAGGAGAGAAGGGGAGGAAAAACAGGAGAGGAAGAGTTGAGGCTACGAGGAAGCCGCGGCGGACTCACGCTGGGTCGGACCCCTCCTCCCTTTCGCCTGCCTCGGCCCCGGTGCCCTCCTCCCTCAGCTGTCCCAGGCCACAATAGGCCGAGCATCTTTTGTGGCATTAACGGTTTGCGGGGCCGCGAGAACAATGTATGAGAAGTGAGGAGCGCGGGGTTCCCACACACGGGGCCGACGTGTCCTCGCTTTCCCGCCCCTCAAAGGCGGCAACTCGCACACAGCTGATTGCCAACACCCTCTCCGCGCACCCCCCTTCCATAACAAACACCTCCGCACACACACACACACATGCATTTTCCGGCGGTGTAAATAAATACACGCCGCCGGTCTGACACAGATATTTGCTCATGTTTAATGCATGAACGGGGAGTTTATCTCGCGGGGGTTGCGCTATGAGAATGAGCACCGGAGCTTCCACCGGCGTTTGGGGGTTAATTCTTTCAGGACTTTTTACTGCACTGATGCCCCAGATCAGGTTGGCAGCAAGTTAGGCTATGCAATGTGTGTGTGTGTCTCTGTCCAAAAAAAAAAAAAAAAAAAAAAACCCTCACTAACCCAGGCTTACTGTTCTGTATATTTCCTGTGCATCGTGTATTTGCAAGTGTATTGCAAATGTCCTCTATTGTAAGTCGCTTTGGATAAAAGCGTCTTCCACATGCAATGCAATGTAATGTAATGTAATTGCGCGGCGAGGCCCCGCTCGGAGCCCGGGGGAACCGTCCCTTTGTCGCTCGGAGAGAGAAAGAGAGAGAGCGAGAGAGGGCTCGTCTGGAATCTTGATTAATTTGCACTGTCATATATGGGAAGGTGGGAAGGGTCTTTCACCGAGGGGTTTGGGGGTTCAGGGTGGGAACGTCACGCCGTCCGAGGCCGGGGATCCTCGGCCGACACGGACCGCGGGGGGGCGGGGGGGTGGAGGGTCGGGCCCCGAGCTGAGTTAAGCCGCGGATCACTTTGGGCGATGCCGAGCGAATGAATAGATTTGATTATGGGACGTCCACTTGTGCGAGCTCATTTGTCAGAAGGGTCACATTTTGCGCGCCGGCCAACAATAGCGTCTTCTCGTAGCTGTCGCTCAGATGTGACGTATCAATCAACTCATTTCCCCAATTTATTTACCCATTTATTTATTCATTGACTGTTATTTTTTGAGTTTATTTCATTGCTTCTGTGGCTCTGTTTATGTCCCTATTCCTCTTGTTGTCATTTTGGTTTTCTACTGTCACCCTTTTTTCCATTCTGTTGTCCATTCTTATCCTGGATGTTGCTGTTTTCTCTGCTGTCTATTTATTTGTGGATGTCTTTTGCTATGTCTTCTAATTGTCTCTCTATTTATATTTTTATTCGCATTTATTGAAAGCATAACTGTTATGCTGCTGTGACAAAAATTTTCCCCTCTGGGGGATCAATAAAGTTTATCTTATATTAGCTTAGCCTAGCTTAGCCTGGCTTAGCATAGCTTAGCATAGCTTATCTTAGCTTGTTTATTTATTCTCTCAGTTTTGCATTTCTCTGTTGCTTTTAACCTTCTTTCTTAAAATACATATATATATATATATATATATTTCTGTATTTCTTTTATTTCATTTTCTTTTATGACTATTCTTTTATTTCCATATTTTTTCTGTAATGAAGTCATACCTTTTAGCGAAGGCTTGCATGTGCAGGCCCTAGCGGGTTAACTCAAATGGGGGTGAAATCACAGCGCAAGATGAGCACGTGCGCTTCCGAATGTTTGTGTGCATGCGTGCGCGCTTGTGCGCATGTGTGTGTGTGTGTGCACGGACCCATAGCGTCTGCCTTCAAGTGAAATATATGTCTTTTAGCAGCTGCATTGCTAACGCTAACCACCTCGCCTTCCTCCCCCGTGGAACGGGCTATAATTGCGTGACGTAGAAAAAAAAAAAAAAAAAATTGCTTCCTGGCAAGTGTTCCGATGCCATCTGTTAAAGTGTCCACGTTATTTATCTTGCATAATTTGTCCGCGCCTTTAAAACTGTGTCATTGTCATCCTGTCAGCACGTCTTGACAATGTGGACTAACATGTCTTCACCCCCTCCTGCACCCTCCTCTGTTCTCTCGCCCTCCATCATCCAATTTAGCCGTGTGTGGCACTCAGCGGATTCCTACACTCCACTGCTCTCGAGCTGTCAGCCTCAATCACGGCCGGATCCGCGCCGGTTTTTCAGGCACCTGTGCCAAGCGGCCTTTCTGCTCGGAGAGCCCCCCGCCGCCCCCGCCTCCCTTCCCTCGCCGACCCCGCCCGACCCCGGGGCCCCGCCGCTGTCTCTCAGGACGACTGACGCGCGTTTGCGCGGCGCAGGTCATTTGTCACCGATTGTCAGCGTTTAGCGGGGCAGCGATTTTGAGGCGGCGTGGGGGGGGGGAAGAGAAGGAAGAGGAAGAGGAGGAGGGGAATGGAAAGTTGAAATTTCGGGGGCAGGTGGAGGGGGCGGAGGAGCTCCCTCCAATGGGATGAGAAGAACGTCCCCGTTGCAAATCCCTTTGCAATGAGGACACGCTGGAAATGTGTGTGTGTGTGTGTGTGTGTGTGTGTTCTCCTCCCTGTAAAGTAGCTGGAAAAGCCTCCCGGTTGGGTCGACACACTCCCTTCCTGGAGTTATCAAACGCCGCCCCCTTTCACGTTCGTTCCAAATGACCAGAACGTGATTTGATCTTCAACAGGGGACGATTGAGTTGCATCAGCCGTCTCCCGGATCGCCCGGGGACGGCGTTTGTTAGCACGGAGAGCGAGCGAGTCTCATGTCCTTGTTTGTTTTCCTTAATAACCAGAGACTTTTTAAGAATGTCAAGGGCTGGATGTCATTAGCGGGGCGCGGCCGGTCCCTGGTGAGACCAGGCCTTAGTTCAGCTTACTCACTTCCAGCACTGAGTCAACAGAGAAGGGGGCAGTTTTCCGCCATCGCAGCGCCATCGCTAAGCCCCGATCCCGGGCCCGGACGGGGGGAGGCCGGCGGAGGTGCCCCGCCAGGAGAGGAGATACCAGTGTCCCGTGAAAGATCTGTTTTCATTCCCGGCCAAGTGGTTATTTAAGCGGACTTTGGGGAGAGCCTCCTTCTCCAAACATCAGCTGAGGGGTTGATACTCGCACGGTTACTTTTCCAAGGGAGACTGAAAAAAAAAAAAAAATATATATATGCTTTTTTTTTTTTTTCTCTTTTTTAGTTGGACCCGGTCAAGATTTTATTTATCGATTTATTTTCTTAATTACTTAATTAATTATCTGATTATTAATTTCTCTCTCTTTTTTTTATTTATTCATCCACCCATCCATTTTCAATAATAATTTATTCAATAATTTATCCGTGTTTATAAGTATTTATTTGTTTAACAGCTCAACGGAGAGGAGAAATGATTTGTTTTTTTCAAGTCGGATCTGCTAACAGCCTTAATCTGTTTATTTTATTTTAGTTTATATTTTATTTTATTTTATTTTATTTTATTTTATTTTATTTATGTGTTCAGGCTTTCCTCTATCAACCCCAGCCATCCATTTATAGATACAATTCTTAATCTATCTATCTATCTATCTATCTATCTATCTATCTATCTATCTATCTATCTATCTATCTATCTATCTATCTATCTATCTATCTATCTATCTATCTATCTATCTATCTATCTATCTATCTATCTATCTATCTGTTTATTTATTCGTACATCCATCCATCCAGATTTACTTCGATCTATCTATCTGTAGATGGAATGATTGGTTGTTTACATGGAGGCAGGTGATTGGCTGAAAGGAGACCTTTACTTCCTGGTTTCTCCTCAAAGATCGGCGGTGAATCCGCCAAAAACTCCTAAATCACCTTTTCATGAGACCAGAGGCGGCGAGGAGCCGTACGGCGTCTCACCTCGCCACTTTTCGCCCCCCCTTCACACACACACACACACACACACACACACCTCCTGAGGTGCCGGGATTTAGTTTGGCATTGAAACTCACCAGACTTTAAAAGATTGTGCGGCGTCTCGGTCCAAGGTTGACAAGAAGCTCGGGTGCCATCTGAAAGCGACACCGCGGTAATTTCTCCAATTTGCCGCGGCAAACACGGATTACGGCCTTTTGATATACCTTCCGCACAAGCGTCCCTTTTCACGAGCTGCCAGGCGAAATGTGTTGACTCGGCCTTGACTTCAGGTGCCTCCGACAATTACCGAAGTATGACGAGGGCGATCGGTAACAGCGGCGGGTGTGTTCGGAGCGAGCGCGCCTGAAGCCGGGTGTTTCCTCGCCGGGCCGCGCTAATGGATCGGCGGCAGGGGGGGGCGTCTAGATTACCCGAACGTCTTTCATCCGCCGGACCGAAAGGGCGGCTTCTCGGGACCCGTTTTGCGGAGATCGGCTCGCGTAAACACAGACTGACCGTTCCCCGGGTCCATATGGAAGAGATCAGAGCGGCGTGACGCCCGGGATTACATACATCCCCACCCATTCCCCTAAATATTTCCCCTCCCCGGTAAATACATTCAAATCTGTCAACGGGCTTAGCAACCTGGCGGGCGCTCCGGGTCCGCCGGATCCCGGACTGAACTCCCGGCGCTAGGGCGAACCTTTAAAAAAACGAGAAGAAAGAAAAAAAAAAAAAGCTGCATTATCATCAGAATCCGACACGTTCAGCCGTCCCGTGTCCCGGAGGCCAGAGGTTAATGAGCGACAGTGTAATTACCGCGCAGAGGACTTGTTTCTTCCCATCACGGATGGCTGGTTCGGGATTAACTCGCCCCCCCCCCCCCCCCTCCGTCCCGACCGCGCAATTAGGCCTCGCACCGCGATTAAGTCCCAGCGTTACGCCTCACTTGTCACCAGACACACTGATCGCCGCCAGCGCATCGCCGCCGCCGCTACCTCTCCCCCCCCGCCCCACCCCATTGGTGGGACCATCCCAAATCGGCGGTTCCTATCCGATGTTTTTTCGACGCCGCGCACACGTGGAGGACGCCGGACGTCCGTGGGTAACGTGTCCGTGTCCAGATGTCTGGCAGGGTGGCCCCGGGAACAATGCTGTCCATCTGGAAGCGGCTCCTCTCGGGTTTAGACCCCGTGATGGATGAGGATCTCCGCAGGACGTCCAGCTGAGTCCGCCAACACCGACCCAATCAATCAACCCCCCCGGAAAAAACTGCAACCAACACACAGAATTAAGACCCGCGGGTCAAGGGTTCTGTCAAGGCACCTCCAACCGGGTCCTTCAATACATACAAAGTACTTCAATCTCATTAAGTGCATCTTTATTGGCAAGACGTTTTTTTTTTTTTTGTATCATCTTGTTGCTGTTAAAAACATTAAGATGACTAAATCCATATGCGTAGTTCAGTCGTTGATCTGTTTTTTTTTTTTTTTAAGGTTGTGCAACAACCTTGAGTTTCTATTCCTTATTTATCTATTTATTCATTCATTTCATTGATTCCATACGCTCATATTTCATTATTTACTTCACAATCATACATTTATTTACTTTTAAACTATTTAGTCCTTCGTAGAATTAT
The DNA here is from genome assembly GCF_037954325.1 of Fistularia commersonii. Taxonomy (NCBI): domain Eukaryota; kingdom Metazoa; phylum Chordata; class Actinopteri; order Syngnathiformes; family Fistulariidae; genus Fistularia; species Fistularia commersonii. Next base: position 2,782,376 of record NC_141311.1, read on the forward strand.
TATATTTTACTGAATATATCTATTTAGTCATTTGTCTATCTAATTATTTATTTATCTATTTAATCATGCACACATTTACTATCTTATATTCCATGTACCTATTTATTAATTTGTATATCTATCTATTTATATATGTAGTTATGTTTATCTAATTAGTCATTCATGTATCTATGTAGACATCAATTTATTTTTGATCTATTTAGTCATTCATGCATTTCATCATATATTGATGCATTTATCTATTTAATCATTCATATATCTATTTATTTATATATGTATTTATTTTTATCTATTTAGTCAGTCAAGTGCCTATTTATAAATGTATTTATTTGTATCTATTTAGTCATTCATGTCGTTAATTATCTTTTAATACATTTATCTATTTATTCATTCTTATATATATATATATTCGTATATATATTTTATATATATTTTTAGATATATATATATTTTTTTTTTAATTTTCTTAATCTCCTTAGTCATTTATGCATTTATTTATTTTTATCTCTTTAGTCATTAATGTAGTTTATTACCTTTTAATGCATTTATGTATTTATTCATTAGTATCTATCTATCTATCTATCTATCTATCTATCTATCTATCTATCTATCTATCTATCTATCTATCTATCTATCTATATTTTTTTCCCAAGTTTCTTAATCCATTTAGTAATTTATATGTACATTTATTGTTATCTATTTACTCATTCATGTAGTTAATTATCTTTTAATTCATTTATCTATTCATTCATTGATATATCTATCTATCTATCTATGTCTATATATATATGTAATCTATTTAGTCATTTATGTATTTATTTTTTATTTATTCCTTCATTAATAAGAAACTGTCACATAAACAAGCGTTGCAGCGGCAGAACCCACCGAGGTGTGATGGTGTGGAACATCCGGTCCCATCAGATCCGGACCTGAAGCTCCATCAAACCATCACGCCGGCTTCACAATCAATTATCCTGCCTGAGGGGGGGCGGGGGGGAGGACGGAGGGTGGCGGGATCTTTTGAGCAGACCGTTACAAAGCGGTGAAAAGCACCAGCCACCCCGAATGATTGAACCGATCCTCTCCGCCATGATTGATGGGGTGCAAGACGGATTTTCCTCGCCCCCCCTCCCCGACGCCACCTCACGGGAGACTCCGCTTGTCAAGAACCGTCTCGGGTTTCTGGCAGTTCTGGAGAACGGTTGGAAATATGAAAAAAAGATGGACCGATTTTCTTTGCGAATCGGGTATAAATAGCATCTTCTTTTTCTATTTTTTCAAACGCAGAGGAATTTTCTCCTTTTCCTGTAACCCGGGCCGCCTTGTCACTTGTCAGTCATAATGACAAATGGCAGCGCTTGATAAAACAGAAGGGGTTACATCATCACTTCCCTAATGAGACGGCTCTCAGCGGGAAGGGATGGACGGAGGAGGAGGAGGAGGAGGAGGAGGAGGAGGAGGAGGAGGGCGAAGGGGCCGGAGCAAGAACTGAAATAAAGTTAGAAAAATGTCAAAGGTTAGGAAAGACGCTCTGTTGCCAATTACCAGACGGCCTTTGCGTGTCCGTGCAGGAGTTACAACAGGAGCGCCGCTAAAATGATCATCTGTATGTTTTCCAGCATTTAGCCATTTTACTGCTGCTCTGAAACCTTTTCATAAAAGTTTCAAAGCGTTTTCTTGTCACGTGCACGGCGTAGAAACATGTTTCCCTGTGCGGCCAAATTTGACATCCACATTGAGATACAGGACTGTCTCAGAAAATTAGAATATTGTGATAAAGTTCTTTATCTTCTGTAATGCAATTGAAAAAACAAAAAATTACTTTTTCATGATATTCTAATATTTTAAGATATTTTGAGGATTTTTGAGTTTTCTTAAGCTGTAAGCCATAATCAGCACTATAATAATAATAATAAAAGATAATAATAATATAATAGTTTAATAATAAATAATAATATAATAGAAATATAATAAAAAATATAGTAATATAATAATGTTATAATTTAATATAATAATAATTAAAGACTTGCAATATTTTAGTTGATTTGTAATGAATCCAGAATTTATGACATTTTTGTTTTTGTAATTGCATTACGGAAGATAAAGAACTTTATCACAATATTCTTATTTTCTGAGACAGTCTCGTATGTATCGATCACAAATAACCAGAATCAAGATTTTTCATTCGAGTCATTGTGCAGGCAAAGTGAAATTGGATTTTTTTTGTTATAAAAATTAAAAAATAAAAATAGATGGACAAGTTATTTACATAGTGAATTTATTCTAAATATGAACAGAGTTGGCTGTGCAGATGCAAGAATGCAAAAGGGGATTTATCTCTTCTGTACGATGCATAGGTGCGTAGCTCTGTAGACGTGTGTGTGTCTGTGTTTGTGTGCATGTGTGTGTGTGTGTGTGTGTGTGTGTCTCCCCCCGCATCTCCATAGCTGGCTTTCGGTGCTGGAGTTAGACGGAGGGTGGGAGCGGGGAGGGGATTATCCGGCCTGTTTGCCTTTCGGGAGTTTTTGTGTGTCTTTGTGCGGCATCGCGGCTCGCCGGGAGTGCGTCCCACCGCGCGGAGGGAAATGTGCTTGACACAAGCGCGGCGTGCACGGTCAGGGAGGCTGGAGCAGCAGGATACGATTAATGACCACAGACAAAGATTGTTACAATATGGCTTCTCTCACCCCCACCTCCTTCACCGTGGGGCTGTCATATTTCACGGACTCGCCTGGTTGTGTGTATTGCCAACGTGCATGTGCGTGTCTGTGTGTGTGTGTGTGTGTGTGTGTGTGTGTGTGAAGAGGCTCTTTTATTCTCTTTTTTTTTTCCGCCCCCCCCTCCCCTTGTATTTCTCTGTTGACGCGGGTCATTGATATGCAACAGTGCATTCCTAAATCTTACAGGAGGGACTTTTCTCATGGTCATTGTGGCGCGCTGCGGCAGATTAGACGCCCGAACACAAGTTTCTCATATGATCCTGGAAAAAAAAAAAAAAAAAAAAATCTTTGAGCGGTTTTTCAACAGTCTGGAGTCCAAATGGTGCCACATTGTTGCGGTGGGAGAGGGATCCTCAGGGGTCGCGGGGGTCAGCGCGTCCAGGCTCAAAGGGGTCGGAGAACCTACGAGGGAGGACAGGAAAACCTTAACAAGGTGTCAAACAGGCCCTTTGGGTTTCGTACGTGCGCGCGTGCGCGGCTCAACCTGCGCCGTGATGTTTGCTGACGTGTCTCGGAGAGAATTTTTCAGTTTTCACAGCCGTCGTAAATCAGGGAAGGGCACGATTTTTCCCAGGGTCCGGAGGGGCGGCGGGCTCGCGACGGAGGAAAAAACACCAGCGGAGCTTCTATCAGACACACATTCATTCATTCATTCATTCATTCATTCATTCTTTCTTTATCTCCAGCAGTTATGACTGCATTCAGGGCTGCAGGGGGGCTGGAACTCATTCCTGGAACGGTAAATCACAGGGCCACATGTAGAGACGTCATATGCAGACATGCATCCATATACAAAAAGGGAATGTTTATTATCTCTCTCTCTATGTATATATATAAAACATATATACACTGCACGAAAAGTAAAGGGAACACTTTAACTGCAAGTTAATCACACTTGTGTGAATTGAAAGTGTCCATTTAGGAAGCAACACTGATTCATTTGGACTTGTTTTAAGGATATTACATCACCTTTTGTGTGTTTTTACACTTTTTATTTTGAGTGTGATGCCAAATCCGGACCTCCATACATTTGATTTCCATTCATCATTTTTTGTGTGATTTTGTTTTGATTTTGTCAGCACATTCAACTATGTATTTCATCAAAATATTTCATTCATTTAGATCTAGGATGTGTTATGTCAGTGTTCCCTTTATTTTTTTGAGCCAAACTTGCTTGTTGTTGAAAGCAGCTCCTGCTACAGAGTCAAGTGAGAACGAAACAAAATAGAGCTCTGTATAAAATAAAGAATAAAAATAATAACAGTATGATAATAAAATAAATAACAATCATTTATTATAAGAATAATTATTATATTATATATTATTATAAGAATAATAAAATAAAAAGAGCAGCAAAGATCAAAATAAAGCTCTACATATAAATAAAGGGAATAAAAATGATGAACAAAATGATAATAAAATAAATAACATATATATATAATACTAAAATAAGTAACAATCATGTATTATAAGAATAATTATTATATTATATATAATAATATATTATAATATATATAATATATTATATATATTATATTATATATGTTATATATATAGATATATTATTATATCTTATATATATATTATATATAAGAGCAGTAAAGATCAAAATAAATAAATAAAAACAAAGTAAAAGGTATGTAATAATTTCATTTGGTGTAAAAGTAGGGGTCGTTGTACCGTAAAACATTTATTGCACAGAAGACAGTGGATCTGTCGCACAAACTGTATTGTGTGAAGTGGATGCAGAAGATAAATAAGCCGCCTTGCCTCTGAGAACTTGGTTTTGCTGAAGTAAAAGGACAGAAAAATGCCGCCTCCTGATTTCCGTCTCACTGATGTCCTGCTGGAATTTCACAGCAAGTTACTGAAAGTGGTGAGTGGAGGAAGAGATGGAGAAAGAGAGAAGAGAGAGGGAGGACTGGAAGTACCATCTGGCAGCGCTGAGTCGTTACCAGTCTTTAAAAAAAAAAAAAAAAAAACATGGTAGGTCTGCTCTGAAGCAGGAGATTCAAGTTTCTCCTCAAAGCCAGGAGAAAAAAAAAAAAAAAAAAAAAAAAAGGACAGTTAGCTGGAAGCCCCCCCACCCCGCTGAGCCTCCTCCCAACCAATCCGCCCATTTCCTCCCTTCAGCGATCTGACAGGGCGAAAAACATAGACCCTCACCCCGACCCCCGACCCCTGACCTCCGACCCCGACCATTTCTGTCCGTCTCTCCCCGCTCTGCCGACGACCCGATGCATTACACCCGTGACAGAGACGAGCGTTTCTTCTGTTTTTCTTTTCTGGCTGGATGGTTTCATCCTAACTCCTGGCCTCCGTCTCTGGAACCCAAGTGACAAACATCTGGTTGCCGAGTGGTGATGGCGGCGGGGGGGGTGGTGACATATGCAACCATTCACCCTCTCCTTTATTTATATTTTTTAACATATATATCCTTCTTGTTGTCGCTCCGTGCTCACCCTGCTTATCTAATAAGATAAGATAAGATAAGATAAGATAAGATAAGATAAGATAAGATAAGATAAGATAAGATAAGATAAGATAAGAACAACTTTATTAATCCCGAAGGAAATTGTTGTGCCAGAGTTACAGAAAATATAACAGTAATGAATAATAAAAAGAAAAAGAAAAAGGCAGAATTAGAAATAAAAATAAACTATAAACTATAAAGTGTCTCAGTGAAACTATAAGTGTCTTAGTAACAAGTGAGGTAAGGAGTGCACAATAGTATGATAAAAGGAAAAATTGTAGTGTAGCTGTTATGAAATGAAATATTGCACAGTTCTGAATATTGCACAGTAATTTTTCCCTTATTTTTTTTTCCATTCTGTTATCTTTTTATCGTTGCTGTTGTTGCTGTCACTTGTTTCTTCTATTTATATCTTCGATTTTGTATTCATATTCATATTTATGCATATTGCTATTATTGCACTGTTGTTGAGATCAAGAAAGTATTATCTTATCTTATCTTATCTTATCTTATCTTATCTTATCATATCTGAACAAGTCACTCCCTTATTCATGTAATTTTCCATCATTTCTGGATTATTAGCAGTTACTTTTTCCACGACGATGTGGCTGATTTATGGATTTTCTGAAGCTGACTTTAGTGCGCTGGATGAAGATGAAGATAGCGATCGATGACTTTTCCTGCTTTTCCTACATTTTTTTAACCAGACGTTTTACAGGCGCTGTTCGGAAAGGAGCATTTATGGTTCGTAAATATTATTTAAAAAATCTGTGTGTAAATATCTCATGTTGCAAATAGACAATTGTGGTTTATAGACAAGTGCGGCCTAGATATGTACATTTTTTATCATTTTTATCAAATTTAATGGGTGCGGCTCATGTACACGTGCGCTAAATCTTCCAGAAATTACAGTAGATACATGCAACCGTTCAGTCCCCATGCACGTGTCATGCAGAGATACAGTGGACCCAATTTTCAGGGGGTCTTGGAATGTAACTCCCGCGAAAAGTCCATTTTCGTGAAGTAGAGACGTAATAATTTTGATGGTATTTCCAGATACATTAACCCTCTATGAACCTCATTGGACCTCCCTGCGCATGCTTTACTGACGTTTTTTTCTTCGAAAGCACTGTTGTCGGCAGTTGCAGCCCTGCTTTTTTTTTTCTGGTTGAAAATGGTTTCATAAACTTCCACGGCCCCGTCGATCAAGTTGCAAAAGTGAACCATACCGTCATCGCAGTCTTGCGAAATTTTTTTGCAGGGCTTTCGCTTCTCTTCCTCTTCCTCGCTGTCGGACTTCATCATCTCCATTACGTCCTCGTCTGTCGACGGATCCAAATGGCGGCCTAGTAAGCCATCGAGGAACCATCTCCTTCAAGAATGCGTGCAAACAAAGAAAATATTGTGTTTTATTTGTTTTATAACATTTTATTTTAATTTTACTATATGTCACCATCGTTAAATAATCCCCTAAGTTATTTTCCAGATTTTTCCCTCTTGACATAGGCAATTTCTACTAAAGGGGTAGAATGGCACAATCTGTTTAACTGAGGATGTAGGTAATTTTGCCAGAGGTCGTCAGCATAATGAGGAGATGATTAAGGCAAAAAAAAAAATCTGTAAAAAAAAATGACTTAGGCGATTATTTTAAGAGAGTGATGCTATTTTTTATTTTTTTATTTTTTTATTTTTATTTATTTATTTATTTGTTTATTTATTCATTTTTATTTATATTTATTTATTTATTTGTGTATTTTCGTCTTCGTTTAATTTAGCTAATATAGTTAATATAGCTATTTCATCAGGAAAAAAAAAAAAATCAAAAACTGCAAAAACACTTTAAAGAATGATAAATGGCGAGAACCGAACTACAAAAAAATCGGCGAAATAGCCGAACGGTGAAGTAGCCAGGGTGCGCCGTATACATACAACCTTTCATTCACGCATCTTTTAGAGAATACAACCGCTCACTCTCTCAATCACAAGTCAAGTTAGTCAAAGTCAAAGTCACTGTGCCTCCCAAACCCAAACCAAATAAAAAAAGGGGAAAATTGCAGGGATTAGCCTGGTATGCGGGTTTTAAACACGTGGAAGAAAAACTCTCACGCGTTGATCTGAAGAATCGGCTGCGTCCGACCCGCCGTCGAAACCGCGGATTCGGTTCAAATTCGTCTTTTGTCGAAGCGCGTCCCGTGTCAAAGCAGCATTTTTCATGACCGAGGCCTTCGCGTCGCAAACTGCGTCCGGGCTGCCGGGAGGAACGAAGCGAAGGAAGGAGGTCTGTGTTTAATTGCTGTCATCATGGGAAAGAAGTGTGTTCTTACTTTGAATAATCGCCGCCGTTAAATCTAATATACTGCAACACGGTTCGGCAGATGGGTCGTATTAAACGTGCGTCGCTGTGGTCGCTCTCCCATCCTCAAGGTTTAGCAAAGCACCCTCTCCGGCACATTAATTAGTTGCAGTTCTGGCAAGGGGGCCGGGCACGGCTCGGTTTTGTTATGCTGCACGCCCTCATTATCTTCTCCACAGGCAGGCCGGATCGCTCCAACTACCTCGGCAGCATCAGCACTTTTCTGCCATATCATCTGCAGAAGGGATTACTTCAAAACAAGACGCCCGGGCTTTAAAAACGAGTGTAATTTTAGTTAAGAGTTGTTTTACAGATTCCTCGCAGACAGCCTTAAGCCAGCTCAGGCCAGCCCCCCCCCCCCCTTTTTTTTTTTTTTTTTTTTTTTTTTAATGGCAAACTGGTTCGTGGCAGCGAGATTTGTATTCCATATAAAATAAAATAAAATAAAATAAAATAAAATAAAATAAAATAAAATAATTTTAAATTAAATTAAATTAAATTAAATTAAATCACTGCGACAGTTGGGGTAAGATGGGTGTGTGTGGAGGTCGGTGGTGAGGAAGATGAGCTTCCGCCTCAGGCACATCCGACAGCTCTTGGCACTTCTGTTTACCAATTTGCACCGCTGTTGTTGCTATTATTGCATTGGATTATTGCAGATCTCCTGGTAGATTTCATTATTGATATCATCATTATTTCTATTATTATTGCTATTGTTGCTGTTGTTGCTGTTCAAGGTATTTTAAACCATCACACAGTCCGTCCTCCCTGCTTAAATATTAGTCAAACTGATTTTATTCACGTATCATGTGATATTTTGATCAATTCGGAGGTTACCTAATAATACTACCTGCCGGCTCATGTGTTCGGCCCAGCAGAGCTCCGTGTGGAGGAAGTGGGGCCGGGCGAAGACCCCGTTGACCGTGAGACATTCTGCCCATATTTCACTAAGCCGAGCTCCCGGAGGAGAAGGCCGTAGAAATGAACCATGTCAGAACACATGCTGCAAAGGGAAGGGGGTCGGCCGGCGGGGGGAAAGGGAAGGGGGCGAAGAACGCCAATGAACACACACATAAACAACAGGAGGCAAACAAAGAGGGGGGAGGGTCGGTATGTCGGAAAATATGAAGTTTTACTTTGAAAGAAAGACGTTTTCTGCAGCACGACTAAAAGGTTTTAATCAGACGGTTACCAACGGGCCGCGTCCGCGTCCGAGGAATCCGCAGCGCGGTCGAGGTATTAACATATTTGAACGTGGGATTAAGTCCGACTGCCCGGCCCCCGGCTGGAAGTGACCAAACACGGGGTTTGGATGTTTCTGGGCGCCGCGAGTAATGAACCGGCTTCCAGTAACGGCGAAAAGCTGGTCCGCTCCCCGGGAAGCCACTCCCACGACATGTGCTGCTCCCTGACTTGCCCTTGCGGTCCCAGGGCGCCGCGCGTTAGCCTCGTAAAATCCCACATTGATATGTATCCACTAACTATGTTCTGTGGCTGCAGAAATGGAGCTGCAGCTACAATCTTTGCTCATGTTGTTCCACTTTTTCTTCTTTATTGGTACGTATGCTAGTATCTGTCACAGCGTCTCGGTTGAGGAAAGGTAGAAGATCCCCTCCTCGATGACGTTTCGTTTCCCGACTTCCTCGGTACCGACGTGGAGGCCCTCGTGTGTGCGAGCTGATGGATTAGCAATGTTAGCGACGCAGTAGGCGAGTACGTGTCTAAAACCAGGATACCGCGATGTGAGCTACGCAAACATCGGTTAGCCCGGATCGGATTTATGCCTTCGGGATTATGTGACAGATTCCGGCATCTTCTCAGCTCACGTCCAGAAAGACGTCCGTCGCTCGCTAGGTAATTAGCTCCGAACAACACATGCCTCATATGTATGTGTTGTAAAACCATGTGCTCCGCTGAGAAGTACCAGGTGCGCGGAGGGGATCTGGGAAGATTAACTTCTGCGTCCACAGTTTGTCGGACGAGCCAGATGTTCCTCTCAGTCCTGATCCAAAACAATTCTGAAGTTGGATGGACCGGATTGTTATGATGGACCTGAGCAGGGATGACAGGGATGAGAAATACTTGATTAGACAACACTTTTCACCCAAAAATCCATCCGGGGAGGCGTTTTAGCCCCGAGCGGATCAATCCGAGGCCTTCAATGTCTCCGGCGCGACTCGTGCCAAGATCTCCCACAGATGTTTTCCCGGCATTGAACAAACGCGATCCACCAACAGCCGTTAGCATGAGAGCCGAACTGCCCGCCATGCATTGTAGACGCATCAATCTCAAGCGGAGGTGCGGCACTCGTGTCATCTCCTGACTGATTTTCTGCGCTCGGCCGGCGTCCTCGCAGAATGCGCCGGAGCTCATGAGGCCCTGGACACACTTAATGGGATTATGGTAATATAATTTTGTGATACTGACCTCGGGCCGGTGCCAGGCTTCTTAGACATCTTCAAACAAAGAAAGGGGGGGAGCTCACCGCCGGCTCCGGCCAGCTGGCCCGGCTCGGCTTCTTGGCACGGGACGGCGTCCTCATGGGGCTCGCTCGAGATGGACGGCCGCGGGGCGACGTCTCACTTCCTGGGATTACCGCGAGAAAATTCAAACAGCGGAGAAAGAGAGAGAGAGAGAGAGAGAGAGAGAGGGTGAACGCGAACTTAAATAAACGCCGTTCGCTCCGTTTTCAAAGGGATCGCGGCTCGTCCGATTTAAAAAATAATCAGTACGGGACGCTGGAACCGCGCCTCGGCTCCCAACTTGACTAGTTCTTCAGCCGAGGCGCCGGCTTCCATGGAAACGGCCTTGTGGACAAGCGGCGTTCCTCTGCGATTCACCATATATTTCCCATAACTGGATACGTCTCCTTAGCGTCGAGTTACATTTTTTGTTTTGCATTACTTTATCACGGGACGAGCTAAAATTTAAGAAGCGCCTCAGTTAGCTGAGAGTTAGCCGGAAAACGCCTTCCTGTTGACAAAGACCAAGAAGACACCGGTGACGCAATCATTATGTTTTTAAATAGAAAAGAGGATCTGAATATGATGCCTTTTGGACACGAACCCTCACGTTCCCTCCACACGTGGACTCCCTCAGAGTGGAGATATAAGAATAGAGATACGCGCGTCCGGGAATCCTACCGGAGTTCTTATTTATAATTGCAATAACTGTTATTGTTTTTCTGATCTCTCCCTTTCCCCGTTCTCCCTCTTTTGCTTCTGCCCACAAAAAGACCACCCATAGGGGTTTGGAGTGGGCAGACATCTCCGCGGAATAATAATGGGGATGTCCTGGGAAAATTGCCCGTGGAAAGGCCTGTCTAAAGGGAGAAAGAGAATTCAAAAAAAAAAAAAAAAATCCGCCCTTGTTTCCGATCCCGCTTTGAAACATTCATGGTTCGGGGGGCGGCGGGGGTTCTCCTGCTGTTTACGAGGGGGGCCGTCGTCCAGTTTCGATCAGCAATCGGCTCACTGCGCCCGTCGTGACGCCGCTGCCAAGGCTTTTTGAGCCGGGGTCGGAGGGCCGGGCCACATGCTGCAGGGATTTTCAAAAGATGCCTTTATATCCAACTGAATATACGGCGGCGCTGTCGGATTATCTGCAGATAACGGTGCGTTTTTAAAGATAAAATATTGAAACACGGTTGTTATATCACTGTTATTGTTGAAATCACGGCAGGACTTCTTGTGTTCGCAGTAAAAGCCCAAAGAGTGAGTCACCGCGGTTTCGGCGGAGGGAAAGCCTCGGCGCTGACGTCACTTCCTGTTTCTCCGTGACACCGTTCTGTTGAATCAGTGTGATGGTAGCTTTTGTAGCCGCTTCTGCAGACGGCGAAGGTTTTCTGGCGCTTTGGGGTGTCAGGGGTCACCGCAGCCAATCATCTGCCTCCGTTAAACCCTCTCCATCCATAAACCCGCCTCGCCCGTCTTCCTCCAGCCCCCCCCAAGCCCGATGGCTACGACTTTCTTCGCTGAGCCGTCCCGCGCCGGCAGAAGTTCATAAAATCGACGCAGTCCGCAGCAACGCCGCCAACAAGTTGTCAGCAGCAAACCGCCGGCCATATTTTTATTTCTGTTTGGCAGAAAATGAACAAACACAACTATAATAAACAATTTCATCACCACGCGCCGTTTGATTACGTTTGAGATTGTGCAGTTTGTGCAGAGTTCCGCAGATTCGGGAAAGCTCCGGCGTTCCGAGGACGGACTCTGGCGGCCGTCAGCCGTCGAGAGAAAAACAGGCTACAAAAGGAAAACGATGAAGATTTCTGGCTGTTAATTCTGCTCTGTCCGGTGGACGTGGAGTTCCAGTCCTGGCTTTTCCCGCGTGTGTGTGAAGCACACAAAATCCATGGAAAATGACAGGGTGAATGTCTATAAGACGTGTGAATGAGAGAGTGATTCATTATATCTATCTATATGATTTGTGAATGAGTGAGTGATTCGTTATATCTATCTATAGGACGTGTGAATGAGAGAGTGATTCGTTATATCTATATATGATTTGTGAATCAGTGAGAGATTCGTTATATCTAGCTATATGATTTGTGAATGAGTGAGTGATTCGTTTGTCTCTATATGCCGTATTTATGATTAAGTGATTCATCATATGTTTCTATACGATGTGTGTATGACAGGGTGAATAGTTGTATGTCTATAGGACGTGTGAATGAGAGAGTGATTCGTTATATCTATCTATATGATTTGTGAATGAGAGAGTGATTCGTTATATCTATCTATATGATTTATGAATGAGAGAGTGATTCGTTATATCTATCTATATGATTTGTGAATGAGAGAGGGATTTGTTATATCTATCTATATGATTTGTGAATGAGTGAGTGATTCGTTATATCTATCTATATGATTTGTGAATGAGAGAGTGATTCGTTATATCTATCTATATGATTTGTGAATGAGTGAGTGATTCGTTATATCTATCTATATGATTTGTGAATGAGAGAGTGATTCGTTATATCTATCTATATGATTTGTGAATGAGTGAGTGATTCGTTATATCTATCTATATGATTTGTGAATGAGTAGTGATTCGTTATATCTATCTATATGATTTGTGAATGAGTAGTGATTCGTTTGTCTCTATATGCCGTATTTCTGATTAAGTGATTCATCATATGTTTCTATACGATGTGTGTATGAAAGGGTGAATAATTGCGTGTCTATAGGATGTGTGAATGAATGAGTGATTTGTTATATCTGTCTATATGACATGAATGAGTGAGTGATTTGTTATATCTTTAAATGTGACTTGTGAATGAGTAAGTGAATGCTATGGTATCTCTATGATGTTAATGAATGACTGATTCATTATATGTTTCGATATGACAGGTGAATGAGAGAGTGATTCGTTACATGTTTCTATATGATGTGTGAATGAGTGAATGATTCGTTGTATCTTTCTGCATGACTTGTGAAAGAGTAGGTGATTTTTTATGTTTCTATATGATATGTGAATGAAAGGGTGAATAATTTGGTGTCTATAGGACATGAATGAGTGAGTGATTTGTTATATCTTTCTAAAAGACCTAAATGAGTGAATGATTGAATGTTTCTTTATGATGTGTGAATGACTGTGTGAATGATTTGGTGTCTCTATATGATGTGAATGAGTGAGTAATTGGTTTAATGTTTGTAAATGATCTGTGAATGAAAGGGTGAATGATTTGGTGGCTACATGATGAAGAAAATGAAATGAAATGAGTGAGCGATTCATTATATGTTTCTAAATGACATGTGGCTGAGAGGGTGAAAAGTTTTCCTTGTCTTCATATGACATGAATGAGTGAGTGATTCCTTATATCTTTCAATATGATGTTTGAATGAGAGGGTGAATAGTTTTCCTTGTTTCTATGTGACCTGTGAATGAGTGAGTGAATGATTCGGTGTCTCTATAGGGTGTGTGTGAATGAATGAGGGAATTGTTTCTGTGTCTCTATGTGGTGTGTGAATGAGAGGGTGAATGGTTTGGTGTTGATATGACATGAATGTGTGAGTGATTCGTCATATGTTTCTATGTGTCGTGTGAATGAGTGAGTGATTCGTTATATGTTTCTTTATGTCATGAATGACTGAGTGTATTATTTGGTGTTTCTATATGACAGATGAATGCGTGACTGATTTGTTATGTTTCTATGTGCCATGTGAATGAGTGAGTGAATCATTATATGTTTCTATGTGCCATGTGAATGAGTGAGTGTATTATTTGGTGTTTCTATATGACAGATGGATGCGGGAGTGATTCATTATGTTTCTTTGTGTCGTGTGAATGAGTGATTCGTTATGTTTCTTTATGTCATGTGAATGAGTGAGTGTATTATTTGGTGTTTCTATATGACAGACGATTGCGTGAGTGATTCGATATGTTTCTATGCATTGTGTGAATGAGCCGGTGAATGATTTGGACTCTGTATGATACGAATGAATGAGTGATTTTTTATATGTGAATGAATGAGTGAATGTTTTTTATGTTTTTTTATGACATGTGAATGAGAGGGTGAATGGTTGTCAGTCTTTACACGAGGCGCTGTGATCGCCCAATGACAGCTGGCTTCGGCGACAGGATAAACAATATCGATAGCGAACGAATGATTGAATCAATGAATGAATGGATGAATGTTCACCCTTTTGCATTTCGTATCTATTCCGGTGCATCTGTGTGATTTGGTTGCAGGGGAGCTTCGTCTGTGGGTTCAGAATCCGACCCGCTGCCGGATATGGAAGTTAGCGTTCATTGACCGCATTCCCTCCGCCTGCCGAAGCCGACGCGACCAAACTCGGAGCTTTTTCAGCCTGGCGTGTCTGGAACGGACTCCCAGAAAACTCTTCAAATCAAGATTCAAAACACACAAAATCAAATTTAGCTCTATTTATTTATATTTCTCACTGCACTGTAACTACGCTAAATGTCATTATCCCGCTTTATCCCGTTATTGGCTTATTCCCGTTTCCATTCCGATTTATATTATATTTAAATGTGGCCTTTTTTTTTATCGTACCACATCTTATGTTTCTTTTATGTTCGACATAAAACCTTTTTAATGTCCGTGTTGGATAAACACGATATACAAATAAACCGGCACCATGCGTTTTTTTTTTTTTTTTTTTTTTTTTTAAAGATCGGACCTGGCAGATGTAAACTTCTCGCATTTTCCACACACACGCACAGGAGTCAGTGGAGCGAAGAGAGGTTCTGGTAAATCTCCGAGAACACGGGAACACGGGCCCTCGCGCCTCGCCGAGTTGACTTTTCCCTTTTCCACTCCAGAAAAAAAAAAAAAAAAAAAGAAACGGTTGGCTCGAACCGAACTTCCAGGCAACATCTGTGACGACGGGCCGGTCATCTGGTGTGAACTGGGTCACCGCTCTATATGTCAGCTGGAGCGAACGTGGACTTTTCCAGACATCTGGACTTTTCCTGCTTCTTCATCCAACAAGTTTTTTTTTTTTTTTTTAATTTTTTTTTTTTTTTTTTTTTTTTTTTGGGATTAATTTCCTCAGTTCCTTGAGTTCAGCCTATGGATCCTCTCCTTTGTGACGGCGCCCGCTACGCCTTTTGTTCGCGTCGCTCACCGGCCTCCCATTCCCCGACGCTCAGCTCCGGGGGGGACCCGTTGATAGATGTGCCCCCCGGGGCGGGGTCGGCGGGGTCGGGGTTCGCCGTGGGAGGCCAGTGCGGCTTGTTCCTCCCCTGTCCACGCAGGATGTGTTTACCTCCCCGTTCGACCGCGGACGCGGGATTCCTTAATTCTCTCGCCGTCACGGTGGGTTTCTCTCCCGGCCCTTGCGACCGGAACGAAACAAATTTTTTTTTTTTTTTTTTTTTTTGTTATCAGACGGAATTTAAAACATTACATTTGGCAGACGCTTTTATCCAGAGCGACTTACGATAGAGGACATAGGGACTGCAAATAACACTTGCAAATACAAGATGCACAGGAAGTATACAGAACAGTAAGCTTGGGTTAGTGAGTTTTTTTTTGACAAAGACGTACACAAACGTACGCACACACACACACTGCATAGCCATATGCAGTGTGTGTGTGTGTGAGTGTGTGTGTGTGTGTACGTTTGTGTGTCTCTGTCCATAAAAAAAAAAAAAAAAAAAACCTTCACTAACCCAAGCTTACTGTTCTGTATATTTCCTGTGCATCATGTATTTGCAAGTGTATTTGCAGTCCTTATGTCCTCTATTGTAAGTCGCTTTGGATAAAAGCGTCTGCTAAATGCAATGTAATGTAATGTAATGTAATGTAATAGCCTAACTTGGTGCCTAACCTGATCTGGGGCAGCTCAAGCATCAGTGCAGTAAAAAGTCCTGAAAGAGAAAAGTTTTTACCTGTTTCTTGAAGGTTGAGAGAGATGATGCTAGTCTTGTTACTTCCGGAAGTTTGTTCCACCACTGAGGTAATAGAACTGAGAACAGTTTTGCCTGAAATCGCTTAGAGCGAGCAAAAGGTACTGCTTGTAGGTTTGTATTAGAGGAACGCAGCTCTCTGCCGGGAGCATTAGGTCTTATCATTTCGTTCATATATGCCGGACCTGTTCCTGAGGTGGTTTTGAACGCCAGGGTCAGGGCCTTGTGCTTGATCCTGGCAGCTACTGGTCGCCAGTGCAACTGGATGAACAGAGGAAATCCGTCATCTTATTCTCCTCCTCGACCGACTCTCGCTTCTTGAGTTTCAAAACAATCCCAGATTGGTCGAATATTCCACTGTTTATTCCGGTCGCCCCCTTCCTCCGCCTCTCCACTCCATCATTTCATTTCTGAGTTGGCTCTCGCGTCACGTTAGCGCGATTCCCGAGCACAAACGCTCTTTCGGCGCCTTCCAATTGCGACGGGACGCGGATTCCGCCGAGTCGGGATGTAAACACGTCGGAGAGCGTTGAGAAAATGGCGAATATAAGACATTCTGCAGAAAATACGCCGCCGACACGCTGGATGAATGCATGAATTTGTGCAGGTTTTCCCGTCGGGGACGCTCTTCCTTTTAGCACCGGGTCGCGATTGCTTTCACATGATCGGGAGTCACACTTTGCAATATGAAGTGTGATGGGATGTTGCGGGGCGGGGGACGGGGTGAGGAAAGAGACGTCATCCTCGAGCGTGCCTCGGATTTCAACGCGAGCTCATAGTAGCTGATTGTGTTTACGCTCCCGCTGATTTATTAAGGCGAGGGCTAGTCCCGCATTTCCCCGGCCCGGTTAATGGATAAACAACGTTCGGCGTCCGGTTTGTTTCATCAAAACATCATGTATACAGGCGCTGGAGGGGTGGAGGAGGGGTGCGGACATACGTCCTTTTCGATGGCCGCCGCGATAATGGGCCCGTGACCTCACGGTCTGAGAAGCCGTAAACAAAACTACCGTTGTCAGCATGGCGTCGCGGAGAACTCCTTCTTAATGGGAGCTCGATCGAGCCGGATCTGGTTTTTATTTGCAAGAGCAACCAGCCGGCGTCCTGCACGCCGCCGGCAGCCCGATCGTGCGGGAATACGTCCCCGACGAGAAACGGCGATGACACACGTCTGTCAGTGTTTTCTTTTTATTGTAAACAATATAATACAAAAAAAAAAAAAAAAGATAAGCTTTTTTTTTTTTTTCTTTTTATGACAACACCACGTTTACCTAAAAGGGGGAAACTGCATGAACAGGATGGAATGACAAAATGAGAACTAAGGATACAGAATATAAAAAAAAAAAAAATGAGGAACACAACGTTTGCTCGAAATAAACGGAGAGCAATCGCCGCTTTCACGGCCGCTGTTTTTTGAAAATAGCGAGAGAAAACTAAAATTCCAGTTTTTCTTTATTTAGAGAAAGAGACTCGTCGTGTTTGTAGTAATTATAAGTAATCTGTACATGACTAAAAATCGTGAATAAACGAATTATTATTATTATTACTTTTTTTAACGGGAACATTTACAAATGATAAATAAAACAAATTTGTACCACATATAACAGCAACGCTATTTAACTGAAAAAAAAAAAAAGGAAAATTCTCTCAGTTAGCTGCTGGTGAATTTAAAAAAAAAAAAAAAAAAAAAAGATAATCGCAAATAGTTATTTCAAATAAAATTAATGCTAGAGAATAAATTAAGAAAGAAAATGTTAGGAAAAGGACGAGGCTGTAGGCGATGGCGGAAGCGTGCCCGACTCAGACCCCGCCGGCTGCGGCGGGAGGGGAGAATCAGGTCAGAGGTCATTTCCTGAACCCCTCCTCCTCCCTCAAGGCAGGAAGTGAGAACCGTGCTGCGATTTCAACACCGCGGTGCCAGCGGCCGGAGCCGCCGCTGGCCGCCGCCACCGCCATGACGGCTCCGCAGGCACCGATGGTGTCGGGACAAAAAGCGAGCGTCGCTAGCTTAGCGGCGCTTGTAAGGCCCCCCCGGGGGGAGAGTTACCTGGCACCTGTTAGAGCGCTCTGAGCTAAAGCGTTCGACTAATTCGCCGATGACACCGTCGTATCGGGAGGGGTCGGAGAAAAAAAAAAAAAAAAAAAAAAAAATCCGATCTTCTCCGAACCCCCGGCGTCGCTCGACCCTCGCCATCGCGATAAAATATGTACAGTACAAAAGCAGAGCGTGGGGTTATGATAAGACGGCAGCTTCCCGCTTCCTGTACAAAAACACATGAGTGAGACGTTAAGGCCACTGGCGGTGTGTCACCCGGCGATCCCGCTCCTTTTTTCCGATGTTCCCGACCTTTGGCCCGCGGTTGTTTTCGACGACGAGGACGACGAGAGCGAGACACATACACAGTACATACTAAAATATCCATAACCAGTATGTCCTCACAGAGGATTTAACTTTTTTTTTTTTTTTTTTTGTTTGTTTTTTTTCCGTTCGTTTCACTTAACATTATATCTAAAAAAATATAATCACAATTCGAACCGATACAAAAGGCACTGTCGTGAGCCAGAGATATATTTTCAGTACTATAAAAGAGTCATTGTCGTGTTTTTCTGTTGGCAATGAAGGCGAGGCGGCGTACGAGGCCACTGAGCGGAGAAAGGGGGGCGGGAGGGTAGTTTTCGAAGTCAGTGCTGGGAGTGGGCGGGGGGGGGGGGGGGGGGGGGGGGGGTTTGACGTCGGGGTGCGGGAAAGGGGGGGCGCCGGAGGTCGGAGGTCGCCTCCTCAGGGCCTGGAGAGCTGCGTGTAAACGGGCTGCTGCTCCCAGTGCTGCGGACTGTGGGTCTGAGGCACGGAGGGAACGCCGGCGGTGTCGGCGATAGGGGTGTACATGGGCCGCTGGCTGGGGCTCATGTAGCTGAAGGTGGAGTAGAGGCCCGAGCTCTGGCTCGCCGCGTGGCTGTAATAGGAGTTGGCGCCACCCTGGTGGTCTGAATAGTCATACTGTGCTCTGGTGATGGAGGGGTAGGAGGACGCGCTGTAGTGCTGCAGGCTGAAGGAGCCGTAGGCCACGTGCTGCGGGGAGCCCTGCTGCTCGCTGTAGTGGCTCGGGCTCAGCTGCTCCGTCTTAATCTGGGCGGTTCTTTGCTGGCCCTGCTCTCCTGCTCCGCCCAGGGTGGTGAGAGTGTGCTGCTGCTGCTGCTGCTGCTGCTGTTTGGAGATCCATCCGTGGGCCCCGACGTTGCCCGCCTGGCCGACCGAGGTGCCGCCGACGCCGTAGCCGCCGGCGTAGGCCGCCTGGGCCGCGCCCGGCACGCCGGCGTGGCTGTGCGGCGGCAGGTACTGGTCGAACTCGTCGACGTCGAAGCTCCCCATGTTGGAGATGACGTCGCTGCTCAGCTCGCCGATGTCCACCGCGCCGAAGTCGATGTTGAGCTGACGGCTGGTGCCCTCCTGCGCCGGGCGCCCCTCGCGCTTCAGGTCGCCCTTGCCGGCCGGGAGGTCGGTCTTGGGGGTGGTCGGTGGCGTCGGCGGCCCCTGGGACTGACCTGGTCGGACGAGAGGCGGTTAACGCGGTCACATCTACACCCGGGCGACAACGATTCCGCATCGGAAGAGGCTCTCACCGGAGTGTTCTCCAGGGGAGTGCATCTCGCCCATGCTGGACGCCGGGGAGTCGGCCTGCTGCAACGCCTTGAAGATGGCGTTCGGCGAGATGTGCGTTTGCTCGCCGTCCTCCGGCTCGCTCTGGCCGCTCTTGACGGACTTCCTCCGCCGGGGCTGGTACTTGTAGTCCGGGTGGTCCTTCTTGTGCTGCACCCTCAGGCGCTCAGCCTCCTCCACGAACGGACGCTTCTCCACCTCGTTGAGCAACCTGGGTGGAGGGTGAAATAAAAAAACGTGAGAAGGGAAAGGAAGGGAAGAGGAGAAGGAGGAGGAGGAGGAGGAGGAGGAGAAGATCGGCGCACCCTGATTGAGACGCTTTCCATGCGCCTGCACAACCCTGCACTGTTTTTACGCAACCCAAACCAACTTTGCGCGGTGCAAATCCGTGTCAAGCTTTTATTCGGAGTTGTTTTTACGCGTAAAAATGCACATTTTTACGCACCGGCCATGCGCAAAACCTATCCGCCCGCACCCCAGCCAAAAAAAAAAACAAAACAAAATAAAACAACTAAACTAAACTCGACGTACCTCCACAGCTTCCCAAGGGTCTTGCTGAGCTCCGCGTTGTGCAGATGCGGGTACTGGTCCGCCAGCTTCCTGCGGGCCGCCTGCGCCCACACCATGAACGCGTTCATGGGTCTCTTGACGTGCGGTTTGCTCTTGCTGGAGCCGTTGACGCGCACCGGCATCGGCACCAGCGTCCAGTCGTAGCCCTTCAGCACCTGGGACACCGCGTCCCGGATGCAGACGGGGAACTTCTCCTCTTCCTCGTCCTCCTTCTTGTACTCCGGCCCGCGGAGGAGGTGGTTGTCGGGCGGCCGGGTGTTCTCCGCGTCCGAGCCGCAGCCCGACGGGCACGGAGAGCCCGCCGAATCCTCCGACATGCTGGGACTCGGCGCGTCCGAGTGACACTTGTCCTGTTCTTCGGTCATCTTCAGGTAGGGGTCGAGGAGATTCATGCGAAAAGTGTGGAGAGTCAGCTTCTCGTGAGGAAAAAAAAAACAAAAAAAAAACAAGAAGAAGTTCTCGGGAGGATGGAGGAAGGAGAGAAAAAAAAAGGAGAAGAAGGGCGTCTAAATCCAAACGTCGGCCCCGGGGGAGCGCACTGACGGCCGCGCTCCGCTCCTCCCGACCAAAATGCGCCTTAGACGGTCCTCCAATAGTGTGTACGTGTGTGTCCCCGAGTGTGTGTGTATGTGTGTGTGTGTGTGTGTGTGTGTGTGCGTTGGCCGCTCCCGGAGGTTTGCTTGCAGAGTCTACGGGCGCACAGGCGATGCCCGGATTTATGTTTGACGGCGAGGAAATGATTGGAGGGGGGTGGAGGGTGGAGGGTGGAGGAGGCGGGGACGTAACATGACTCTGCGCTGAAGAACTACATCAACAACCGGCGAGAAAAGTGTGTGTGTGTGTGTGTGTGTGTGTGTGTGTGTGTGTGTGTGATATCATTATTATCATTATTATTAAAGATGCATGAAACGTGATTGTTAAATTGAATGTATGGTGTGTGTTCGTGTGTGTTTGTGTGTCTACAGAGTGGTTTGACAAGTCAAACACTTGACAATTTGAAGTTAAGATAAATTAGATTTTAAAAGTAAGGAAAAAAAGGAGTAGAAGAAAAAAAAAAACAGCCGCTCTTTATCGTCATATTCTGCTTATTTTCCCACGCATGCGTAAAAGTCCCCGCTCGCTGGGTTCTGGTTCAGTCCGGAGCTCGGAGAGTCCAGACTTGTTTACTTCTTCTGAATATTTATATAAATATGTGTATTTATCTCAAACAATCCTGTTGCTTTTGCTTTTTTTCCGAGAGTTCGGTTGGAAACCTCGCGATGATAACGTTTTTTAGCGTCCAAACACTCCGGGAAACGCGGAGGCTGGGACTGTAAATGTGTGATTGCATGTGTGTGTTAGTGTGTGTGTGTGTGTGTGTGTGTGTGTGCGCGCTCCACATGCACCAATAGGGGGAGACAGCAGTCCAGAAACTTTGACGCGCCGCAGAGAGAAAGAGAGAGAGAAATTCACAACACATTTGGAAATGTGTGGATTCCTGCTTTTACATTTTCTCGTCAGGGCCTCCTCTCATCCGTGGGGACAAAGACATGTTTATGTCCAGAACCAAACATCTGAAGTCCTCGACTTCACCGTTTCAAACAGAAGAAGTGACTCCTGACAGGAGAAGTGTGTGTTGTTTTGTAGCTCAACATCTCACCGTCTATCTCACCTTTTCTTTTAAACCGCTCTGCTGATGTGTTGGTGTCTTTGCGCTTCCTGACGGGACGACCGAGCGATTAAAAACATACGTTTTCTGTAACGACCTCCACCGGGGAGACAGGAACCTCCTGGGACGCTGCGAAACGAGCGAACATTTAACGTTTTAAATCGGGAGCAGCGAAAAGCCGGAACAAAACAAAACGTGTCACAACAGTAAAAAATCCACCCGGCTGGATTTGTTCCAGCTCTTGTTTCCCGGCGGACAAAGGGCGCGTTGTTCCGGACGTTCAGACTCTAAATCCCAGAGTTCAATTTTAGACAGCGAGCCGCCGGCTGCAGGTTAAGAGTCCGCGTGGAGATTTTTGATTCAAATTTTGGCACTTCATAATATCCGGGAGATTGGATTTATTTATATTTCCCAGACGGGATCGGTCGAATGATGAGCGCTTGATGCGAAAACGTCCCGTGTTGGATTCCTAACTTTTTTTGTGGAGTCTCCATGTCTTCGTGGGGTTCCTACGGGTTCTCCGGGTTCCTCCCACATCCAGGAGGTTCATCGGAGACGCAAAATCGTTCAAATGTGTGAATGTGAGGGTGAATGTTTGCATGGGCACTGGCTTCATTGAGGCAGGGGAACTGCGTGCCTCACCTGGCGTCTCTTTGCTCAGCACAAGAAATTAGTGACACAGAGTTCTTGATAAATTGGAAATGTAGTTCCAAAAGCAAAGTTGTTTAAACATTTTAATAGTGACTTACAGAGAGGCGGCAATCCGGTCTTAGCGCAGAGCACGCCGGCAGTCAGCCGTCATTGCGTGATCTACGTTGAGGCTCAGCAGTCCGCTGCCTCACCGCATGTTTCTTCTTAGTATTTGAACAGTAAATGTGAAAATCCAGTCATTTTGAATGACGTCTACAACTGGTGAAGTTAAATGAAAAACACCTTTATCTTGCAAATCACTGATAAATAAATTCTTTTTTTTCATTTTACATTTTCTCTTTCCAAGATTGACAAGTGAGGCACGGCCTCTCCTGCCTCCCCTGACTGCACGTCAATGTGTCGAATAAGCGCTATAGATTATGAAAAATGAATGGATCACTTTAGATGTCGATGAATCCCGGAGCTGCTTCTCAATGCGCAGAGTCGACATCCACGTTTCTGCGTCGTACGCCTTCTTCCCGCCGTCTCATTGGCTGACGGCCGACCCGCTAACTTGTCTCGCCCGCGCGGAACCGAAGCTCGTCAGGTTTCCGAAAGCCGTGAAATGCGAGATTTGAAAACGCACCAGCTAATTCACAATCGCGGCGAGTCGCATGACTGCATTTGGACCGCGACCGCCAACAATCTCGCGAAAGACCGCGCGAAGGTTTCCGAGGGCGGGTGATGATGAGCGGTGGGAGGTGCGATCGGCCAACGCCGCCATTTGAGAGCTCCTGCGCTGCCGAGGCGACCGTCTCGCCGCGCGGAGGAGGAAACCCACCGACGGTTTTCACAGGCGTGGTCGGGCACGTTCTTGCCCCCGCGGTGCCGACCGACTTTGAGGTACCCTGGACGCAGATCCCCTCGGCGGGAGGGGGCGGCGGTCCGACAGCACCCCTCTCCGCGGGCCTTGGGAAACTTCTCAGCTCGACTTCGAGCCGCGGCGTCAAAATTCCGAGGCAAACACTGGGGGTAAACTGCCAAATCATGTCCTCCGCCTACCCTCCGCTCTTTTCAGATTCCAGCGGATCGGAGCCGGGGCGGGTTTCCGCGCCGCTTCGTCGGACGGAAGGGATCGATACGGCCGGCGCCCGCGCTATCGCCCAGAATATCGCTGGTAATGGAAACCCGCGGGATCGTCGAAGGATCCGAAATACGTCACGGGGTGATAAACGGCGTGCCGGCGAGTACAGAGGCGGTTCTGGCCGCGCACAACCGACATCGCACCTGGCTGGGACTTTGTGCTGCTGGTGCCAACTGCCTTAAACGTGGCGGGAGACCACAAGAGGCCGGGATGAGAAAATCCATTTGAACTCCCCTTCCGGCCGCCGCCGCTGTTTCGACCCCTTTTGTGAAACGCCGATTTCTTTGGCGGGTTCCGTCTCCAGACACAAAGCGCTCGCGGGTCTCACGTCGTATGAGCTGGATCGGCTGTTTACCCAACCAGATCAGAGTGCTTTGGCCACGGGGCAGATGTTGACATTTGGCATTTTGCAAGGAGTAAAGTTTAAACGGGACTTATCAAGGTCCTGACACCTCGGCGGGTGTGCTCGGAGAACCTCCTCACTCCCTCGCACTTCAATGATATCTGACATGCACGGAGCGGCAGAAATAGCCTTCTGGAAGGCCCGACGGACGTTTCCAAAAGTTATATTCATCCGATATATCCAGAGGTGAAGATGTTGGGGTTCTCTTTGGGGAAATGATAAGTCTATCCCCCTGACAGCGGACAGGAAGTGATGCAGAGATGGAGGCAGATGATTGGAAGACGTGAATCCAATATATCGGGATCTGGAGTTAGCGATGGATATAGAGCAGGGGTCTCAGATTCAGACACAAAACAATCATTTGTGACCCCCTGCCTAAAATCAAATCTTTGTGTTTGTCCGGCCTGAATGTTTTTTCTCACGTGCATCTGGGGGTTTTATACGGTGGGTTTCAAAAAAAAAAAAAAAAGACAAAGAAAAAAAGGAAAAAGCAACTTTGCAATGTATTTTGTTATTCAAATTTTGATAACAAAAAATGATTTATAGATGAAAGAAAGGTCTAGTGACATTGTTAAAATGATCTTTTCTTATTTCGATAAAAAAAACCCAAAATACTAGCAAAAAAAAAAAACGGGCAAAATTAAAAAGATTTATTTAATAACCAGAATAGCCTTGTAAACATTATACCTGCTCTTATACATGCTACCGATCCATTTTCAAATAAATTCTAGTGGTAAATTTTACCACAATGACAAGATTTTCTCTTTTAACTCAACAATATATTTAGAGTGTAATTTCCTCACTTTTTTTTTTAATATTCATTTTTAATATCAATTCGTCATGTCATTTTTTTTTAGAGGAACAGTTTGTCACATAAAAAGTTTTTTTTTTTTATTTACTTCTTTACCTTGTTTACACTAAAACAAAGGAAATATATGGACTTGGTGTTACTTCTAGGTAATGATTTTACTGGTCCGGCCCCTTTGGCCCCCCCTGCGCCACCAAAATGAGTTTGACACCCCTGATGTAGAGTTTATCATTCACGTATAAACTATAAAACATATAACTACTCGTTATTTGAAGCCTCGGCTGTAACCACAGCGGTCGATTAGCTCGGCCGCGCCGCAGAGGAGTCGCAGTTCAACCGGGAGGCAGATGTCCGGCGGCCTTCACCTCTGGAACCCGCCTGCGCGCTGATTGCCACGGCGTGCTTTCTTCTGCATGGTCTCCTTTCTTTGGCCTCTTCCCCTGTAATCTCGCTCTTATCCGCTGCCAGACTCCCAGTAAACCGAAACACCTCCTTGATAGTGTATCTGCAGGGGAAGGAAATGCACAGTGATCTTGGAATGCGGCGGAGAGCAACCGCTCATGATAAGTGCCGGCGGCGCTCGATATGCGGCGGGGATGACAAGACGCCGCACCTTCAGAATTATATCAGCGGATATGTTTTCTGCCGAGCAGCTAAAAAAAAAAAAAAAAAAAAAAAAAATCAAGTTGCGGTGCATTAAAAGTACAAATACAATTAAAATTCTTTGAATCGCATCTTATTGACATTAAATAAGCAGCATTGAGGGGCTCATCAACGAGCGGACAAGTAAGTTAGACAAATAAATAAACGGCCGAAGCTTTGTCTTAAATATTAAGAGGCTTTTTGAGTGAAAGGTCACCCAAAAATCCCCACCGATATTGAACGCTGCTGAGTGACTCCTCCGCGCCTTCAGGTGAGGTGACCTTTCCGACTCGGTTTGAATGACAATGAGATGCCATAAAAGCGTAGCGTGATCTCTGCAGGTCATTCCCCCGCCTATCCGATAATACGTCCCGGCCTGTAATTATGCCTGAATGACAATGATTCGTTGTCAGAGTGCTAACAAAACGTAGCGACACGGCTTGAGCCTCCCCGTAGCCTCGCCGTCCCCCGCCTTAACTCGGCTAGCCGTCGTCCCTCTCCTCTCCGGGTCGTACCTCCACCTCCACCTCCACACTGCACATCACAATATCGTCTGCAAACATGATGATTCCCGTCAGCCTCTCCATCGCCGTCCACAAACAAAAAGGGGCTTGGAGAAGATCCCTGATGCACTCCCGCCTCCAGCTGTAACTTGCGTTATACCTGCAAGTATTTTCGGGCTATAATACGAGTATTGCTGTCATATATAATGTATTTTGTATTGTAGCCTGCAAAACAGCATGATAGACAAAGCAGTTATGAGAATACACCCATAATAAAACCGTCTATTAGCTCTGAACACTGCAGCTTAGACAATGATGCGGACAATTTAGGGATTTTTTCGGGGGCGAGCAAACTTCAGGCTACCAAAACATTTAGCCTCGTCACATCGGACCAATTAAATGACGTGACATTATGAGGCCGTTCGATTCCGATGACATTAGCCGAAGGGAATATTCAAATCTTTGTACTTTTTAAGACCTTAAAACACTTTATAGCCTTGATTTTGACACTTTATGGTTTAATCTGTATTTCTTATTCTCCCTCCTTCCCACTATTATTTATCACGTTTTTACTTGAACCTCTGGCACAACAATTTCCTTCCAGATAAATAAAGTTGTTCTTATTCTTATTCTTATTATTCTTAGTGCGCAGGAGGAAGACCGAGATAGAAAATGGGATTGAAAATGAATGGATGGATGGACTTTTCGTTGTGTTATTTATTATTCATCTTTTTCATCATCCGTTTTATCGGTACTGTTTGGGATAAAAGCATTTCCAGTATGTATCTATATTTAATATAAAATAAAAAAAAGGTTATGTTACATCGTGGACACCAACAGCTTCGAGTCAAGTGCGGCCTACAGTATATTTATGCACATATATTTATCTGTTTATTTTTAGCCGGCGCAGCTTTTATTAAAAAATACGGCACATAGCCATATGAAAAAAAAAGGAAAAAATTACTTGTAATTCCCTATAGAGCGATATGTTATATTCTATGCATTTTACTGGCTTTGCTAAACCAAGGAGGTGTTCAAGAGAAGGGAAGAAAAACTCACGGCCCACACACATGCATTCCCAGCCTTCTCTCAGCGCTTTGGGAAAAGCAAGTGAGATCACGGCAAGCTGACGGCCAATCTAATTTTCTTTCGGTCAAAAATACGCTCTCCCTTTACATAGGATGCGCTTATCTCTCGAGTGAACACGCCGTGTTTTCGGAGACGACGCGTCACCCCGGCGCCTCTCCGGTAAACGACGAACGCGTTCGTCCGATGGATGTTCTGACGGTGAAATATTCGGGTTTTGAGGAGGAGCAGGACGCCGCACCGAGTGCAGCAGTGACGGGTTGCATTGCATTCACATCTATTTTATAAAATGAGTGTGTTCTACACTGTAACTGTAACATCTCATACAAGAACGGCCTTCATCTATAAAGATCCCTTCAGTCCGAAGGTTGGCAGTTTGGTTCGAACCACCATCGGTGTGTGCGTGTAAGAGTGAGGAGACTATCTTTTTAGAACAGCGTAGAAAAATGAAATTTTTATAAAGTGTGTATATGTAAGGTTAACGGAGAGCTGACGAAAGAAGCTTAAATCAGAATCAGAAAAACTTTATTTGTCTTTGGGGGACAATTGGGGGGCACGTAGGGTCGCAGCATCAGAATAAAAGCAAGAAGAAAAAAGAAAAAGAGAATATATATACGTATATATCATATAGAGTCATATACATGATATATATACATATATATATAGATAAAGTACAGTACAGAATTGTGGAAATTTTAGGTGCACTTATGCTTGCTCTGCATTTTGGCTGTTTTTAATATTTGAGTCAAACAAACAACCATTCACTTACTCATTCGGGGCAATTTTTCCCAATTTTCTCCAATTAACCTGCATTTTTTTGGACTGTGGGAGGAAACCCGAGAACACAGAAACAAGGAAACAAGATTGTTGTTCTTATTCTTATTCTTAAGATACAAACTCTGCAAGGAAAAATCCCCTTGTCGGAATCAAACCAGTCCTTCATATATGAGGCCAAAGTGCTATATATATATATATATATATATATAGCACTTTGGCCTCATATATATATATATATGTGTGTGTGTATATATATATACCTATATACTTTTATATTTTCATATATTTACCTCTTATCTTGTCGAGTCAGTGCTCCTTCTGCAACAAAAAGCAATTCCCATTTGCAGTTAAGCATGGAAATTTTAATTCTGATGACCTAAAATTTCAACGTAGATTATATTTAATAGTTTTATTCTATATAGTTGAGAGAAATGAATGATTTTTCCTTTTTTTTTTTTTTTTTTTTAAACATGTAGCCCTGTCATTATTCATACTTTGCGCGGAAGCGGCGCACGGAAAAAACAAGGCCCGTCTGTCACGACTCCGGCGTTTGGAGAAAAAGTGCTGAGTCAGCGTAGCGGTTCCCACCTGCGGCTTTTGGTGATGTCAGCGCGGCGCCGCTCCCCCGCACACACACACACACACACACACCTTTCACAAAGCGTCCGAACGCAATCGTGTCCGGCGCCCAGGAATGGAATATTATCAGGTGAAAACCAGACCGGTTTCGAGACCTAAAAATAAACTTTCATGTTTGTTTCTGCAAACTGCCCTTGTTTTATGCCTCTTGTTTATTTACCTCCCACTCCTTTTGTTTCCTGAGGGCCGTCTGACACAGTTCATTCGGTATAAAATTAATGCTCCGGCCAGTTATTTTTTCAAATTTATTTATTCTTAGATCGCTTTCCTCCAACCCCATTGTCCTCCCGTCCTTTCAACAGCCCTGGTTTATTTGGCCGTCCAGTGAAAAGGCCCATTCTTCCCAAAACGGTCACCGTGATACAAGAAATGCCGAGTTAATGAGAGAGTGATGATATGTAATCACCTACCAGAGGATCTCGCCGGCATCGGAGCTTATACCCAAAACCTTTTCTGGGTAAAATGGATCTCCTACCGGTGCACTTCCTCTTTGCTGTTTATCAGAGATGGGGTTCAAACCTGCGGTATCGCCTGTTGCAGAGGAAATGAGTATGTCCTGTGTGGTCAAGCGGATCCAGTTCTCGTAGGTGTTTCCACTGGGGATTTCGGCATTAGACCGCGGCAATGAGATTAATATGTTCAGCGAAGGCCGGGCTGAGGGGAACAATGGCATGCTTTAAAAGGCTTTAAACGGGCTCTTGTTACAATGAGAGGTGCCAAAACCTCTCTAAATTTATTATTATTAATATCATTGTGCGGGGATGTTTTACATTCCAAATAACCAGCAGAGCAGAGGAAAACACTTTGTTTTGTAATTCAAATATTTTTCATGACATTACCTTTTCCTGTTCAGAAAAAAAGGGAAGAAAAGCAATTCAAACTGAGGATTCTAGGACAGGATAGGATAGGATAAGCTAAATGTGGCTAGAGGGTAGAATAGTATAGGATAGGCCAAGCTAGGCTTGGCTAAAAAGGACACATTAGGATGGAATAGGATAGGATAGGATAGGATAGGTAGAGGAGGTCAAGCTAGGCTAGGCCATGCAAGGCTAAGCTAAAATAGAATATGTTAGAATGGGATGGAATAGAAAAGAATAGCATAGGATAGGCCAAGCTAGGCTAAGGCAAGCTAGGCAGGGCTAAAAAGGATGGGGTAGGATGGAATTGGATATGGCAGGCTAGGATAAGTAAAGCTAAGCGAGGCCATGCAAGGCTAAGCTAAAATAGAATATGTTAGAATGGGATGGAATAGAATAGCATAGGATAGGCCAAGCTAGGCTAGGCTAAAAAGGATGGGGTAGGATGGAATTGGATATGGCAGGCTAGGATAGGTAAAGCTATGCTAGGCCATGCAAGGCAAAGCTAAAATAGGATAAGTTAGAATGGTATGGAATAGGATAGCCACACAAGTCTAAGCTCAAAAATGGATACTTAAGCCTTAAAACACTTTATAGCCTTGACTTTGACACTTCATAGTTTTATTTGTATTTCTTATTCTCCGCCCCCCCCCCCTTTTTTTTTTTTTTTTTTTTTTCACTGTTTATACAATTTCCTACTATTATTTATTATTGTTATGTTTTACTCAAAACTCTGGCACACAACAATTTTCTTCAGGATAAATAAAGTTATTCTTATTCTTATTCTTATTCTTATTCTTATTCTTATTCTTATTCTTATTCTTATTCTTATAAGCTAGAATGGGATGGAATAGGATAGGGTTGGCTAGGCTAGGCTAGGCAAGGCTAGTCTAGGATAGGCTAGGATTGGATAGAATAGGATAGGATGGGGTGGGATGGGAAACGACGGAACGTGCAATTTTAAAAACTTTTCTCACATCAATCCTAGAGTCTTTTCGAAATATTTCCTAGTTGTAAATGTCCTTCCTAACTTTGCTCTAAACCTTCAACAACAAGATGTTGTGTCTGCAAAATATAATAGTTTTAAAATAAAGCGATTTGAAATAAGTCGGAGATCGCACCTCACCGCAGTGGGAGTTCACTCCCTCCCGTCTTTCCCCCCGTCTTTCCGCGTTTTAATCGCTATGTATTTTCTTCTTTATGGTTTTGCAGCGGGGTCTCGGGGCCCGGAGTGTAGACAGCGAGAGACGGAGGAGGAAAGAAGTGCCAAGCATAACACAGCTCTCACGGCTGCATGTGTCTCCAGTCTGCGCTTCCTTTCCTTCTTCCTCCCGCTCCCTTTTTCGGGCGCTCTTGCGTTCGAACTGGCTCGGACGCAGCGGGGAAGCTCCATCTAATTGGAGCAACCCAGTAGCGGTGGCCCCGAAACCTCCGGGAGCCCGGCCTGCGCATTCTAATGTTACACATGAAGGAAATTGTCCTCCGCCATTTCCTGAGATCCAATATTTGTGGCGTGCTTTCCTTTCTGTATGTGAGTAAGAACACTGTAAGTGGTTTATTATATTTGCCGCTGACCCCGGTGATGTGCCGTCTGCCGCGGCTCGCTGTTTTCTGGCACGGAGCTGCAGAGTTTGTGACCTAGGAGACGGCATGAATGGGGGGCCCTTCAAGGAGTGTTAATAATGTACATCTAACGGTCAGAAATATAGATTCCTTAAACATATAGACTACTGTGTAGTTTTGTTAAGGAGGCGCTGTGCATTCCGAGGAGCCTCGATTTACCTTCCTCCTGTGTTAGTTTCCTGGTAGCGTTTTTGACCAGTGTCTTAAATCAGCTTTAAAATACACTAAGAATAAAAACTTAAGTTCCAATTTTTTTTCTCATCTCTTGGTTACCTTGTAAGGCTTCCTTATCCATGAAAATATTGGGTTTAATATTTTTGTTGTGGTTCTCTGGGCCTTTGTATTGTCATTAGTATACCTCTCGATTTCAATAAAAAAAAAGAAAAATTAACCTCAAGAGAATAACTTAAATAAATTAAAGCCAGAATACCAGAATATTGGTAAGGGGTATAGAACACATTTCCGAAATGAATTTGTTGATTTATTTTTTTCATTTTAAAATTAATAACTATAGTAACATCTATGGTGTTATGGGTCATTTTCGACCCATATATATTTTCTTTGAGAAAATGCAAAAAAAAACAAAAAAATGTCAGCAATAGAATTTAAAAAAAAAGGAAAAAAAAAGCCAAAGGGTTCTCGTGAATTGACTCTTCATCTAAAAAACAGAGTCCCGCCGTTTGGGTGCAGCCTGTCCTTAGCAATGATTTCTCACTGGATGGTTTTCTTGAAGAACCTTTCCAGGAACTAAACAATTTCTTGGTGCATTCGGACAACATGAGCCAGGAACCAGGGGCCGTGGACTTCAGTTCTGAGAACGTTTTAGCTTCTCAATTACCTTTTTAGCCCCAACTCCTCAATGCCCAGCACCTATCGCCTTACCAGCCCTCCCCCACCAAGGGTAGCGAAGCTCATGATATATTTATTATACAAATGCAGAGCGAACTCCCTTACAATTTGCACAGCTCTGTACAGCAATTTATGTATACACATATATACAGGACTGTCTCAGAAAATTTGAATATTGTGATAAAGTTCTTTATCTTCTGTGATGCAATTACAAAAAACAAAAATGTCATACGTTCTGGATTCATTACAAATCAACTGAAATATTGCAAACCTTTTATTATTTTAATATTGCTGATTACGGCTTGCATCTTAAGAAAACTCAAAAATCCTATCTCAAAATATTACAATATCATGAAAAAGTAATTTTGGTTTTTTTAATTGCATTACAGAAGATAAAGAACTTTATCACAATATTCTAATTTTCGGAGACAGTCCTGTATGTACCTTTTACAAGCATATTTATTTATTGAATTACTTGATTATTTAATTATTTAATTATTAAAAAAAAAAAAAAAAAAAAAAAAACAACAATTAAATCATTTTTTATACAAAATATTGAACATTTATTAATATATTTATATACATACTTTCTTAGATGTTTAAGGCTGCTACCCCATATGCACCCCAATTGCCACTCAGTGAGAAATAAAGTTTTTTTCTGATTCTGATTCTGATACTCCGAGACACAGTCTGTTTACGTAGGTGCTTGATGTTTGATCAAGCAATGTATGTCTTTGTCCATTTTATTGCCATTTTTGACATCATGGCCGGGGGACTACAGGTAAAAAAATAGCCTCTTCGGCTAATTCTGGCTTTTTTTCTCATGTTTATTCATATGTTTAATGAAATCGCATTGTCCCCTTTTGAAATAAACTAATTCATTCATTCATTTCGGGACTTTTGTGGTCACCGATCAGCTGTTTTCTTCCGGTAAAATGGATGAAAGCAGAAAAGTGTGGACGTCGAAGCTGTCCGAGCTGGGGCTTCCCATGGCTCGCAGAGGAATATTAACGTTTTGGCCAAAACAAGCTAACGGCTAACAGGGTTCATCACACATTGAGACGATAAAAACACTTCCACTCTGTGGTAGCTTCCACCTCCGTGTCGTCTTCCTCTTCTTCTTCTTTGGTGATTTGCTTCTGAGGCTGGCGCTGAAGGCGCACGTCACGGCGATTCTTGCATCACGCCGTCACTGTGGTCCGTTACCGCCAAAACCAAGAGTTCCAGCTGAATTAACCTGAAAACTGTGTTCTTTGGATTGAAAGCGTGTCTTTTTCGACCGCAATATCAATGATGACGATAAAGACGTCTCGCAGTTGAACCCGGCGTTAGACTTTTGCTGGTTGAGTCTGCAGGAAACTCATCGATCCAAACTTTTAGGTTTGTCTCAAAAACAGTCTCGGCTGACACGACCAGCAGCTTCTGACTGGCTGACAAAGAACCGGCGACCGTCACATCCCTCCAGATGCTCTGTAATTAAAAATCTAGAGTTACCTATAATATCTCCACCCCAGCGCACTCCTGTGACCTGGAACCGCAGCTGAAGATGCTCGCTGAGGCCTATCTCTTTAATAATGGGTGTGGACGCTGAGCGAGGTGCAGATGGCAGACCTGAGACCGAGCAGATCGGGTCCGGCAGATAAAACCCGGGAAGCGATTGTTTCGCGACCCCTCGCTCGGGGAATCGATTTTACAAAGAGAAGCGGGATGGCGTGTTTTTTTTTTTTTTTTTTCGCGGGGCATTTGGATGGCGCGTGTCTTGTGCTAAAGCATGACAAGTTAATTGTTCTGGAAGAAACACGTTTACGCATACCGCCACTTTCCCTCAAGCCCACGGTTTTGGATATGTCTTTGCATAGGAACGTTTGGGTTCAGAATAACAAAATTGTTATTTTAACGTAATTGGAGAGTCGTTTTGAAAGGCGTTCACAATGGCGGACGTGGGCGTTGAGCTGAACGTCATGGTGTCCTTGACGGTAACAGGGCAAACCGAACATTTGGCTAAATTCAAGGTATTCATGCTCAAATCTCCGTACATTTATGTGGCTCGGTGAGCGTTATCGGCTAATTGTGCATACACTTACATAGTGCGGGTGTTTTGGTTATGATTTTTAACCTGAAGATGAACAGAAACGCACCAGCTTCCCTGGGGAACGACCCCCCCGTTGGGTTTTCCGTTCATTTCAATCATGGATTTGTCATTTATTTGTATTTATGTAGCGTGGCGTTGTGGTCGGTGCTTCCACCTCACTGGTCCCTGGTCGGATTCCCACCGGGGGCCTTCCTGTGTGGAGTCTCCATGTTCTCCGTGTCTGCGTGGGGCTCCTCGGGGTTCTCAGGTTTCCTCTCACAGTCCAAACACATGCAGGAGGTTTACTAGAGACCCTGAATTGTATGTGAATGAAAGGATAAATGGTTATATGTCTCTATATGTGACCCTATATGTGAATCAGCTGGGAATAAGGTCGAGATCATGAATTGATTAATTATTTAATTAAAAAAAAAAAAAAAAAAAGTATATTCACTTTTTTTTTGATGCATTGCTATGTAAACCTGAAAAATAAAAATAAAAATAAAAATAAAAATAAAAATAAAAATAAAAATAAAAATAAAAATAAAAATAAAAATAAAAATAAAAATAAAAATAAAAATAAAAATAAAAATGTAGGAGTCAGTTAGGCTGCTTATATAGGACCAAAAAGTCCAGATGACCCAATTTTTGATGTTTTCCTTCCATGTGGCACGGATTAGATATGTATCATGAAAGTGTCAGTGGGAAAAAGCATATTGGATCAGATATCCTCAGCTCTGTCGCCAGAAGGATCATTACGTGGAAATAAACCTGATCTGGATCAGGTACCTGACAGCGCGTCAGCGTTCCCCCCTTCCCGCCGCCGCACCCGTCCATGATAGTATTTACCGACGTAATAGATGTCAATGCATGAGGTTTTAAAATGACTGAAAAGTATCAATCGTGAAATCATGAAATTCCCTTTCTCGCCGGCGCTGTTGACTTTAACAGTCAAGTCTGAACAGACGAGTCAGCAATTAGCGCGGACGTAGCCGGGCTGACATCCACGTCTGGGTTTCGCGACGGGCCCGCAGGCCAAGAAGCAGGGGCTGCAGAGCGCAGAGGGACGACGGAGAAAAGACGGACGCGGGCGGCGGACGGATGAGGTCTGCTTAACTGATCCCGCCAGAAATTCCAGATTTTGTTTAGCGAGGCGCTATGAAGCAGCGTGATAGCCAAAGGAAACCTAGTCACCATCGTCACTGCCGGACTCTCTCTCTCTGTCTTTCTCTCTCTCGCCAATTCACCACATTCTTGCTGTCTGAGGAGAAACTGCAGCCAGACAGCAGCCGCCCGGGCAGCCTTCTCCGTCCATTACGCTGTCGTACGGTTTGCATAACCTCCGCTGAAGGATGGCTATTTTACGTTTGTCTCGCCGATCGCTGCTGATCCTCTTGCGAAGCGTCATTTGAGGAACGCCGTAAAGACTTTTTTTTTTTTTTTTAAATGCCGAATCCGGGCTGGGGGTCGACTATTTGGAGGGGTAAGGGAAGGGGTCACCTGGGCAGTGAAGGATGATTGACAGGGAGCCCCTGAAAACAGCAAATTGAGATAGATTGTAATACATTGGTTTTGTGGATCCCTTCAGTTTGTACAAGGTGAAGAGGAGTTAAAACGGTTAAAAAGGAGAATTAAAGCCAATAAACTTGGTTTCAACTTTGTGTGGTAGAGCGCGCGTCCCTCTGATCAGAAGGTTAGCGCCTAGCATGTGTGCCCATTAGCGCCCGTTAGCGCCTAGCATGTGTGTGTGGGAGATCCAGTGTAAAGCATTGAAAGCTGCTTTGAAAGAAGTGGACAATCCATCTATCCATACATACATACATACATGAAATTACAAATTGAATTAATAAACTTACTTATTTTAAGTTTTATTTAATCCATCCATCCATCCATCCATCCATCCATCCATCCATCCATCCATCCATCCATCCATCCATCCATCCATCCATCCATCCATCGAACCATTTACAAATTAAATTAACAAAATGATTTATTTGATTTCTACATCATCCATCCATCCATCCATCCATCCATCCATCCATCCATCCATCCATCCATCCATCCATCCATCCATCATTCATCTGTCCATCCGTCTGACCGTACATCCGTCCATTTACAAATAAAATTAACAACACTATTTATTATATTACTACATAATGGATCCATCCATCCATCCATCCATCCATCCATCCATCCATCCATCCATCCATCCATCCATCCATCCATCCATCCATCCAGCCGCCCGTCCATCTGTCTGTTCATCCATCCATCCATTTACAATTAAAATCAATAAAATTGTTTATTAAATTTCTACATCATCCATCCATCCATCATCCATCCATCCATCCATCCATCCATCCATCCATCCATCCATCCATCCATCCATCCATCCATCCATCCGTCCATCATCCAACCATCTGTCCATCCATCCATTAAATAAAATCAATAAAAATATTTATTAAATTTCTACTTAATATATGCATCAATCCGTCCGACAGCCCATCCTTCCATCCATCCATCCAGCCATACTTTTCGTTCACAGCGCTCAGTGTCAGTGTTGTGTGTGGGGTGGAGCTCCGCTGTGCATGAGTGTGACGCAGAGTGCACGGCGGCCTCCATCGCTGCCAATCGCTGACTGAGTCAGAGACGACTGACATCAGTAACGCTGCAGAAATGGATTCAGTCCCATCAGGGGAAGTGCGAGTGACGTAAATGGTGAAAACCACAGCCTGTTGATTTTAACAAACACCTCTCGCTTGCCAGCGACCTCTCGCTATTTTTGTTTGTTTTCGTGCTATTTCTGCCGATACATTGGCGGTATAACATCTACTCATTCGTTTGTTATCCATACAGCTGTATCCACACACACACACACACACACACACATATGCTCATATATAATTATAATTTCTTATCAGTGTTTACAAAGGTGTCTGCGGAGGTTCTCAGTCATCCAGGTCATGATGATTTTTTCTTTGAAATCTTCTCATCTGGACTTTTTTCAAGTGCAGTTGCCACGGATAGATGGATTAAATAAACCTAAAATAAATACGTTTATTAATTCAGTTTGTAAATCGGTGGATGTATGGAGATATGAAAGGATGTATGAATTATTTAGAAATTAAATAAATTGTTGTATTAATTTTATTTGTACATGGAAGGATGATGGATGGATTAAATAAAAGTTAAATAAATTGGTTTATCAATTCAATTTGTGAATTGGTGAATGTATGGATGGATGAATTATGTGGAAATTAAATAAATAGTTTTTTTCATTTTATTTGTAAATGGAAGGATGATGGATGGATGCAATAAAACTTAAAATAAATTAATTTATTAATTCAATTTGTAAATTGGTGGATGTATGGAGATGTGTATGGATGGATAAATTATGTAGAAATCAAATAAATAATTGTATTAATTTTATTTGTAAAATGTAGAATGATGGATGGATGGATTAAATAAAACTTAAAATAAATTAATTTATTGATTCAGTTTATAAATTGGTGGATGTATGGAGATATGTGTAGATTGATGAATTATGTAGAAATTAAATAAATAGTTGAATTTCTTCAATTCCAGTTGCTTAGACAAGAAAATTTCAACCATAATATATTAAGATCTGAACCAAATGGTGGTTAAAAAATTCCAAATATTTCATGCAGGTGCAAGACGGCAACAGAAATCTTCTTTTGAATATTGGAAAGGGCTCTACGTTTACATCCATCAGCATCTGGCGAGAAATTTAAAACTTGCAATAATAAAAAAAAAAAAAAAAAAAAAAAAAAAAAAAAAAAGAGCGTCCAGTATTCGACACACCGATAGGTTTTGGTTTTTCTCAGAGTCCAGCGGACAGGAAACGCCGGCCATCATTGTCGGGATAATTTGGCTCAATTACGATCCTCGCCAACCAATCTGATTCACTTAAGGCCAACAGAGAGCAGG
Organism: Fistularia commersonii; assembly: GCF_037954325.1. NCBI lineage: Eukaryota > Metazoa > Chordata > Actinopteri > Syngnathiformes > Fistulariidae > Fistularia > Fistularia commersonii. Next base: position 2,820,151 of record NC_141311.1, read on the forward strand.
GCCTCAGTCGTCATCTGCTTTGTCCGACATCCACGCCGCCCCGGCCACCGCCGCCCCGCCACCGCCGCCCCCTCTCCTTTGCCTCAGTAAGCACTTAGATTCAATTTGTCAGCCGCTCTCATTAAACATGCAGAATGGAGAGGCCCTTCACCCTCCGTTTGAGCGAGTCCGCTAACCAGGTCAGAGTTCATTCGAGGACGACTCGTTTGCTCCCGTTCGCGGACGAGAGCGCCGCCGAGTTGTGCGCGTTTGTGCGACGCCGAGATGTTTACTTTTATATGTATACTTTTATCTGGCAAGAATTGACCGGCCACGTGATCGGAAATCACTAACGTAAGTGATGCAGCATTAGCAATTAGCAACAGAAAAAAAATTATTTATCCCCAAGGGGCAATATATAATATTTACTTATTTTTATGATATTCATTTGTTATTATTATATCATTTATTATTATTTATGGTAATATTTCCTCATGTTAGAATGAGCCAATGTTGTCATGGCAACCACTTGGGAAGTTAAAATGTCCCATATAAAACAACGAGAAGGATATTTATTGCCTCTGTTCGCACTGGAAAAGACTATTTTACAAGGATTTGAAGATTAACCGGAGTGACTACAGGACTGTCTCAGAAAATTAGAATATTGTGATAAGGTTCTTTATCTTCTGTAATGCAATTAAAAAAAATACTTTTTCATGATATTCTAATATTTTGAGTTAGGATTTTTGAGTTTTCTTAAGATGTAAGCCATAATCACCAATATTAGAATAGTAAAAGACTTGCAATATTTCAGTTGATTTGTAATGAATCCAGAATGTATGACATTTTTGTTTTCGTAATTGCATTACAGAGGATAAAGAACTTTATCGCAATATTCTAATTTTCTTATACAGTCCTGTATAATCTTTTGTCAAATAAAAATAAAAACAAAAAAAAGTCCCTTGAGGGTTTTCACTGTGCAGATGAGGTGATGGAGAGATGCCATCAGATGCTAAAGCTAATCACTCGCGTGTCTCTTTCTTTCTTTCTTTCTTTCTTTCTTTCTTTCTTTCTTTCTTTCTTTCTTTCTTCCTGTCTTTCTTTCTTTCCCTTTCACCACCAGGACACAAGCAATGCTAAGGCAGACCTTATTTAGGCTTCATAATGCTCAACATTAAACCACACATGCACGGCGCCTGCTGTTCACCCTTTCCTTTCCAGGATCATCCTGTCAGATTAGCGCATGCATAGCCAAACGGAGCAAATTCTCCGTCCACGATGTTTTTCATCAAAAATGTCTTGTTATCGTCCGAAACCGAACCGGTACGAGAACGCTTGCCTCTCCTCTTGTGGATGTATTGGTTAACCACCATAGCAAAGTAGAGCACGCGGGAGGAAGGATGTTTATTTGTTTACATACTCAACATCAGTGTAAATGCGCCCTTTATCGTCTCTCAGGTCTGATTTTTAGCATTTTTTGGACCCAGTAGTGAACCAACCGCTCCATGCAGGCCCTTAAAACAGACGAGTCCAGGGGTCGGCAACCCATTGCTCTTTCATCTTTACACTGCGGCACCGAGTGGCTTGAGAAAATAAATTATAAATATTGAATTGAAGTGTATTTCATTTGTGTTAATTCCTTTTTTTTAGCTTTTAGTTCTAAGTTGGAAGATTATTGTGATCTTGAAATATCAAATAAAATTATATTTATTATTTTTCGCCGCTCAAAATATAACGTCACACTCGCGGAAGCCGGTATACCCGCCAGCCGGTAAAGTCACGATTTGCAGATGCTGTGCGCAAAAGTTCAGGGGCAGAAGTCCCATAAACCAGGTAAAATAAATATTTATGAAGATATTTTGCAAATATTTATTTTTTATTGTTTACTGACATAGTGATTTTTTCCCGATTTATTTTTAAAATTCAGGTCAAGGCTCCGCTACACGCTCTGAAAGCCCAAAGCCCAAAATGAGTTCATTACATAAATAAAATTTAATTTTCTCCGTAATAGTTTGTGAATTTTAGAAGCAACACACCACACACTTGTTTATACAAAGTGTAAAGGTAATAAATTGCAATATATACAGCGATACCTTTATTTTAGACGTCAAAAAGTAATTGCGGCTCCCGGTGTTTTCTTTTCCGAGGAATCCGGGTCCAAATGGCTCTTTGGGTGTTGCGGGTTGCCGACCTCTGGACTCGTCACCTGTAGAAGGTGGAACCAGAGAGTCTCCTGGCCACCGAAGTCCAAATTCTACCGGTGCAATTGTGACGTCCAACGGCTTCTTGATACGCCGGCATTGGTCGATGAAGACGAAACAGCGCTATTGTGCGAAACCCTTACCAAACGTTGCGCAGCAGAGTCACACCAGAGCCACGTGTGCACAATGACAATACACATTACACGCCAGTAAATTATGGCGTGTGAAAATGCTGAGTGGCTATCGACTTTGGAAAACCACTAGCCACAGTGGCTGGTTTGGGGGGGGCGAGGGGGGTAAATAAATAAACGTCGAGCCTCTGGCTGCAACGCATGTGCTTGGCAGCCATCGCTCCGTCGGCGTCCAGATGTTGCTTGGCCGACGCGCAGCAAACTTGTCAAATGAAAACTCGTGACGTTTTAATGGCAATCACTCTCTTTGTGCTCAAGTGCAACTATGCAGATGTGAGTGTGCACAGCACACACACACACACACACACACACACACACTGATGACGGGGATCTGCCAGCAAAGCCGCATTCGCCAGTAAGTAATTGTTTCCATGTAGCTCTTTAAGATGCATTAGTCGACAGTTTATTCTGAGAAGAAACTCTCGTTGCGAAGGGATTTTACACCGAATAAAACTTCCAATGCGACTCAAATGCTAAAAGGGCTTCATCAGAACCAAGTGTTCTCGCACCCGGTTGGAGTTTCCGTACTCCTGCGTGGTATTTTAAGCCATCCAAGTAGCCTTGACATCTGGCTAGCGTTCTTGGGTCCTGCCCATGGAAAGGACTTGGAAGGGCTGCAGTGAGTGGCAGCGAAAAAGAAGGGTGGAGTGGGAAAACTGAGGAGGAGGAGGAGGAGGAGGAGGAGGAGGGATGCTCAGGAGGGACTGTTTGCTTTGTCATCCAACTCCTCAGCGCACTTAGTCAGGCCGGTGACGTTCTCCTTGTGCTGGCCCCCGAAAGATGCTTGTAAAATTGTCCAGTCATCCAGAGTTTCTCTGTTAATTGGGGACATTTGGTTACGGCGGGTTCCTGGACGCCCCCGCGAGGCGATCTCTGCAAAGAGAAGCTTCCACAAACTATCCCCTGCGTCCTTTTTGGTCCTTTTCTATGAGTTTTATTATATAAATCACCTGACATGATCTGGACATACAGCGGACCCTCGCTTCATTCACGGTTCGGCTCTCGCGCCCTCGATACGGATTTTTTGGAATTTTGACTCGATTTGTCATTCTTTTTTTTTTTTTTTTTTTTTTTTGCAGTGTTTGAATTTTTTTTTTTTTTTTTTTTTTTTATGAAATAGCCATAATCAAGTCTAAGAAGACAGTGAAAAACATAGGAAAATTTAACTGAAATTCATTTTATGAAATAAATAAAATACAAGAACACGAACTCCCGCTCCTACCCTTGCACAGATCTCATACGGAAGCGACAGGAAGAGGAAGAAATCTAAGAGACTGCTCAAACCACTTGCATTGGCGCAAAATATGTTACAAGATCGGGACGACGATATGGTTCGGTTTTGTATCTTAATCAACGGGGCCGTGGCAGTTTATAAAACCATTTTTAACAAGAAAAACAAGCAGAGGCAGAAACTGCCTGTGACGATGTTTCTGAATAAAAAACCTCCCGTAAAGTATCCGCCTGCGCCCTCAGCAGAAGATCCACAAGAATTGGAAGATACTGAACCACCCGACGAACCCCCATCAAAAGAGTTGTAAAGCTCTCATTTGTTCTGCGGCGATTACCATCAAAATGATCGCGTGTTTACTTCGCAGAAATGCGCTTTTGTGTGTCCACTGTGAGGACACACCTGTGAGGCGGAGCCGTTCGCCGCTTTGCAGAGAACGCAGAGCGAGTTTTATGACCGCCGGTTTAACAAGTCGAGGGTGTGGTTTCGGGAGCCGGTCGGTTTTAACGTCCTCCCGGGGTTGATTTGCCGCAACTTGAAGAATCGTGTCCATTTAAAACGGACAGCGGCTACGGTACGTCCGAGCCGGCCAGACCTCTGGTTATATTGATAGAACAAGACCAGGGCGGTGACTCGAGCCTCGACGTGAAATCCTAAAAAAGAACGTCGGCGGGTTTCGGGAAGGGAAATACAAACACTTGTCGCTCGGGTGTCAAACGGCGGCAAACGATCGTGGAATACAATCCCGTTTCTTTCGATGTTTCGCAATGAACCCATCCCAACCGGCTGCATGAAACTCCTCTTTCCTATCAAATGACGGTGTTAAAATGTCCAACGTGGGTTCCCGGGGCCCCGATGGCGGTTTCCTTGGAAACCACGGGAGATTCCGGCCGGTTCCGGCGTTGGACAGTGGGTGTTCCAGCTGTAAACCACTTGGAGATCAGTGACCCGTTCCAGGTCACAGGTTAATGTGGTGCCCGAGGCCATACAAGACACGGTCCTAAATATAGATCTTTATACGGGGTCAAGACTGCCATTGGATCCCCAGGACGGGGAAGGGGAGGCGGCACAGACATTTAGGAGACTCGGTTTGTTAATATCTAACATTTCGTCACGTTGTGATTTCAAAATCGGAATTTCTACCCTTTATCCTTAAAACATGTAGATTCATGCGGCCTGCGTCGTTAGCATGACGGCCAAAAACGGCGCTTGCCGTTTGCTACATTTTCTCATGAGCACAGCGGCGCTGCATTAACTGGACCGCCTCAAAATCGCCGGGCTGATCAGGCCTTCCTGTTCCCCCCTCGGAGAGCGTGCACGGCTCAGTGCAAAGCAAGCACCGAGATGCTACGCGTTGGTATTGCTTCACGTCCTGCAGTCAGCCAACTGTGTTGAGACAGATTGCGCCTTTGCCTCGCCCTGACACCTTTCGCAGTCTGCATCTTGCCAAGCTGCCCTTCGTGGACGCGAAGGGAAATGAGCTGCTTTGTGCGACTTTCTCCTCGCCGCGTCGAGCGTTGCTCTTAATCATGTTTCCGGGTGAGGCCGGCCCAGCAGTTGAGCGGCGGTTGCACGAGTGTGATGTGAATAAGACCACACAAGCGTAGTGTGTGTGTGTGAAACCGGTCGCTATCTCATCTGGCCCGACTGAATCTGCATTTCTGAACACGGAAGACATGCGGTTATTTCTTCGGCCAGGAAATGGCTTGATGGTTTGGTTGAAACCACAGGAGAAGACTCGAGTTAAACCAGCGTGACTTCACTCTGGGTTTTTTGCGACCAGTATCGCTGTCGCGAGTGTGTCGCGGTCTGTTTTGGGGCCCTTGACATTTGGGCTATTTTGAACAAGAGGAAGTCTTATTTGCATGAAGGAGGACTCTTCTTCTTCCTCTTTGGTGAAAACAGCGGGGTTTTGTACCATCTACACCACACGCTGTCTTCGGGGAATACTGAACATGCCGCGTGACCGCCACCATCCGGCTCATCCGCTGGTCCACCTGCTGCCCTCAGGTAGAAGGCACAGTTCCATAGAGACCCGAACAAAGACTCTGTACCCTCAGGCCATGGCACTGCTAGAGTCAAGATAAGGAGTGCTGACAAATGCTCAAACCGCTTCAAACCGCTTAGATGTTTACACTGGAGTTACTTATGGGGGTTTTCTGGGGTTATTAGCGGGGATTGTTGGGGTCAAAGCACCGGTGGCACTTTGTTGTATCATAACGTAGCGCTTTAATTCAGGAAGCTAACTACGGAGTGTTGTTGCTCCATACATCATTTTGTCACCTTCTGGACAATGACGATGAAATTTGAATCTTCAAGGGGAGCCATGGCGACTCGACATCTTCTGACTATCCCTTTTCTCTACCTTCCTCCAGACCTCCTGTCTGGCATTTCCAACCTCAGCATCGCTCTCCCCAGACCTTCACTGTACCTCTTCTGTCCACATCCAAACTCCAGAACATCTTACTTGTGCCGTCCCTCTGATGGACTCAGATGGATACAGTACCGTATTTTCCTTAGATGAAGAAATGCAGCCTGAGCGGGCCACCGGCCGGCGTCTCCCTGAGCCGGTCGCGAGCCCGGATAATTGCAAAGGGTTGCGTCAGGAAGGGCATCCGGCGTAAAACTTTGGCCAAAACCAAACATACGAATCAAACTTAACAATCTCATGAGGCCCGGGAAAACAACGACGAACAATGACAATGACCAAAAGACGGGAGGCAGAGTCGGAGGTCGCAGAGATGAAGATGTTGAGGTTCTCACTCTTTGGGAGTGACCAGGATGGACAAGATCAGGAATGAGTCCATCGGAGGGACGGCACTTGTTAGATGTTTTGGAGAAAAGGTCAGGCTGAGATGGTCGGGTCATGGACAGAGGAGGGAGAGTGAATATATTGGTAGACGTATTTTGGAATTAGAGGCCTGGAGGAAGACCAAAGAGAAGATTGATGGACCTCGTAAGAGAGGATATGAAGTTAGTTGGTGTGAGAAAGGAGAATACAAAGAATAGAGTTCAATGGAGAAGGTGGATTCGCTGTGGCGACCCCCGAGGATTCTCCTTAGCTGAAGCAGACGAGTTGTAGTCTAGAAGAGGCCGGGATTTAGGAAATGAACACGCTCCGTTGAGAATGAACTGAATCAAATGTGATTCTGGGATAATCTGAGATTCCTTCAGCCAGGCGGCAACGTGTCATGTGTATATAAGCAGAGCCAGAAATAGAGCCTCTGCGAGTCTCCTCCTTCCTGGCCTTCGTCAGTAGACTATCCCGCGGCGGTGATGTCACCTCGTCTTTCTCACACCGAGCTGAGGGATTCAGTACCAGCGCGGGGCGACCGCAGTCTGACCAGCTTCCTGTCAGCCCATTCCAGGCAAACACGGAGACTGCTAGCAAACACGGCGCTTCCACCTGCTAGCGCCGCCAGGTCACGGGGGCCAAAGAAAGCTAGGGGGGGGGAAAGGGCCGGGTTCCAAGGCAGGGGGAGGTAGAAGAGAGTCATCCAACACAAACGCTTACTCAGTAACAAGTAAACGCCGCGTCGTCTGTTTTTGCGTAATATCGTTTTAATCGTCGGAAATGCTCCCGTGGCGCTGGACGCTACGCTCATCCCCGTCGGGGGTGTCACTAGTATTTGGCTCGAAGTGGATGTATTTCCCGTCGGTCTCCGGTTGTCAGGAACCTTAATTGGGGAAGTGTGACCACCGAGGTGAATTTATCTTATGCGTGTGCATGCTGCCGGCCGGGCCGCGGTGTTTACGCTGGGCTAATTGGCGGACAGGTGCTGTTTTGCTTAACCTTCTCCGCCGTCATTCAGAACCCGACTAACCAGACCCGGCTTCACCCCTCCCTCGGCTTTAGCCCTAATCAACACATGGGTATTAGCCGCCGGTTTGTCGAGAAAACCTGTCAAAATATCCCGCTCCCATTTCTGTTCATCAGCGGCGGCGAGACCGCTACAGTAATTTCCAAAAATCTGTCCAAATTGCTTAAGTCTTAAATTATCGGTAATTGACCCCCGCGTTAGGTTACCGGCGGTAGCCTCCAATCATGCGGTGGGAGGTAGAAAGGCCCTACTCACTTCCAGCTGGTTAATGGCGTCCGAGCCGCGCGCTCAACCGACAACACGCCGTTTCCCGAAAGTTACCGCCGATGAATATCAAATCGAGAACAGGTTTATTTAACTAAACGGCACTTACGTGCGGCAATCGCGTTCAATAACAACGAATTACATCGCTTTCAACACAACACGGTATCGTCGCGTCCCATCCCAGTTCGAAAATGTGACCCGAGAACGACAAATTGTGACGCGATGGAAAAATGTACCGTAATTTACGGACTATTGAGCGCACCTCAATATAAGCCGCACCGGCTAGCCGATCGCTATCTCGGGCTTCCTCCCGCGCACTAAAACCGTCAAAGTCGTCTTCTTCGGTGTCGGAGTCGAACGGACTCAGAATTTCTCGGTCATTTCATCGGTCCGATGTGACGAGGACAAACGTTTTAGCGGCGTGCAGCTCGTCAGCGTCCCCCATCAAAAATATTAGCCGCATCGTTGTTTACGTAAAAAAAAGTCGCGGCTTATCGTCCGCATATTACGGTAAACGTCTTCACTCGGTTCATTTCCACGTTGAAGAATGCGAGAACCTTTATTTTGAAGCAATTATTTGGCGGCTTGTCTTTCCCATGAAGAAAAAGCATAAAGGGAGGAGGCATATCTTTAAAAATAACCTGTTTTAATGACTAATGATGTTGGGTTTCAAGAGACATATACATTCATGTATATACACTGCTCAAAAAAATAAAGGGAACACTTAAAAAACACATCCTAGATCTAAATGAATGAAATATTCTTATGAAATACTTTGCTCTTTACACAGTTGAATGTGCTGACAACAAAATCACACAAAAATGATCAATGGAAATCAATTGTATCAACCCACGGAGGTCTGGATTAGGAATCACACTCAAAATTAAAGTGTAAAAACAAACTCCAGGCTGATCCAACTTTGATGTAATGTCCTTAAAACAAGTCAAAATGAATCTGTGTTGCTTCCCGAGTGGACACTATGATTTCACACAAGTGTGATTGACTTGGAGTTACATTGTGTTGTTCAAGTGTTCCCTTTATGTTTTTTGAGCAGTATATATATATATATATATAAATGTGTATATAATTATTATATGAATCAAAGATTCACTCTTTCCATAATTCTCCCCAAACAGTTGCGACACAGTGTCGGTATTATCTCCTTTGCACCTAACTCACCTGTAACCCGAACTCTGTAAATAGTAATGATAACAGGCTTCTCTGCATGGGGTCACGCCGCATTTGGGGTCAGAGCGAAACAGACGCTCTCTTTGTGCTTTGCCAATGAAGTTTAGGACGAGGGCTAATCAGGGCGGGGGGGTGGACGGGGGCGCGAAAGCATACACCGCTCCAAATCAGCTCCAGTCCGGGCCGGCTGAATTTATCTCAAACGTATTAACTTCGCCGGGGGGTCAAATTGAAACCAGCTCAGGTGCTCATTCTCCAGAGGTGGCGAGTGTGAGACGTGACATTGTAATTTGGGGTTTTTTTTTGGGGGGGGGGGGCGGGGGGTTCGGGGGCGACTGCCCGAGAAAGTCTCGAATATGCGAATCGTCTCGCATCCTCTCCTGTGTGCGGCGGAGGCGACAGATGGCCGGCCCCGGAAAATCCTTATAAACTTTCTTTTGTGATGGTGATCTTATATACGAGTAATAAATAACGTGTGTGTGTGTGTGTGTGTGTGTTTGTGCGCGAGCACGTCTGCACCCGTGCTTATTCCTCCCTCCTTCCTGGGCTTTGTTGGGCCAGGTGTGCTTTTCTCAGCGCAGCGCCCGGGGAGCCGTGAGAAAGCAGTCGCCGGACCTCCTCTCCCCTTCCTCTATCTGATTTATTTGGCCTCTATGGCATTTTAGCAAACAAAAGTACCACTTAATATTGATCTGGATCTCGCCCACCCCCTTCGCCACCGGCGGCACCATCACGCCGCCCCCTCCGCCCGCCCCCCGCTTCGCCCCTTTTGTTTCGCTCAGGTCTGGGATGGCTGCTTTAAATCAGGCTCTCCTGACGTTTACTTAATGTCTAATTAGCCATGGGTGGGCACGGCCTTTGATTATAGGAAGTGCCTGGGGGTGGAGCCGCGAAGACGGCTGAATTTTGACAAAACAGCCCGCGCTGATCAATCATTGCCTGACACATTGTTTTGTCCTTAATTTCAGAGCGCCCGGTTCGGGGATGCGTCCCCTTCGGTCGGCCCGATCTCAATTCAAATCACGCGATTTTCCCTTCCCCGCGGCCGACGTGCCACTTTGCTCGGGCCGTCACGCGCGTCCGCGGATCCCCTTACGTCGTCTCCGGGGTTTGCCGCATCCACCTGGACCGCGACGCGTGGCGCAAGTGGATCTCCGTTAGTTTCTGGAAGCGAGAGGCATTCATCCTTCAAAGGGTCCCCGTCCGCCCCCAAACACTGGCCAGATGGCCGGGAAGTTTACTTTATTTTAATCTGGTAATTCCGGCCTCTCTTCCTCCCTCCCAAACCCCCCTCCTCCTCCTCTCCGGCAAACCTTCCGCGTCCTCCCTCGACCTCCGACCTTCCGCGAGGGATGGACGCGTGAGAATGACGCAAGCTAAAGCGGGCAAAACATGCGCGGCAGGAACGCACGCGTTTTTTAGCTTTTTATCCGCTTTTCCATCTCAGCGTCCCCTTCGGACCGAGACCTCACACTGACAGAGTGATGTCCCTTATTAGGGTCCCGCTCAGGACGCGGGTCAGAGGTCAACCAGCAGGCCGCAGGACATCAGGCTGTCATTAAGGCTAATTGTTGACTTGTGATCATCCCAGGAAAAAAAAAAAAAAAAAGAGCAATCCTCGGGATTTCATGCATTCCTTCTTTTTTTGTTTCCCAACGAGCCATCTAATCATTTTAACAGAAATGAGTCTGACATCACCGCTGTGAGCCGCGACCCCCCCCCCCCCCCCCCCCATCTATCCCGCTGCTTCCTGTGTCACTTCAATACCCTCCACCTCAGCAGTCGCTCTTTTAAGCCTCTCCTGAAAAGGGAGCAGTCCACCTCTGTGTGGCCACCTGAGAAGGAAACTGAATCTAAATCCCTGACAATGGGCCGGGGTGCTGGGGGAATAGGCCAAAACGGCCATTTAGCAGGTGCACCTTGGTAGCCTCCGCGCGGTTCCCACACATATCACCGAGACCGGCGGCCTACCCCAGAGAGAACCCCCGATTCAGCGTCCGAGATCAAGTAGCGATCAATTAATGGGAGAACAAGGCGTCCGCTGGGGGGGCGGGGGGGGACGTCCAGCGTCCCACCCTCTTTGCTTTGACTCACAGAAGTGCCCATTTGCAACCCTATCTGTCCGGCTGCTCCATGTCAATGCGTGGGGCGGACGGGGGGGTGGGGAGATATTATCGGGGTGACTGTGAGAACCGACAGCGGCGTTTTTTTTTTTTTTTTTTTGTTTGTTTGCATGAGCGAAGACCCGTCGGCGGCGCCGGGATGAGGTCACCCGGCCGAGGTGATGTCCGTCAGGGATCCGGGAACGGGCCCGCGCTCCGCCAGGGTGATTAATATTTGACACAAAAAGCGCCGCCCGCTGTTTTAGCTCGTACCTGCATTCCTCTGCTATCGGCTCAGAGGAAAAAACATGTTTGCTCTCGACCGACGCGGCGGCATCGATCGGCGAGCGCGGCTTCTGCTAATTACATTCTTCCTTCCGAGCAAACACGCCGATAAAGTTTTTTTTTCCTCTCATGCAGCGGCGCAAAGCTCGGCAGCCGTTAAATCATCTCCGCTCGCCTCACACGTAGCCCCGAATTCCAGATTTCTCTCCGTTTCGCAGTTCCCCCTGCCCGCTAAAGCCACGGTTTGTGTCCATATTGCGGGTTTCCTTTTTTTTTTTTAAAGGCTGGGAATGCGGTAAAAGGGTATTCATGGTTTTTTCCTGCACAGACGGCTCCCTGGTGGCCGTTCAGCCACCTCTAAAGGCCCCAGTGGTGAATAAAGCCGTAAGTTACGAACTGCCTTGTATAATTTCACACCCTGCGTGCGTGCATGTGTGTGTGTGTGTGTGTAACCTCACCGCTAAACTGTTCTCTGCAGGTTATCTTTTTTACGACATCGCGTACAACCCCATTGATTCGGATGTATGTCCTGTGAAATGTATTTTGCACCTTTTTTTTTTTTTTTTAAAAGAATACGGCCTCTGCCAAGCTCCTAATTAATTTAATTTCCTTAAAACAACAAGTGATTTTTGCCGTCGGCGCCAAGCTGAGGAGCCCATTCAACCGTTTACCGCCATTTTTTTTTTTCCACCGCAGGTAAACTGGAGACTGTGACGGAGGGAGAACCTGCGCCTCCCGGAATCGCCCATTCCCCTCGAATCACGGCTCGTTCCGTCGCCTCCACGAGTCTCACAGGTACGGAGGAGACGTCCAGATATCGCGACGTCAAGCCGGTGAATCTTTCCAGCCGACACGTAGCGTCCAAAACGGCGTTAATCTCGTTCGCACGCATCATTCCCTAACGCCGTTGTCTACTTTCATCCTCGTCGGTGTCCCTCCACTCGCACCATGTTTAATTTTGACATTGTTATTGTCACTCTGTTTTTGTTCGTATCCTTGTTGTCATCGTATCTTATGCGGTTAGTGACGTCTCGGGTTTTAGAACGGGTGAATGGAGGAAGCGTGGTAGCAGGCGAGGTCGCTAAAGAAAGATAGTTAGCTTTTGGATCAGCTATGTAGCATGGAGGAGCTACATGGGGGGTGTTTCCAGGATTTCCCTGTCAAGCCTTCTTGAGGTGTCCTGGGCCGAACTCGATGAAACACCAATGATGGAAGATGCCCGCTTGAAAACCCCGATGATATATATGCTTCAGGTTGTCGCTGGCTAATGTGGGGAAGTGTTGTCTGGCCGGTGGGGTGGTAGCCTGTTGCTAACTAGCTTGTTGTTTGTTTTAGATAGCCTCCCTACAACCTGGATTGGGCTTCTAGACATGTTTTTACCCACGATTCGGATACAAGGCACAGTAACACCTTTTCCTGTGCATTAATGAACTTATCTTATCTGATATGTCCATATTTTACATGCTAATGACGGGGTGAATGGTTGTGAACGGTCGTAACGGTTGCGTGTCCGGCTCCGGTCTGCTCATGAACAGCGTGATCCCTCAAATAAGGTGTTTACAAATATCACAATGTGAATCATGTCCCCGCGTTCTCCCGACAGCCTTAATTAATCTTATCTTATCTGCCCTGTTAATGCTAACACGCTAACGTCTCGTCCATCGAGCTCTAATGTCGTACGACTTCTTTGTTTCCCGCAAAATCCACGGCGTGCGCATTCACCGGAGGGACCCCACCCACCCGGCACACACCCGTGGTATTAATCCACGGGTAGATCTGTATATTCATACGCTTAATATATTTAGCTTTCTTGTTTTTCTTTGGGGAGCAAACCCGATTTCTCAGTTCATTTGAATTTATAAGAGTCCAGCAAATGGAATATACATATATGTGCTTTTCTGGAAAGGCCAGTTTTATGGCAACAAAAACAGAATCTGTGGTCTCAACAGTCCAGGTTTGATGCAAACGCCTGTGGAACCTTTTATGCAACCTGGCGTCCAGGAGACTTATAAAAATATTTTGCTTTCCACCCTTTTGAGCCGTTTAGCCCTTGCTAAAGGAAAAGCGCTAGCTCTAGAAAACCACACAGAAGAACAAGAAATCCACAGGGTCAAATGTCCTGAGCGGGCCGCTTGCCAGCTCCGCTCCACAAGCAGGATGCTAACGCACAGACCGGCTCCAGCTCCCGGTCCTGCAGAAACATATGAAAACAGAAACAAATCCCACCACGGGGGCTACCACTAGTGGTCCATGAGAATATAAGAGGCTGTTTTAGTGCAGGAACACCATAGATCGCCCAAGAAGATTAGCCTCGGTGCTACAGGGCCTCAAGTAAATCTCCTTCTAATTGGCAGGGGAATTTGATTTGACTCATGCACTGTGAGAGGCCAGAGCTCATTATTGCTGCCCTGTTAATGCATAAACAGAGGTCTCAGCAGGTCCCCGCTAAGTGGTACCAGTGATCAGATAGCGGCCCGGCGGTCCGACGGGCTGACCTTACAGAAGTAAATTGTTCTTACCTCAACGTCTGATAACACGTGCGTTATGGCCGCTTTTGTGTCGCAGGAACTCAAATAAAACTTCAAAATTACAAACCTCATTTCGTGGCGGGTGATGTTGGGATGATGAGCTATCCGTTCGGGAATATCCATAATGATACTGATGACGGCAGATATTATTGTTATTGTTGCTGTCGCCGATATTGTGACGATTAAGACTGGGGTGTCCGACGCGTTTTCACCGAGCGCCACATCAGCATCATTGCCTTCAAAGGGCCACATGTAACGCTAACAGTATACATGTAACCGAATGTAACCAAAGGTAATGTAAAATAAATGTAACTACTCCTTGATGTTAAATAACTTATTCGAATCCAAAATGTTACATATGCATTTGCGTAAATGTAAAAAAAAACAATGTTTACCAGTTGCTCTGTTGCTAGGCTAGCTTTCACTGCTGCAGTGTTTTTGGATGCGGCTTTCGTGAACACATTTTGCTGCCATCGTAGTTTGGCTTTTCATTCTTGGACAAGTTGTTGTTTTTCTGGAAGGCTAACTTTGGCATACTTGGCTGCGTGTTTGGTGTCGATATGCCGAAAACCAACACTGCCTCATAACACAAAAGACATAGCGTATTTTTCTCCTTAAAGCGCAAACATGTATCCGCCCCGCTCCTCTTTCTTGAAACAGCCTTCCATCTGCATCAACTTTTCTCCTCCTGGACATTTAGGGTTTGTATTTCTCAATTCCGCAAAATGGCATTGATGTGGATTCACTGCAAGCTAATGGCGGGACGCCGTCACTTTGCGCGTAACACGAATTGTGAGAAATGTAGTTTATAGTCAATGCATACGTTTGACTTGTTTATGTTAAGAAAATCAGTCCTTTTTAAGACTTTCTCGCGGGCCACATTTGGCCCACGGGCCTTGAGTTTGACACGCAAAGTCATGCTTCACTCAAACATTAATATCAGTGGATGTGGATATCAGGATTTCCCGTTTATCTGCCTCCAGGTTACATACATGCACCTTGTAAAAAAAACAAAAAAGGAGATTTTTTGTGTCTCTGTGTGTGTCTTCAAAAGAAACAGTTTTGAATTTCCGGCAATGCAAGGGACTTGTCGTCCGTGCACACAGACAATGCGAGACCTCCCCAGGCTCTTTAGCGGTTGTCGGTGGGGGGGCGGCCGTCAGCTGCCGCGGACAAAACCGGACCCTCGGTGCTTTCGGCGTCATTATGGGTCCCGTCGGAGGACAAGAGTTAAGACTTGTTGCTAATTCGACAAAAGTCAAGCCAATAAATAGCGCGACCCGGCGGGGTCGAGCCCTCTGGTCAGTCGCCACCATGCTGGGCTTGCCCGCAGGTATAAGCGAGGCTCGCGGGGAAAAGACGCGGGTCGCCATGCAGCGGAGCCAACCACCCGCCCGCGCACTCAGCGGGACCAAAGAGATGAGGGCACAATAATCCAGGATCCATTAAAGTGTGACCGATGCCATTCTTTTGGGGTCTTATGACTGGATATCTGGCTGGCGGCGGCCTGGAGATAGCTGGCTTATGCGGGGACGGGGAGGGGCGGCGGGGGCAGACAGACCCTCTTCTAGATCCCGGCCCTCAGACGCTGACCTCACGCTGGAATCCACTTCTGCCGGCAAATTAATTTTCCCCCCTTCGCTAATGGGTGATCTCAGTGTATACCAATAACATATTTAATATGACAGCCTGTCGGGACGCCGAGTGAAAGTCAAATTCGGGGGGCCGAGACAAATATCAACACGCCCTGCCGCCGGCTGTCATGGGTTTATTTTGCGTGCGCGTTTTTTTTTAACACGACATTTCATCCGCGAGGGTCGGAAAGCGGAGGGACACCGACGGCCGTGACCTCGCGAGCCGAGGCGAGCAAAGAATACGCAAACTCCCCGGGAGTGATTTAAAGCAAGTAATTGTGTGTGTGTGTGTGTGTGTGAGTGAGGGAAAAGGTTCGCACGTGACGTTCCCATTGTTTCCCAGAGAGCCAATCTATTTTGGAAAAAAAAAAAAAATGTAAACAAACACACATTTGCTGGGGTTGTTTGCTCGTGATATGAGCGGCTCGTGATTAAATCACGGAGGCGGCGGTGGGTGGTTCGCGCCCTATCTTTCATCGCCGGCCAATATAAGGGGTCTGACTCCAGATTTGGCCCCGAGATGACGGGGTCGGGGTGGGAGTTGGGGGACGGGAACAGGGGACAAGGGCTTTACCGACCACAAAAAAAATCACACTGATCTTTTCTGCTAATGGAGGCTCGGGGTATTTAGCATAAATGAAAAAAAATCCCTTCGGTTTAATTTGATCGCTTTATTTATCCCCGAAGGGCCATTAAAAGCACTGGTTAAAGTTAAAACACTAAGTTCTACACGAACACACACGGACGTCACCGTTTGACATCATTAGATGCAAGTTCATTTATAATATAATATATTTTTTGCACTACCCCACCACCAATATTTATATTTATATTTATATTTATATTTATATTTATATATATTTTTTTTATATTCAAATTTCACTTTTATATTTATTATCTTTTATTGAATTTTATTTTATTTATTATTTTTTCATTATTTATCATTCTTTTTTTTTCTCCTGCCGTTGAGGGATTATTTCTATAGCCATTCCCTGTACAAATGCAATTTCTTGCATTTCTTTATTTTGTGCTCTATTTTTAATATTGTACACAGTCTTTGTTTACTTGTTATTTATGCATATCTGAAAAGTTGCTTCAGTTATTATCGATTGCACATGTTCTGGGATTTTTCCTGTTGCGGGATCAATAAAGTCTGTCTTATCTCATCTTATCATAAATGAGAAACAAGATGTCACAGCGAAGTCTATAACGGTATGATTATTATTAGTATGTATCGGACGGCAATGTAAGGATTTCATCGCGCAGGGAAACACTTTTCCGTACTGTACACACGACAGCAAACACTGAATCTTAAGGCCGGTGTGTCGTCGGGGGTGAAGTTCATCCTCCCCGTCTTTAATTCCTGGAGCGTCTCTGCTGCTCTCCAGCAGGACTCGGGATCCGGGAGGGGAAGGATTTGTCCGAGCAGCTGCACGGCCTCATCCTCGTAAGCCCCGATAAGGGCTTTTCTCTCGCCGAAATCCTGTTTACCTCGGCTGATCATTTCAAGCCCCCGGAGGAAGCCGGGGGTTGGAGGGGCGACGGAGGGGGGACGGAGGGGGGACGGAGGGGGGACGGAGGGGGGACGGTGGGGGACGGGGACATGCCCTTTCCCCGGACGGTCAGTTGAAATGTCACTGGAATGGTTAATGCCCTCCTCCCACCCGCCGTGTCTCTGCAGGAGTCCATTGCTCCGGACTATCAAACCGGCCGTTGAGCCTCGGGGCCACTAGTTCCCCGGAGGAGGGTTATGATCCCTTTCTTTTTAACACCGGCTTTACGACCCGCCGGTCCAAAATCACGCAAAAGTCGTCAGAATGTTCTACATCCGGATCCAGATGTAGAACTCGGGGGCGGGACGAGAGATACTTCCGCGATCCCGGCGGGGGCGGGACCAGCGGTCCGATCTCATCATTAGCCGCCGACCCCCCGCGACCCCCAGACTCGAGGAGAGCCGGTCGTAACCTAGGAAACCGACGCAATGATGAGAACCCGAGCGGAGCCCGGTCTGAGGGCCGGAGCCGCCGGTGTAGATAATGCTAATGAACAGTCATGCGGTGAAACAAAATGGCTTAATTGTACTGGATTCATCCAGCGCTGAGCCACAAAGGCCGGCGGGAGGTCAGGCTTCCACATGTAGATTATTGTAATCCTCCGATAATTACCCGGGCCACATCTTCTCATGGGAGCGGCGGGCCACATGAGACGCTGAATTTGTTGCGCCGGCCCGCCAATGACGAACCGCCGCCGCCGCTAAAAAAACCTCGCTAACCCCCCACCCCCTCCCATCCGAACAAAACGCATTACATGCATATGCATTTGGCCCATAGAGAGGCCGGCGGGCCGGGGGCGAACTGTGAAAATCAACGTTAAAGGAGCTGAAAGCGTCGACCGCCCCGCAAGACCTCGGCGCATCTCGGAAAAATGGCGTCCGTAGCGTGTTTTTATAACGCTCGCCCGTACCACAATGGCCCTCACATTAGCCCCTTTCAGCGTCTCGAAAATGTAACACTTCTATTCTCCGTCTGAAGCCACAGAAAGCTCTTCTTGGCCAGACTGGCCCTTTCTGGCTTTTGACAGGAAGCTCATGATTTTAAATGTACTGCTCATGCATAATGAATGAGACTGCACAGGATGTGAAGGCCGTGCATCCAGGGAGCACCTGGGCCAAACAAAGATGCCCTTTTCTGCCATGGGATTTGTGCCCTGGTACCCGCTGTCACCAGCGCCCGGCTCACACCCAGCTGCGAACCATTCAAGGCTCGCCACGCGCATTCATCTCGTCAAAGTTGACTCCAAAAAGTGACACTGTCCTCTCCGGCATAAAGACCTCTTTATTGGTTTATTAATGATGGGCTGAAAAGCGCCGCGCGAATGTTTGGGGAACAAGTTTGTTTCTGTGGCCGGGCATCGCTTTGTTTTAATCCGCGGCGGTCCGGCTGGAGGGGCGCGATCCGCCCGCCTCGCTCGAGCCGACCCCGACGCCGCCGCCGCCGCCGCCGCCGCTCAATATCTCCGGGTTTGAGAAACCTAATCTGATTGTGTTTGTTTCCGTCTTTGGTTCAATTCAAGCCGCCGAATAGCCGGCGAGTCTGGAGCAAAGATAATGAGAAACTCGTTAATATTCCGGGAAGCTCGCAACCTCTGGTGACAAGCGATAATCAAAATGGATCTTGGATGTGACCCCTGCACATGACACAATCTTGTCTGGCCGTTCTATAGACAATGCCAATGAAACTGAAAGGAATAATTAGCATTGTCCTAGCTTTCGTTTAGCGCCGGTCCAAACAGATGATAAATGATGAATATATGCATCCCTTGAGACAAAAAAAAAAAAAAATGTCTTAGTCGCTACAAACAACCCCACACAACAACACTTTAGCTGTGAGCATGTGTGTGTGTGTGTGTGTGTGTGTGCAGACCTCGGCGTCTTGGCATAGAATGACCCAGTGGCATTGTTGCAGTGTTTGCAGCCTCAAGCATGGCAAGATTTATGCTGATGGGGGTGTGTTGGAATCCAGGCTCTCTCCTCCAGCCCAGCTGCATGGAGGACAAAACCAAAAGGCCCAGCTGCAGATTTTAACATGGCCGGTCTCTCTTTCTCTCTTTCTCCCTCCCTCTCTCTCTCTCTCTCTCTCTCTCTCTTGCTTGTGCCCTCATCCCACAACTCTGTCACATGCCCATAGGGCTTTTGTGCCGGACTCCGTTGTTATGGTAATGACGGAGCCCACAAGGGGAGAGGAAAAAGGGGGGGGGGGAGATGTTAAAAGTTGATTGCGGACAAAATTCAAAGAGAGAAAACCAATAGGGAGAAAAGGGGGGACATAATATAAAAGAATTCTTAATTAATTATTGAGTTCCGTTCAAGACGTCAAGTCCGTGTTGCCAAACAAAAAGCACTCTACGGCTCACACACACGCACACACGCACACACACACACACAGGCACGCTACACAAACAAGCCCTCTGTCGTTGTTAGACGTTGACTGTAAATCCAGACGGACTAAACACTCATAAGCTTTGTGTAAACAGCGATCGAAAAAAAAAAAAAAACAACAACAAGTCGGTTGAAACCGAAAGCAAACCGCGAGAAACTTACGAGGGATGTTCTTTTTCATTCGGCCGTGGGATCGGCCTTTTCCAAGGAAAACGCTGGTCGGTTTCTGAAAAAAAAAGAAATAAAAACGGCGGTGAAATGTGGCGACGGAGAGGCGAAAAGTCGTAAAATACGGAACGATAAAAAAGGAAGTGATTGAAAAGGAGATTGGACGTCGCCGGTTTGGACGTTGCAGCTTCGGCGAAAACCAAAACGAAGAAGAAACTCGGCTTTGAGCCGGCAATTCATGAAAAAAACGTCGAGACGGGAAAGAATCTACGTTCCGCGCGGGTCTTCTGTGAAAGTTCGAGATGCGAGAAGCGAGGACGGAAGTGAGATGCGAGGGCAGTCGGAAGAGCAAGCGGTGGAATTTGCGTTTGCTATCGTTTAAACGCTTTAGCACCGCATTGATTTTGATTTACTGTTTTATTTCAAGCTGTTGTGTTTAGCTCACCTAACATACCTGCAATCAAGAGGGCGCCGGATTCAGGAATGGTCGTTCTAATGTTTTCTGCCGGGAGCGTTGGCCGAGTGATTCAGTAAGAGCTCCCTTTTTAGCTCGAACGTGTTTATAAGTCGCTACATTCATTTTTCAATGACGATTTCTCTTCTCACCGCTAGCCTTGTTTCTTGTCTTCAGCGTTTTCTTATGCGGTCAGATAGGTCGTACGTCTGATGAGGAGTACTAACGCTTTTATTTCGTGATTTACTCCGCGGTGCCAAAATAGTCCTGAGATTTCCTGATTGCGGAAAACTTGTATCGCCCTTTAACCCGCCTCCGGAATCGCTCAAATAAGCGGTTTGCCGGCTTGTAGCTCAAAAAGAGATGATGAAGATACCGTAGATTACCGTATTTTCCGCACTATAAGGCGCACCTAAAAGTTCCATCTTCTCAAAAACCGACAGTCCAAAACAGCTCCTTTCAAGAGACTCACTTACGACGCAGAGTTTAAACTCATTAGAGCAGCAGCCAGAAAATTCAACATTAACTAATCAATTGTGCGGAAGTGGTGGAAACGACAAGATGACCCGCGCCGGGTAAAGAAGACCAAACAGAGTTTCCGGGGGAACGAAGCAAGATGGTTACAGTTAAAGGACAAACATGTGACTTAATATGAATTTAGAATGTCCATGAATTTAGAGACGGTCCTTCTTGGTGCTTTCGTTTTAGAAAACGCTTTGAATTGTGACAAATTGAGTTGGAAATAAATTGTTTTCAATGAAGGCGCCGCAAATACAGGCACGAGCAATCGGTACGTACGGTACCGTATCGGGAATGCACTATTTTCACGACCATAAGGCGCACGGTACTAAAAGGCGCAGTCTCAGTTATGTGTGCTATTACTGTATTTAACTCACACATAAGGCGCACCTGATTATAAGGCGCGGGTTTTATATACAATCCACGCCCACACTTCCCCCTTTAACGTCCTCATGGTGTCCTCTACTACAGCTTTCCATTATAATCCGCTGGAAGTTGCTGCGCTACCGTCGTCCTGATCCGGATGAAAAAATGGCACCGTTACACGAAACAAAAGCACCAAGACATGTTGGAAATGGAAATGTTCAATTTTCATTTCGTCTGCTAGCGTCACCGCTTTTAGTCAAACGGTGATCGTTGAAGCGCTTCTCCCACTCGTTCTTTACTGGATGATCCACTGTTTAAGTCTCTCCTCCAACTCGGGTCACCTTAAGTCCGCGGAAAATCACCTGCGTCTTCTTGACCTGTCGGAGCTTGTTTTCCAGCTTCCTCCACTTGCGAACCATCGATTCATTAATCTTAAATTCTCCCTCGTGGCTGCTCGATTTCAATGTTCCTCCGCATAGCTGATGGCCTTCAGTTTAAACTGTGCTTCATAAGCGTGTCTCTTTGCCATTTTCAGGGTTGTTAAAATAACGATGCACATACCCGTTCTTTTATATACAATAAACGCCCACACTTCCCCCTTTAACGTTTTCATGGTGTCCTCTACTACGTCCGCCTTGCAACAACAACACACACAGGGCGCACTGCACTGTAGGGTGCACCGCAATTTTTGAAGAAAATCTAAGACTTTTATGTGCGCCTTATAGACGTGAAATTACGATAACTTGTTTTGGGAGTGATTTGAGTTTTCAAAACATTGTTTTTTATTCTATTAATAAAGTTTGACTGACTCATCTGACAGTTTTGTTGACATTCCCTTTAGCGCAGCTCCATTTAGTGGATGCATAACGCAACCCCAGCCACTACTGTAGCTTCTATTCTATGCGCCATATAATGCTGTGCGCCTTATATATGATTTTCTTTTTTTAAATAGGCCATTCATTGAAGGTGCGCCTTATAAGCCAGTGCGCCTTATAGTGCGGAAAATACGGTACTCTGCAGACGCGCGCCAGACCCAGGCGGATCTGAGGATGGACGTCGAAAGAATTCAGAAATCGGCGCTCGAGGACCCGAACCCTATTCC
The DNA here is from genome assembly GCF_037954325.1 of Fistularia commersonii. Taxonomy (NCBI): domain Eukaryota; kingdom Metazoa; phylum Chordata; class Actinopteri; order Syngnathiformes; family Fistulariidae; genus Fistularia; species Fistularia commersonii. The sequence goes on from NC_141311.1 coordinate 2,842,118, forward strand.
GGCCGTAACGTGTCCGACCGAGAACGGAACGAGACAACGGGAACGACAAGACCCGAAAAGAAGGAAGCTGCGAACGCTAGAGGCTCTCGCCCCCGTCTTCCGGAGAGCTCCGAATAATCCTCCGTGGGCGCGCTCGCCGGGACTCCTCTCTGTGTGGTCAGATTTGCGCTGGCAGCCGAAGGCGACCGCACGCCGCAATGTACCGAGGGAGCGCACGTTTCCGACCTCCTGACGTCACATGCATCAAACTCGTGCACGTGTCACGCCGATGTGAAGTAAGCGCGCCGTTGCCCAGACGTGAGCAAAGATTTCCCATCGGCTGGAGTCCGACCTTTCCGACGGGAACGACTGACTTCGGCGCTCCGGTGGCCGAGAAAATGCAAATGCCCGCGTGCAAAGATGAGCGCCCGGTTTTAAGCAAAGGGGGAGAACGCATTCCACGAATGTTTCGTCGGCGTCCGGGAGCAGCTGAGACGTTCTCCGCACCCACTTCGCCCACTTCTTTCTCTCCCTCCATTAGTAAATCCCCTAACACTTTCCCATGCACTCACATGCACGCAGGCAGTTTGGTAAATAAACATATTATGACACTTTCCAGCCAAACGCTCAGCCTTAATGTACAGTAGTCGGGCCTCGGAGAGACAATTAGATTAAGCAATTAGATATGTCACTCATTGACTGTTTATTGACCTTAGATCGGCGGCGGGGATAGGGAGAAATCCACGTTTTAAAAGCATACCTCCGCTAAATTCAATCCATTTCCTAATTCGGCCGTATTTATCTGTCTGCGTCAGCCGGGGACACTTAAAATCTTGAGGGGCAACTTTTGTCAAAATAAATTTCCCCCTTGCTCGGCCGGCGGAGAGTGACACTTGTGTATTTAATAAACCCTGATTTGTTTACCGCCCGAGCACTTAAGACCGTCGGCTTCCAAGGCAATGACGGTCAAATGCGTGTCGGGATGCAGTCGTACTCCCTCCCCTCCCCCCCCAGAGTAACAAGACAGTCCCGCACATCGGCGATATCTCCGCGGGTGTTTGCAAGACGGGTTGAACGTTCTGCGCCGGCGCCGCATTTACGACCCACGCTAGACATTAACGTTGTCCTCCTTTCTATTAACGGCGGTTACCGTTCGTTGCACGGCTCGAACCGGACTTGGGACTTTGCTCCCGATCGGCCGATGTTCTCGGTTTCCCCCCGAGTTGCGGTGATAAGACGACGGGCCGAATGTTAATTCGAATGTTGTGAATCTCGGAGGAAATTCTTTGGTCGGAAGGCTCCGACATTACACACCGTATTTTCCGGGTATTTCTACAGATATTTACCGCACCGGATTATAAGATGCAGATAGCCGCGTCGTGAAATGAGATATTTACACAGAAAGATTTTATAAATGTTGATTTCTTCTTCTTCTCCTTCGCAACAGCGAATCAACTTTCTCCATTGAACCCCACAGGACTGTCTCAGAAAATTAGAATGTTGTGATAAAGTTCTTTATCTTCTGTAATGCAATTATAAAAACAAAAACGTCATACATTCTGGATTCATTACAAATCAACTGAAATATTGCAAACCTTTTATTGTTTTAATATTGCTGATTATGGCTTACATCTTAAGAAAATTCAAAAATCCTATCTCAAAATATTAGAACATCATGAAAATTTTTTTTTTGTTTTTTTTAATTGCATTACAGAAGATAAAGACTAGCATCATCTATCTCAACCTTCAAGAAACAGGTCAAAACTGTTCTCTTTCAGGACTTTTTTACTGCGCTGATGCCCCAGATCAGGTTAGGCAGCAAGTTAGGCTATGCAGTGTGTGTATGTTTGTGTATGTCTTGTCGAAAAAAAAAAAAAAACCTCACTAACCCAAGCTTACTGTTCTGTATATTTCCTGTGCATCTTATATTTGCAAGTGTATTTGCAGTCCCTATGTCCTCTATTGTAAGTCGCTTTGGATAAAAGCGTCTGCCAAATGTAACGTAATGTAATGTAAAAAGAACTTTATCACAATAATCTAATTTTCTGAGACAGTCCAGTATTCTCTGGATCCTCCTCGCTCACACCAACTACCTTCATATCCTCTCTCACTACATCCAGCAATCTAGTCTTCCTCTACACCAGTGTTTCCCGACCACTGTGCCGCGGCACATTAGCGTGCCGTGAGAGATCATCAGGTGTGCCGTGGAAAAATGCCCACTTTCACCCGATTGGTCCGAAAATTATTTATCCAACGCAAATAATGTGTCTTCCTATGTCTATGTGGGCAGCGTGTCCATTCCATGGCGACGGGTAGTGAATTAACCTGTGCATCTGTGTATCAGAGTGATGAGTGACGCTTTGCGTGATACATTTTTAAAATAAAAAGTACTTGTATCTGCGTAAACAAACAGGCAGCGTTGTTGAAAACTACCGAGACGAGTGAGAAAGCAGTGAAAGCTGCGATAAAGTTGCTGAACTCATCTCTAAATCCAAACAGCCGCACACCGTAGCGAAACATTAATACTACCTGCCGGCAAAATCATTGGAGAAGAAAAGCTCGGCTCTGGCGTTGATAAAGAAATAGCCAGTTCTCTCAAATAATACCATTTTCAGACATATTGATGACATGTCTTCAGATATTGCAAAAAAGTGTTCTGGAAAAGTTGCGCATCAGTGGGAAATTCGCATTGCAACTTGACGAATCTACAGATATTAGATATATTAGATTTCACACAAAGTAAATTGAGACTACGGTTTCATTCTAATTCGTTAAAAAATGTTTTTGACATATTTATTTGGTGGTGCGCCGTGTGATTTTTCTATTGTAAAATATGTGCCGTGGCTCAAAAAAGGTTGGGGAAACACTGATCTGGACCTCCAATTCCAGCATCCGTCTACCAATATATCCACTATCCCTCCTCTGTACATGATCCAACCATTCTTGTCAAAATCTTCTTCTACATACCTTAATTGATTGTTTCCAAACGGTGCCTGTAACAAGGCAGTAAAACGGCTGATCAGACAAAACAGAAAAGTCATCGATCTCCTTATTCATCGTCCTTCCGTGCACTGAAACCACTCTGACGTCTTCTGCTTCAGTGTTAAAGTTGAAGAGCATCAGAAAATCTCCATCACGCTGCTTTTCAGTGTCCGTGTCGGCGGATTCTTTCACACTGTGAGGAAAACTGGTGTGCCGCGTTAAATACGCAATTCGCATTGATGTCGAGCGGCTGCAAAAACGTAGTTGTTGAATAATATGTTTTGCGTCGAACGCTCCGAAAACTCTCCTCTTTGCGTTGAGCTCTTGTGTCCGTCTTGTTTTTGCACTTCCGAAAAAGCTATAGATTAGCCGCATTGTTAAATAAGCCGCGGGTTTAAAGCGCGGGGAAAAAAGTAGCGACTCATAGTCCGGAAAATGCGGTACATTCACTCGAAACAGGATATTTATTTTATACGGCCCGTATGATTATTCGTTTTATTCTGTACATTCATAGAACTTAACATTCTACTCCAACCTTCTGACGTCTTATCTGAAACCTCTCCCTCAAAAAAAAAAAATCCTTGACACAAAAATAAATATGGAAATAATACGGAATAATAGCGAAAAGATTAGGTAAGAGAAAAATAGATTCAGAATGCAGGGTATTTAACCTGCGGTGGACAAACGATTATTTTTTTATTTAATTCAAAGAAAAGTCTCATCCGACAAGAGATGAGACAAAGACATTATTCATAAATAATGTTCTTATTTATTTTCTTTTTTTTTTTTCTGTCAAGATCCCAGAAAGGGTTAATTTTTGGGTTTATCTGGCTTTCTTGAAAACATTTAAAGTATTTAATCTGAATACAACAAGTCTTTATATGAGGCAGTTACAATATTTAGTGCGTCAGTAAGGCAGTGGCGGAAACGGTTGCTTTTTAAAATAAGATCCGGAAGCTCTGATGCAGGAGTCGTCAACCTTTACCACTCAAAGAGACATTTGGACGAGTTTCCTAACAGTTAACAAAAAGCCAGGAGCCACGCAACCCTCTTGAAATTTAAAATGAATTAACAAGGCATATTATGTTTTTTTTCTTTTTTACTTAATGCTATATACAAACAAAAAATCAGTGAGCAGCTGCAGAGAAAGCAAAATTAAATTTCTGCATGCAACAAAACATTTTGAGCTCAGAAAAAAAAAAAACATCGGGTTTTAAGCGTCTATTTGAATCGTTTTTGTATTTATGAAAAAAAAAAAAGAAAAAAAAAAGTTAAATTATCCACCGGCGGCAAACCGAAAATACCGTCCTCTGAGTTCTTTTCCTAGCCCTTCAAATTTTCTTCAAATTTAAAATTACAATTTCAAAATGAACAAACTGAAATAAAAAAACATTTTAATTAAAAGCTCGTCGATTATTTTCAAAAGCCTCATCGGAGGGATCCGAGTGCCACGGGTCGCCGACCCCGGGTCTAATGACAAAAAAACTATAAATCGTACCAAGGAAGATTTTCTTTGCGGACGGATTCCAAATGATCGGAAGATGACGCCGGACACCAGCGTGCGATCAAACAGATGGAAAGACCTGAGTCTCTCTGACCTGACGACATCTGTGCTTTTAGTCCGGCCTTGTTTGTTGTCTATATGGACGCCCAGGTACGTTTTCACGTCCGTATAAACAAGTCGAATCAGATCCCGGCTCGTCTCCTCCTTCGTATCCTTAAACTACTCTCCGTTTTCCAGACTAACGCTCGGGGCGGCTGATTAAGACGCTTTATCAGTAAACAAAACAACGGCGTTTCCTTTTACGGGAGGACAAAGCCGGGGAGATTTACTGCGCCAATCAAAGCTCCCGCCGGCCGCTGGAAATCGAGCATGAATGACATCATCAACCTTTCCCGGCACCGACGCCGTGATTTATAAAGTGATTTGTTTTGGGGCGAAAAACGTTGCCGTCTCACGCCGAGATTCCGGCTCCTCCCTTATCGGAGGTTGTCGCCTCGCGCCGGATCTCCGGTTTTCGGACAACCAGATAGATATGCGTTTTTTTTTCCGGGTCGGGGTTAGAGAGGTAAACAAATGAGGATGAACACGATACTCGCTCAAATGGTTTAGAAGCGGATGTTGTGTGTAAAGAAGAGGGTCGATTACAAACAGTCGGCGGGGGAGAACGTCTGACCAGACGGACGACAGAAATTGGAAACATCTGTCAGTGAAAGTTGACTTCCCTCTGCAGCGGGTTGACACTCGCGTATTGTTTGCAGGTCATCTCCGGGGCAGCTGCGCTTCAGTCGGTAGCGCGGCCGCCGCTCCAGTCGGAAGGTTGTCGGTTCGATTCCCGGTTCGTCCTGCTTGCGAGACACGGAAACCTCCATTTGCTCCCCAGCGGTCTGGTCGGAGCCTTTGCACGGAGACGTCATGTGTGTGTGACAATGATAAAATATTTTCTTGATGATTTCTATCCTGGCCGTGCAAAGTAAAGCAATCAAATCTCTGTGATTGCAATGTAATTGGGACGGCGTGATGAATGAGCGCGCTTATTTAGCAGAAATAGCCGTGATTAAATAAACAACTTAAGCCCCTTTCACACTGTAGGAACTTTTTACAGCTCCGAGATCCTCTTCAGGGTATTTTTGGTGCACTCAGATAGGAACCAGGAAACCTGGACCCCGGCTCCCAGAAGCATTGAAGCTCCTTCTCCAAAGCAGGGCCACTCGTGTAAGTGATATCCAGGGGGTCCTAAGGGCGTTTCCGATGCAAGTCGGAAGAACCGAAGCCCGAGGCCCTCATGGGAAAGACCCTTAAGTCATACGTAGCTACAAAGAATCACGACTGGGTGGCCGGAAAATGAAAGGTAGAATACGATTGTCGAGCAAGAAAGATGAGTCTGCCTTACATTTGGGAGCCATAGTGAAAGGTAAAAGTCACAAAATAATGCTTCCTAAAGGCGTATCCTTCCGCCTCAATCACAAATGAGTTCTCAAAGTCAAAATAAATTTTTCGAATTGGTTATAGGACACCGGTCGAAGGTCACTGTATGGTACTTTTGGGACCAAACATTGTGGAACGCAGGTGATTTGGTTGGACACATAAGCCATCACAAATACCTCTCGGGGACTGCAGTGAGCCTTTTTTAACATCTATTGCGGTTCACCGGTCGGCTGTTTTCTCGCAACAAAATGGACAGATTTGGACAAAGAGGTCCAAGCTCTTCTGGTCTGACGTGCCTCACAGGGGATTCCAAGGCTTGCAGTAGAATTATCAACATTTTCCCCAGAATAAGTCCGGAGGGCGGAGTTCTTCACACAGCAAGGCAGTGCAGGGTAAATAAAAACACTTTAACCCAAAAAAGAATGTAACACGGTGACCTGTCGCTTTCGGCCTTCGTTCGTGAAGTCCCGGATTCACCAGAATGACGGGGGATTCGGGAACTCAGAGGACAATTTGTCACAAAAAAAAAAACCCAAAACACAGTAAAAGTTCGTAGCGGACCTTTTGGAAGACGCTTCATGAGGGCAATAAACGAATAACGATACAAAATCGGACCGGAAAAGTGAAAAGTTGGCTCAGAGAGAGAAGGTTCCAGCTCGCCATTGCTGATTGGGGTGTCTCGTTGGGCGTTGCGTGCACGGCTTCTTCCCACAGACCCAAAACGTAGCAGCAATGAACTGAACTTCCCTTTGGGAATCCCGAGCGTCGAGGCTACGCGCTCGCCGACGCTACGGTTGTTAGAAAAGAGTTAAGGCTTTTAACGGAGGAGGACCAAAGCTGCAGAGGAGTTCGCGTTTAAGCTTCATCTGCATCAAACTAGATGCGTTTAAACCCTGACTCATGAAAATGCTAAACGGCTAAAGTCGGAGGCCGAGCGTGGAAATGGCAGCGACTCCTGAGAGCCGACGGTGACGTAGTGGAACGGCGGCGGCGGCGGCTCCGAAGCTGAAGTTTACACCGCGCAAACACCGATACGCCACTTTGTGAAGTCGTATTTTTAAAAGCCACCACGTGTACGTATATATTTATATAGAACATGCCAGTAATGACTAATGAATTAAAGTGCGAGGGGAACATGCCAGGACCTTTACAACACCGGGGTGACTTCCCTCCATGTCTGCTGGACAATCAGACCTGACAGCCCTGTTCTGCATGTCTGCACCGCTGCTGTTCTAATCAGCAGCGTCTGTGAAAATGGCCGTATGGATTTCAGCCGCGGACGGCTGAGGACTTCCACGGCTCACATGTGGCGCAGAAACGCCGCCGCCGCCGCCGCCGCCGCCGTCGCTGTCAGATTCTGTTCCAGACCGGCGCTGGCTAAATGGATCCCGATTGGCCGGGGCGGAAACAGGAGGGTGTGCGAGGAGTAGCATCAGCGCAACATTTGCGATATTTAATTCACATTTAATCTCCACTTTGTAATTAAACCGTTAGCCTCTCGGTTATTGGTTAGCGAGGCGTTCTCATATGATTAATGTTAGCGCGACTGTCCAATTGGGCTGTTTTTTTTTTTTTTTTGTTTTTTTACAACCAGGTCTGGTTTCATGATGGATGAGTCCTCCAGATAATGACTTCACCTTAACCAACCCAACGTCTACCTGGCGGCCGAGCGTAGCGACATAAAAACTCCCCTCGAATTATACATGTGCAGAAATCATTTCCTTAGAGACGAGGCGGGATGCGCGCCGTGAGATTAGCACGCGCTGCGTTTGCAACCGAGCTCACGGAAAAGTCGGAAATTCGCTCGGGATCAGACGGAGCGGAGCCCGAGCCGCACCGGGATCCACCAAATCCAGTGGTTTCTTATCGAAATCTTCTTATTGTGGCGACCGGATTTGATTTTTTTTCAAGCCCTCGAATCTCCGAGAGGCTCCTTCAGATCTGATGACCCCTGGGGGAGTTTCTGAATATAACTGCCAGGGTTTTGGTTATGTTGTGTGAAAGAGTTGATCGGCAGAAACTGGGTCTATGGGGGTTGTTATGCTAACGGGGTTGTCCTTCATTGGAACAGAAGAGCAAGTTTGTGGGTTTACCTGCAACTGCAACTTTTTTATCCATTTTAGATTATGGAGACATTTTGTACATGAATGCTTCAGCTCAGTGTTTGACTAAGGTTAACTCGGTGTGTCATGCCGCTTTGAGGTTTGTTACTAACTGTAGGGCCTTAACTCATCACTGCTGCACTTTCCTTTACAAGGCTATGCTGGGACTGTTGCCTTCTTATATTTGTAACGTAATCACACAGAAAAGTGTTGATTCTTATGGTTTACGTTCCGACGATCGGCTGTTTTTTGTTTGTTTGTTTGTTTAGAAGTTTATTAGAACAGTGTACATATACATTAAGAACAGAGGCAGAGATGTTTGTACCAGATTATAGCTCATAGCTAATTTCCATCTGTAGTCCTGGACAATACAAATATAAAATTGTATAAAATAGACAATATATATGAAATATACAGAGAGGCAATAAAATAACTATACAATATATAAACAGGCAATAAAATATGTCTTTTGCAAGTTGAAAGTGCTATTGTTGTGATATTGTTACTTAGGTCATCTGGGTAACATCTGATGGCAAAATACATTTTCTGTTCCGGCAAAATACATTTTCTGTTCCATTTGTCTGCACGGAACTGGGAAACAAGGCTTTTTGTCTATTCTGTTCCCTCTACATGGAACATGTTGCAAAAGGACTGGAAACTCACGGGACTTGTTTCATTGAGCGGCTTTAAGTCCATATTGAGAGCACTTGAGACGACTTCACAGGTTTGTAACTGTTTTATATGATTTGTATGTCATTTTAATTTCATTTTAAATGTAATTGTATTCTTTTGCTGCCTCTTGGCCAGGACTCCCTTGAAAACGAGGTTTTTAATCTCAATGGGACTTTCCTGGTTAAATAAAGGAGAAATGAAAAAATACCTGGATTGGTCGGTGAAAAGGTAAAGACAAACAAAGAAGCAACACTTTTTGGATGACTTAGACTGAGGCTCATGTGGATGCTAACGGGTTTGGTTCTGGTGGTTTGGAGGGTGCAGAAGGTCCTGGTCCATGTGTGCAACCACGTCTTGTTGATCCCAGTGCAACCTGCTCTTGCATTTCTTATTAAAGTTGTACCCACAAATATTTATAGCACCACAGAACGCAGAAGGTCTTTCCTTCCTGTGGCCATCAAACTGTAACTCCTCCCCCTCTGCAAGAAGGACAGCAATGAAATCGTTATCCTGCAAAAGAATTTCCTTCGGGATTATCGTAATTTCTGGACTATCAATATGAGCCGCGAAGGCTAGCAGATCGCTATCTTAGGCTTTCTCCTGCGCACTAAAACCATCAAAGTCGTCTTCTTCGGTGTCGGAGTTGAACGGACTCAGAATTTCCCGGTCATTTCATCGGTCCGATGTGACGAGGATGAATATTTTAACGGCGTGAAGCTTGTTAGCCGACCCCCAAAAAATCCATAAATGACCCGCATCGTTGTTTAAAAGAAAAAAGTTGCGGCTTATCGTCCAGAAATTACAGTACAGTGATCCCTCACTATAACGCGGTTTACTTTTCACGGTTTCGCTACTTCACAGATTTGCATCGTGCATTGTGTTCTGCATTCTGATTGGCTAAAAAGTCACTCCGCTTCTTCTTTACCTGTGCGTCAATAACGTTGCAGTTTAATACGTACACGTACGTAAAACAGCTTGCCAGATTTACATGACGTACGTGCAAATTCTCTTGCAATTTGGAGTTTCTCTAAAACCCATAATGTTGACGAAACGCTCTGGTCCGACAAAAGGGCCCAAAAGGCAGCGGAAGATGCTATCTATCGCAGATGAAGTTAAACTTCTGGACATGCTAAGGGAAGGTAAAAGCTATGCGGCTGTAGGTCGGCATTACGGAATTACTGAATCTTCCGTTCGTTCCATAAAGAAGGAAGAAAAAAACATAAGGACGACAGCAGCAATAAGTTTTAATATGGACGTATAATAATTGCAAAAAAAGATAAAGGTTTCTACTTCACGGATTTTGCCTATCGCGGGTTCTTTTCGGAACGTAACCCCCGTGAAAAACAAGGGTTTACTGTAATAAAGTTCTGTTCTATTTTATTCTACAAAAACGGCTCTGGCCAGGAAACGGACAGACAGTGCTGTTTTCAAACAAGTGGCCCCTGTCCTTCAGGTGTAGGTGGACCATGGAGTTCTGTCTGGAAGTGGCGGCTCTCCTGTGTTGGACCATCCGTTTGTGCAGAGGTTGTCTGGTATCCACGATCTAGACGTCATCACCACATCGGCAAACACCACATTAACTGTGGAGGTTCTCAGTCCTCCAGATCGTGGCGAATCCTTGTCGAAATCTTCTTGCCTTGGCAACCGGAGTTGAATTTTTTCTTGTCCTTCTTCTGAGAAGCTTCTTCAGAACTCAGACGAAGGGTGAAACGTCTTCAAGTGAAGAAATTTAAGTCCAGCTGCCAAAACAAGAAGATTTCGACAAGCGTACACGACATTCTCTATCATATCCGCGGGTGTTTTGTCCTTATGTTGCACCGGTTTTTGTCTCAGGGGAGCGAATTCTCCAAGATCCACTTTTGTCGACGGACAACGGCCCTTTGTCGGCGGCGTGAATTTGTGTGATTCACTCTCGGCGCCGGTCGGCCACAAAAAAACTGGAACGGTTAAACAAAAAATGTATACCTGTACTTATAAATAGCGCCGCCGCATTCGCTTCATCACTTCCTGGAGGGAGAATGATACAGCAGAAGCTGCGAGCCGACACAATGTGCGCTTGAGAGTTCACACCCGGCGGCTGGAGTGGGCGTGGGCAGGAGAACCACATGTAACATTCTTTACGGACACAAAGGCGGCAATTATCGGTCGAAACAAAGCCGTTGCAGACATGCATGATGGGAAAACCTTCCCCTCCCCGTCCGCTCCCGGCCCTCGCGCGATCCGTCTGGCCGCGTCGTACGTCTGGTCATGTTTACGCGAAGCGAAAGAGTGACGAGAGCTCGAAAGATTTTTTTTCCCTGAAAGGTGAAACCCTGTCGGTTCCTGTTGCGAGAGAACGCGGGAATGCAGAAACGCATATTTGCGGTGAGAGGACGTGATTGACGGACGTGGAATTATTTCGTGTTGTTTTAATTGTGGAATAATCCATTTGAGACGGGGCGGTTTGAAGAATTCTTCATTATTTGGAGGACAGGTCGGCGTCCGGTTCTTCTCAGCCACGCTTGGATAAACAGTAACCACCCCGGTCGTACACAAGTTTCAGAGCAAACGCGGAAAGGAAATGAAAACCTCGCAAGACGAAGGTCTTAAATCACTCTCCCTTCGTTGGTGGTGGCAGATCGGGGTGGCAAGTTGAGACATACCAAAATCCTTGGCAAGAGGAGGCACATTGTTGGCCCAGAGCGAGAGTTCTCTACAAACTGCCTGCTTTTCGGTTTGGTCGCACTCCAATGAAAATAACCGCCTGTCTTCATGTGTGGGAAGTAAGTTCTCGTCTTTGCGCGGGTCGAGAAGCTGGTGTTCGGGGTGAAAACGCTCTCTAACGTGGACGCGCTTCACGCTATTCACGCCAATTTTTTTAACCGGTTTTCATCAAGGTTTTGACCCAAAGTACGACATTCTTCACGGCGGTTAGCGCTTTCGGCCTCCGTGTTCTCACCCGTGTCTGCGAGGGTTTCGCCCGGTTTCCTCCCGCAGACCAAAAACATGCAAAATGTTCGTCGGAGACCCAAAAATAAGCCGGACGTCCCGCATGAGAGTGAACGTTTGAGGGGGTGATTGGTTGTTTGTCTCTCTGTGGAGCTCTGTGATTGGCTGGCGACCGGTCCCGGCTGAACCGCGCCTCTCCACCAATCACAGTAGGGCGAGGCGCTAGCATTCCCGGATGGATGAATGAAATACGTGCTTTTCCGTCCCCTCAATCGGAGGGTCGGCGGTACAATCCCGGCCTTGTACTATGCTGACCTCCTCTTTTTCTTTTTCTTCGGACTTTTCCCTTCAGGGGTCGCCACAGCAAATCAACCTTCTCCGTCCCCTGGTGTCGTATTAGCTCTACGTTGCGTTTTTGTTTTTTTGCACCAAAAATGCACAAACTCAGCATAGATCAGGAAATATGAAGTGCAGTGAACCGACCCTCAAGAGACACCGTGGGAAAATATTTAACAGGGATGATAAGAGATGCAGATAACGAGACAAAGCAATGTCACCTGTAAGCTAAGATGAGGAAATATGTCGAAATGTATGTAGCGCTCGACTTCGCTGGAACTACAAGGAAAGACATTAAAATGTTCTCAGCGGACGGCATGAAGACAAATAGATATTACATCCCTCTTACGCTGATAAGCCGCTTGAAACTTTTCAGCAAAAACGTGACGAATACTGGCAACGATCATCCCGCTTTGTGAAAGCTACTTCAGTGAACCAGCGAACGCTGTTATTTAAGAAATATTAATCAAGTTGTTGCGAGTTGATCTATATTTTGTAACAGAAAATACAGGACTGTCTCAGAAATTTGAGAATATTGTGATAAAGTTCTTTATCTTCTATAATGCAATTACAAAAACAAAAATCTCATACATTTTGGATTCATTACAAATCAACTGAAATATTGCAAACCTTTCATTATTTTGATATTGCTGATTATGGCTTAAATCTTAAGAAAACTCAAAAATCCTATCTCAAAATATTAGAATATCATGAAAAAGTAATTTTTGTTCTTTTAATTGCATTACAGAAGATAAGAATAAGAATAAGAATAAGAATAAGAATAAGAATAAGAATAAGAATAAGAATAAGAATAAGAATAAGAATAAGAATAAGAATAAGAATAAGAATAACTTTATTTATCCTGAAGGAAATTGTTGTGCCAGAGTTTCAAGTAAAACATAAAAGTTAAGCCTCAAATATATAAGTTATAGCCTCAAAGTTAAGGCTATAAAGTGTTTTAAGGTCTTGAAAAGTTGGTGGATACAAAGATACAAAGATAAAGAACTTTATCGCAATATTCTAATTTTCTGAGACAGTCCTGTAAGTGAGAAGCACTGTTCACGCAGAATTCCGTTCGATTCTGCCTCGGTTTCTCCGGTTTCCTCCGACTGTCCAAAAAAACATTTCTAGACCTCCAATAGCAGCATCCGTCTACCAATATGTTGACTCTCCCTCCTCTGTCCATGACCCAACCATCACCTTCTCTGACCTTCTCTCCAAAACATCTAACATGTGTCGTCCCTCTGATGGACTCGTTCCTGATCCTCTCCATCCTGGTCGCTCCCGAAGAGAACCTCAACATCTTCATCTCCGCGACCTCCAGCTCTGCCTCCTGTCTTTTGGTCAATGTCTTCCTACTGTAACCGTTTACCGTTTCCCTAAAACAAAGTTTTCGTAATTCTCAAAGAGCTGAAGGAGGAGTATCTGCAGCTCACCGTCAAGATCGGGGACATTTCTAACTCGTAAATATTTGGCCTCGATAAATAATACGGTGTGCACAGAAGGTGATTTGTTGCTGTACTCCCACTAATCAGGAAGCATATTCATTAAGTTGTATATTTACAGTGGCCGATCTAAAGGGTCCCGTGTTTCCGGTGTTAATTAGTCCCTTAGAAAAATATTGCCTTTTAATGAAGCATGCATCGGCACTCCTCCGTAGGCTGCTATTTGTTTAATGTCTTCGATGTAATGAATCTCAGGTGCGCAGTGTTTACACCAGCCGACGTTTTTCTCGTTCGGTTCGACCGAACTCGGAGTTTTAATGAATCGCATTCTTGTTTGGCTTCAGATGATTGACCTCTTGTTTGCTGGTGGGCAAAGAAACCCCCCCCCAAACAGCGTTAAAACAATATTACAAGTAATATCTAGGGGGTCGTGTATGCGAGACCCTGAAGTCATACATATCTGTGAAGAATCGGCAGGAAAATAAAAGGGAGAATACGATTGGAGTCCAGAAAAATGGCTTTTCTTCGACGCGCTGCTATCAAACAAGTCTTACATTTTGGAAAGCTTAAAAAGTCACACAAAAAAAACAAAAAAAACGGCGTATTCACAAATGACCCAATCCGCCTCAATCGCAAATAAGTTCGCTTGGGATTTGTGGATTTTGTCAAAATTAATTTTTTAATCATTTACGGAGCATCTCAGTATTGGACTTTCGGACCGAACATTTTATCACTATTGTTCGTCGCCGGTGACGAGGCGCTAAGCGCACGCTAACGGCTAAAGCCTCAGGCGGAGGCCGGATATGTCATGTGTTACACACAGGAAGCAGAAACTAGTGTGTCACATTTATTCCTGGAATACACAAGTCAATACGTTTTATTCAGAGCAGCGAGTGACTGCTGGCGGCCAGACGCCGACAACCGCTGTTTTTGCGCGAGGCTTGAGCAGTCAACATTGACTAGAGCTAACGGTAGCTTTTGCTAGCGCCAGTTAGCGATTGCTCTATCAAAGTTGGTTCCAACACCCAAAACGTCTCTTTAACCCCATAAACTCCCGCACTGATGCTACAACTACCTGGACACTCAACCCACCTGGAATACACAAATCAATATGTTTCACTCAGAGTGGCGAGCGGCCGCTGGCAGCCAGACGCCAACAACCGCTGTTTGCGCGCGAGGCTTGAGCAGTCAACCTCCCGCTGTTGTGTCACTACCGCCAACCCCGGTCAAAATAAGAATTACAACAGCGTCAATTCAAACATTTCCAGCATAATGTGGGCGAGTGCCATCTGAGATCAAAACAATATAACAAAAAAAAAACAAAAATGTCAGGGGGTTGTGTCCACATCCAACGATACAAGCCTAATTATCAAAATAGTCCGGGTGCCGCACAAGGACAAATAAATATAGCAAGAAAATGCACTTGAGGTGATGTCAGAGAAATGCTCGGAGAAATGTATCGCCGGGACTAAATCACAAAGATGGCGTCGTCGACGACGTCTTTGTTGGCGAGGGGCCTCTCCATTAAGTCGGCACTGGTTAGGTTACACCAAAGGGCATATGAAGATTGTAATCGTCCGGTGATCCATCAGAGTAAAAAGAACATCCTCTATAGGCGGCAAAGGCATGCATTCCGCATCGACTGAATGGTCTAAAAAGTCTGGGACAGCTGAGGATAAGTGGTTCATTCTGTGAATGGCAAAGTGAGGAAGTATTGTTTGAACTGCAATTTGTCTTTTTGCTCGGACAATGAGTCTTTGATTGAATTCTCCGCGGCCCCGAGATTCAAGTTCAATGCCGCGGTATCAATAGGTTGTCGCAGAGGGGCCCCCCCTTTGTCAGAGGTCAAATCAGTGGGCGGGTACTTTTGATAAGACGGGGAAATGGGAGATAAATGTGTTTTAGGTTCAGACGCGTCCTGAGGGGACGTCTGTGGCTCCGATAACCGGATGATAGCGTGCTTTGAATGCGCATTTTGCGAGAAATCAAAGAGCGAACGATGATGTTTGCGGGAAAACCATTAGCAGACAAAACTGTTAGCGAGTGCTACAGTTAGCTCATCTCTCTGTCTTCTCCCACTTTTCCCTTTGGCTAATCATCCGCATGTCAAAACCATCTCAGAATTTTCCGACCTTGCATTTCGGGGGTTTGTCGTCGGACCTTCTAGGCTTCTCAACGGCCTGACGTGACCTCACCTCCGCGCCGCGCAGCGCGCATAAATGAACGTTTGGGGCCCCGTCTCTGCAAGTAAACACTCGAACACGCAAACAAAATTATGTTCACATACAGAAGAGACATCCGATACCCCGTCTCGGGTGACTCCCGGCCGTCTGGTACATATAGTGCCTTCAAAGTGTCAGTCGAGACGGCGAGATGTTTGGCCTCCAGCCCACGGCGCGATTGTCTAGGTGAGGACTACCTGAAAAGTGGAGAGACTAGAGGAGGCCGTGGTGCATCGTCTAATCCCTGGAATCCAAAATATGACGAGTGTTTTTTCTGAGTCCGTTGTGTTTTATTCATATATACTGCTCAAAAAAAAAAAAATAAAAAAAAATAGAGAACTCTAAAATAACACATCCTTGATCTGAATGAATGAAATATTATTATTAAATACTTTTTTCTTTGCACAGTTGACAACAGCTGTTTATTATGTTGGTAAACCTGCGTGGGGGTGAACTCGACATGATTCCGCCATGCAAATGTGTTGAAAAAAAAGCAAAAAAATGATGATAATATTTAATTACAATTATAATAATTATTATGATTATATTAATTAATTATATATAAATAAAAGGAACACTAAAATAGCACATCCTAGATCTGAATGAATGAAATATTATTATTAAATACTTTTGTCTTTACATGGTTGACAACAGCTGTTTCATGTGTTTGTAAACCTGCGTGGGGGTGGACTCTGCACAATTCCGCTTTGCAAATGTAATGGAAAAAAAGCAATATATATATACACTTATAATATATTATAATTATATTAATCAATTGTAATGTTATTATAAAATTATGAATGGATATTTATTAATTATTATTAAATTATTACTATTATTTATTTATAATATTATAAATAAATAAAGGGAACACTAAAATAACACATCCTAGGTCTGAATGAATGAAATATTCTTATATAAATACTAGTTCTTTACCTAGTTGAATGTGCTGACAACAAAATCACACAAATTGATCAATGGAAATCAAATGTATGAACCCATGGAGGTCACGCTCAAAATAAAGGTGTAAAAAAACACACGACGGGTGATTTAATATCCTTAAAAAAAGTCCAAATGATGAGTGTTGCTTCCAATGAGGACACTATGATTTCACAGGAGTGTGATTACATTGTGTTTTTTAAGTGTTGCGTTTATTTTTTGAACCAATATAGGTATACAGAAATGTGACATGTTAAACACAGTTTAACACAAAATATTTATATATTTCACATTTCCACAGGGCCTTTAAAAGCGATGAGCAATTAGGCTTCAAATGTTGCGTCCAAGGTGTTTTCCCTGACAACGCGGGCTGACAGGTGATGCTTCGGCTTGCTCTTATTTACAAGAGAAAGAATGTGGAAAGGTGTGTACATTCATAACAAATGCGTAATTACAGCCTCGGCGCGGCGTTTCCATTATAGAGCCCACCTCTACGCGCGGCGGGAACGTAAAGCCGTGATGTGTGACAGGGAGGATTTGCGGCAGGAAGCTGTCAGCAGATTAAACGTGTTGTGTAAAACGTAAAATACAGGTTGAATTTAAAAAAAAAAAAAAAATTCCCCCTGAAGGGTCCAGAAGACCGCCGCCGCAACGGAAGCGGCGGCGCGCATTCACGCACGCCCGCCTTTGCAGCTAAGAACGGACACAGCTTTGACGTGTGGGCTTAAGAAAAACCAGACCCCGAGCTTCCACACAGGGCCTCGTCCTGCAGGATGTGAAAACTCACACAGCTTCACAGACCTTCGGGCCGCAGGGCGCAGAAATACGTCATCGCTGTTGCTACTAGGGTTTGAAAGTACATTGGAAATCGGGGTCACTGACGGGCCGACTTGTGCTCGACGCCTGCGCCGCCGCCTGCTCCTGGGCTTGATTTTCCAATTTTACTGATTAATGTCTGTAGGCGCGGTCCAGTCCTACACTGCAGGGAATAACATGAGAGAGAGACTGGTTATATGTTTTTAAATAACATGCAAATGATAGAGTGAATGGTCACATGTCTCTATGTGATATTTGAATAAAAGGGTGAATGGCCGTATGTTTCTAAATGAATGTGGAATAAGAGTTTTATTTCTTTATATGATGTGTTTGAAAGAGTGAAAGCTTGTTTTTTTATAAAACATGTGAATGTGGGGGTGAATATATTTAATATATATGTCTCTATATTACATGTAAATGAGAGTGAACGCTTGTGTGCCACTAAATGACTGGAGTGAGAAGGTGAATGGTTGTATATCTTTATATGTCTCTATATTGTATTATATTATCTATTATATTATGTGAATGGACATAAGTGAATGGCTGTATGTCTCTATATGATGTTTGAATGAGAGGGTGAATGGCTGGGTCTGTATGACACGTAAATGAAAGGGTGGATGGTCGTTTATCTCTATATTACAGGACTAAGAAAATTAGAATATTGTGGTGAAGTTTTTTTTTTCCTCTGTAATGCAATTAAAAAAACTTTTTCAGGATATTCTAGTATTTTGAGATGGGATTTTTGAGTTTTCTTAAGATGTAAGCCATAATCAGCAATATTAAAATAATAAAAGGCTTGCAATATTTCAGTTGATTTGTGATGAATACAAAAAAAAATTTGTTTTTGTACTTGCATTACAGAAGGTAGGACTTTATCACAATATTCTAATTTTCTGAGACAGTCCTGTACTCGCACATGTGGGAGTTTTTCTATGTTTTTCTATTCTATTAAATGTGAATGAGAGGCTGAATTAATTTAATATATTCCTTATATATATTTAATTCTATTATTTCATATTACAATATTTGTATTTTTTTCATTCTGTTGTGGACATCTTTTGTTATCTTTTGTCTTTTGTATTTACACTCATATTTATTGATATTGTCATTGTTTAGCCGTTGTGACAAAAGAATTTCCCCGATGGGGATCAATAAAGTATATCTTATCTTATCTTATCTTATCTTATCTTATCTTATCTTATCTTATCTTATCTTATCTTATCTTATATGCCTCTGTATGTCATGCTAACGACAGGGTGTGTGTGTCTATATGAGGTGTGTGTGTGAGGGTGTACCGGTTGTTCGTCATGTATGTTCAGACTGTATGTCTGGCTCCAGTCTGCTCATGAACACCGTGAACCCTCAAATAAGGTGTTTACAAATATTACAATGTAAATCATGTCCCCCGGCCTCAGTTTCCCCTGACAGCCCTTGATTAATGGCTTATTTAGCGCGCTGACACGTTAATTACACTAAAAGCACAACACGGGCACTGTTGGCACCCGACGTGGAGAAAGCCGTGAGCGACGGTCAGCAGAGGAGCGAAGTCACAAACTTCCAGGTAAACATTCCCTCCTGTGGGTGACGGGGCGGCGTCGGTTCTAGATAGGACTTGCAAAACCTCGGCTTACCAACAGAGTTTTGAATTGATTTGTGAACAAGCTTCGGTGCATCAATGCACCTACAAACCCTTTTTCGGCTTAGCCTAGCGTGCTACTTCCCCATTGTTTACATTGTTCATCGTTGTGTTCTTCTGTTTTTTTTTTACGCTTTTTTGTGCCTTTTTAGGGAATTTAGCCGTCATTATGGCTCCCAAAAAGGTAAAAAAGTGCTAGCGATAACGTTGTTAAGCAAAAAAGTTGAGAATTAATCGATCTGAAGAAGAAAATAAGAGCTGAACGTACGAGTGGTGTCGGTGTTATAGATCATAGCTCGGTCAACCATCTGAACAATCCTGACTAACAAAGATGGGCTAAAGAAGGCTAATGTGGCTAAAGGGGCGACTACGTTTATGACGCAAAGGTCTCAAGTCTTAGAAGTAGTAGAAAAGTTATTGCTAGTTTCGAGTAATAAACTCCAGCTTGAGATAGCGTTAGCTCCGGAGATAGCGTTAGCATTAGCGTTAGCGAGAAGGCTTTACTTTTGCTGATTTAGCGAAAGGAAATGCCGAGTACGAGTGTTGGAAAGAAGAGGAACACAGTAAAAGACACAGACACACAGTAAAAATTAAGCTTTTATTTAATTCCTTTCTGTATTTCTGCCACTATAAATATTATTAAGAATATTTCTAAAGAGTGTAGTATGTTTTTGGTGGTGGAGAACAGATCAATGGGGTTTACATTGATTTCAATGGGAAACCAATTCGGTTTGTGAGCATTTTGGTTCGCAAAGAACCTATTAAACTACTAAAATGAATTTCTACCGTATCACTCTCATAATGCAGACAAATAGAAGGTATGTGTTGTTCGTCATAGAGGAGGAGATGTTTCACATGGATCTAAAAATGAGTCAGGACCTCGAGATATTTACCCTGCGGCTCAAAGAGACATCTCATAATCAATAAGAGGTGATATCCGGGGCCTTTTCTTTGAGTGCAAATTGCACACAGGGGATCTTATCTAGCAAAGGGCGCTGCGGCCAATCCCTGCTGAGATTTCGGTGTGGGGGCGGAGCTTAACGCCCACGGGTTGCAGGTCGATCGCTGGGCCGTCAACTCTCTGATTCGCGCCTTTGGACAATTTGTTCAGAGAAGCTGCTGCGCGGCTTCGGTGTGTGGGAGGAAGCAGCAACATTAGCCTGTATAGCAAATGTGTGTGTGTGTTTATAAATCTGACCGGTTGGGATTACAATCAGAGGAAGGCTATTGTCGTCTCAAGTTCACGGAGGCGCTCTTTTTATCGTAAATTTAAAGCTTGATGGTCATGTGATGCATTTTTGTGCAAAAAACCAAACAGAATAACCCCAGTTTTAGAAGATATATTAAATTTAATAGAACTCTCCGTGACCCACGTGCAGCAGATCTGTTGCAGCAGACACGGATTGCAGCGTCAACCGTTGTGAAATAACCTCCCTTTTATCACGGTGGAATTTTTATTGGTGCCGAGATACGCGGACGAGATCTACCTGAGTGCATTGACCGACGAACGGCGGTTCCTCCGGGTTCGGAGGTAAAGAGGACGGCCGTCACCGCGTGGTCTTACGTGGCCTCTGCTCTGGAGCCAATGGGATTCGGGGGAAAGCGAAGACGCCACCGCTTCCATCAGAGCCCCTCCTTACTGACGTCACCGGTCGCGTTGCGGTGAAATAATCTTCATAAAATATGATTGCTTTACAACACGCTCCCACGTCAACACCACTGTAAATAATACTAGCTGGAATTTTGATGCTAGACATGTGGTAGACAAGAAAAGGTTGACCGTCAAGGTTAATTATTGTTTAATGTTGCTGTCGTTCTCCTGTCTGGCTGCCTTTATTGGTATGATGTCGATATTATCAGACATATGATCATTCACTCAGTCATGCAGACATCATATGGAGACTGTCTCAGAAAATTCGATTATTGTGATAAAGTTCTTTATCTTCTGTAATGCAATTAAAAAAACAAAAATTACGTTTTCGTGATATTCTAATATTTACACTTTATATTTTATTTGTATTTCTCCCTCCTTCCTACTATTATTTATAATGGTTATGTTTTACTTGAAACTCTGGCACAACAATTTCCTTCGGGATAAACAAAGTTGTTCTTATTCTTATTCTTATCTTCTGTAATGCATTTAAAAGAACAAAAATTACCTTTTCGTGATATTCTAATATTTTGAGATAGGATTTTTTAGTTTTCTTAAGATGTAGGCCATAATCAGCATTATTGAAATAATAAAAGGCTTATAATATTTCAGTTGATTTGGAATGAATCCAGAATGTATGACATTTTTGTTTTTGTAATTGCATTACAAAAGATAAAGAACTTTATCGCAATATTCTAATTTTCTGAGACAGTCCTGTACTTGCAAATGTGGGAGTTTTTGAAGCGTGAATGAGAGGTTGAATTTATTTCATATATTTCTTATATGTATTTAATTCTATTATTTCATATTATATTTATTGTATTTTTTTCATTCTGTTGTGGAAATATAGATCAACTTGCAACAACTTTAGTGACATTTATTAACGTAACAGTGTTCGCTGGTTTACTGAATAAGCTTTCACAAAGTGGGATGATCGTTGCCAGTATTCGGCACATTTTTGCTGAAAAATTTTAAGCGGCTTATCAGCGTAAGAGGGATGTAATACCTATTTGTCTTCATGCCGTCTACTGAGAACATTTTAATGTCTTTCCTCGTAGTCCGAGCGAAGCCGAGCGCTACATACGCTTCGACATATTTCCTCATCTTAGCTTACGGGTGACATTGCTTTGTCTCGTTATCTGCATCTCTTATCATCCCTGTTAAATATTTTAAATATTTCAGTTGATTTGTAATGACTCCAGAATGTGTGACATTTTTGTTTTTGTAATTGCATACATCAAATCAAAACATGCAACTTTCTCATTCAGATGTCACATAGGGATATACAACCATTCGCTTATTCATTAACGTGTAATATCGAGACAAAGACCACCCACTCATTCATATACAAGTCATGTAAATAAGAATAAGAATAAGAATAAGAATAAGAATAAGAATAAGAATAAGAATAAGAATCAGAATAAGAATAAGAATAAGAATAAGAATGAGAATAAGAATAAGAATAAGAATAAGAACAACTTTATTTATCCCGAAGGACATTGTTGTGCCAGACTTTCAAGTAAAACATAACAATAGTGAATAATAGTAGGAAATTGTATAAACAGTAAAAAAAAAAGGGTGGAGAATCAGAAATACAAATAAAACTATAAAGTGTTTTAAGGTCTTAAGTACAAAAATTTTGAGATTCCCTGCGGCTGAAGAGCATTCTCTCATTCACGTGTCATATAAAGGCCAATCACTTCTTCATTTACTTGTAAAATCGAGGCATACAACTCTCGCCCCCTCATTCCCAGTTCATGAAGCGACAACCACATGTCTGGACAATTTAGGGTCACCAGTGAACAGTGCATGCTTCGGACTGTTCGAGGAACCCGGAGAACCCAGAGGAACGCCACGTAGACATGGGGGAGAACACGGCGACCCGGCACAGGAAGGGCCTCTTGCACCACCATGCCGTCCGATTACCGAGTTACATCTCAAGGAGGAAAATCACAAAGTTCAATCCTTCAAGCTTCTGTAGAGCCGAGTATGAATGTCGGAGTGTGTCCGGTGTCGGTTCATGATCCGTGATTCGGGAATTGGAGATGCTCTTCCATCATTCGCCTTCAAACAGATGAAAGAAATTCAAATGATAAACTGTTACACACACAAACAACGTCCTCAGAGAAACTCATAACATCTATTTATCTTTTCAAATATTGGCCAAATTGGGGCATGTCATGAAAACACAGGTGCAGGAAGAGTCTGTTGGATTAAAGAAACTTAGACTTCGTCATCAGGAGCGCCACGGCAACCAACATATTTGCTTAGCTAATTACACGTAAGCGGTTTTCTGCGTTTGCATTGTACTTTTTGTTCTTATTTACATTACCAGGCTACAAAACGCACGTTTCTGATGTACATTTACATAAACAAACATAACCGTCCCGCACCTGTTTCCACATCTCTTGCGACGTTTGGTCCAAACCTGGACCCGCGGGCCGTCCCCCCGCCGAAGTCAACCCCCCGCGCAGCCAGAAGAGTTACAGTAGCTGGCCGCCGCATCCGCCCTGGAAGCTGATGTTCTCTCCAGCACGCCATCAGTCATTTTTGTTGTACGTCTTAAGGAGGCCCGGGGGAGCGGAGGGCGGGCAAGCCGGGAGGTGAAAGTCAACACTAAAAACATTTCGGGGAATGGGAACCCGAGACCCACCTGACACCGACGGGTAATCATTTATCCCCACAATGCGGGGCCCCGTCCTCATCGGAGCTGATAAAAAGCCCAGAGGCCACGACGCTCTGTAGCCCGAAGGTCATTCCCGGGTACATTTTTTTTTAAAGTCTCCTCCTCGTAACGTCTCGGGCTATTCGCCGGACGGAGAGCGTTCTGTGACGTGGCCGTGTTGTTCTTGCACATTTCTCTTCCCCCCAAAGGGTGATAAAGGGCTCTTCTCCGTGAGCAGAGATAAGGCCTCTGCCTGCAGATTTACAGCTAATGTGCTAAGAGGAGGTTATTCATTGCGTGTCCCGTGATGACGTTCTAAGCAGAACAGATCCTCCAGAACTTCTATTTTATTTTTTCTACTTTCATCTACTCATTTGCACTACAAACACTTTATGAAATCAAGGTGCAAGATTTTTATATTTCATTATAATAGTAGTGATAATAACACAAACTACCCCCTTGCTTTCACATTAGATGTTTGCAGATGACGTTGTGATCTGTAGTGAGAGCAGGATACAGGTTGAGGAAAATCTAGAGAGGTGGAGGCATGAAGGTTAGTTGCGATGAGACAGAGTGCATGCATCTGAACTAGAGGAACCCGCCTGGAACGGTGAGCCTTCAGGGAGTGGAGATCAAGAAGTTGGAGATCAAGAAGTTGGAGGATTTCAAGTACTTAAGCTCAAAAGTCCAGAGCAACGGAAAGTGTGGAAAAGAAGTTGAGAAACAGGTGGTTAGAAACAGTGACAATGACCAAAAGACAGAGGCGGAGCTGGAGGTCGCGGAGATGAAGATGTTGAGGTGATGCTCTTTGGGAGTGATCAGGATGGTTAGGATCAGGAATGAGTCCATCAGGGGGACGACACATGTTAGATGTTTTGGAGAGAAGGTCAGAGAAGCCAGACTGAGATGGTTGGGTCATGGACAGAGGAGGGATAGAGGATATATTGGCAGACGGATGCTGGAATTGGAGCTGCCAGGCAGGAGGTCTCGAGGAAGATTTATGGTGGGAGAGGATATGAAGTTAGCTGGTGTGAGAAAGGAGGATACAGAGAATAGGGTTAGATGGAAAAGTTTGATCCCCTAAAGGGAAAAGCCCGAAGAAGAAGAAGAAGAAGAAGAGGAGACCCCCTTCTTTCACATGTAAACTCAGAGCTAACAGGGCTAACTTTAGCGAGAATTGTCATTCTTTCTTGTTTACATTTTGCTCTTGTTTTTATTTTTCCTTTTCTATTTTTTTTTTTTTTGGCTTGAACCAGACCTGGGTACTTATTTTGTACCACAAACTGTAAGGTTTGCTGGTGTGACCATACAAGTTCCTTGAATCCTTGTTGCAAAGATGGTGCAGTCCAGTGTTGTGCAGTGAGTCGCGGCAGGGGAGGCTGGGCCTCATGGAAAGAAAAAATGTAAAATGAAAAAATGAATCAAGTTATTTTCCACTTAACTGCACAACTTTTATTTGTGTTTTTTTTTTTCAAAATGGCTGATAATAAATTCACATTTACCGTTCAAATATAAAGAAGAGACATGCGGTGACGCAGCAGCCAGCTGAGCCCCCTATGGATTGCTAACTGTGCTAGCATGCTATGCACTGTCTCTGTATATGTCACTATTAAAATTTTCAAACACTTTTAACATATGAACTAAATTTCTATAGTTTAGCTAATGTGTATAACTTTTTTCGTCAATAACTGTAACGTGTTTCTTGTGCTTAGCAATCATAAAAAAAACCTGGTTCACATGGATTCTTCAAACTAATTAACGCACATTTATCATTTGGATCACAGTTTACATTTATTGGTTTATTCTTATTTTAAAAACGCATTTTCTATTCGGCAACGTTAAAAGATAACCCATTTTAAATTGAAAGCCTGTACTTTGTTCTGTTATCTCTAGAGAGCGCTTCAGCGGGACCGCGTCGATCACAGTTTTGAAGAAAATTGTGCACCTATGTTAGATTTCACGATGTATAAACAATTACTGTTTTGTGCGTCGACAAAGTTAATCAAATAATCGCAAGATTATCAATTATCTGTAGCATATTCAAGTTTACAGCAACAAATGAGAGAACAAGGGCCGCCATTGATTTTCAAATCGTGTCTCCTCATAAACAAACGGGTGAAATGAAAATGCAGCATTTACGGTGTGCAATGTTGATGTAAAGTGAAGAAAATATATTTACAATTATATTTACAATTAGAAGACAATTGGGAAAACAATTGGAAAAAAAGCAAACGATCCACAAATAAATTGACAGTAGAGAGAATAACAATAACAACATCAATGGGAATGGGGGGGGGGAGACAGTTAGGGTGAAAATAGACAACCAAAATGAAACGACAACACAAACAGAATCAAATAAAATAAATAAACAAAAATAAGCGGGATGTTAATGGGCTGAGACCAACAAGGATAAAAAAAAGACAACACGACACGTGAATTGCACTGTTCATATCCATATTTATAATCATGTTAACACTGTCATCATTTATCATATTATTATTAATCATTCATCATTATTTATGATATTGGTTGAGGGATGCCGGTATTGAAGGTCTAGAGGAAGACCAAAGAGAAGAGAGGATATGAAGTTAGCTGGTGTGAGACGGGAGGATCCAGAGAATTGGGTTAGATGTTTCCACTCTGTGCACGTGACAGTAAACACTTTGAATTGAATCTATGTAGAACTAAAAGTGACAAATAATTTCTGATATTTGTCCCAAATCAAGTGATCATGAAGTTCCATCATGAGATGATCCCATTTCGGCGACTGGATTGGGTGCACGAATTCATAATTTGCAGAGTTTGCACAGTAGCTTTCCATGTTGTGCAGATGTAAAGTCAGGACACGACCGCACGCACACGTGCACTTTGTACAAATGCAAATTTCCAGCCGCTTCACGAGGTCCATGCAAATGTGGCTGAGGGTTCGAGGTTCCACCAAACTCCTCGCACAGCAGCACCTCACCTGACGAAAGCAGATCCGCTCGTTGCCCCTAAAATATCAATAATATGAGGTTATTTACATTTCAACCGTTTCATTCCTGGAATTCAGCCAATGAGGATTAAGCTTCTCGTTCAGAGTCAACAGATGGCGGAGATAGCAACTCTCGTCTGAAGCGAGACGCCCCTTTATGCAAATCGCCGCTTGGCAAAGGAGCGGGACGATCGCGTTCTTGAAATCATGGAAAAATTATTTCTGGTTCCTTCCTCGTTCTTGACGAAGCATTAGATAGAATAGTGTTTTCCCTTTTTCACAGAAATGCATAAGTGGCGGTTTCAAAGCCCTTTCGACGGGGTCGCATTCAATGGCGGCGAAGCCTCCATGCTAGGCGCTAACCAGGCCAATCGTTTTTCCCGAGGCCACTCGTGCGCGCGGATGGGAGGAGCCCAGTATCGAACCGCCGACCTCCGGATGGGAATTTGCCGAGCCGTCTGTCGAGCGTGTTTTTCTTGACGCTTCTCTTCAGAAGACACGATCTCAAATGCTAACCCGCTTAGCTCAGCAGCCTGGAAGCAACTGAAACTGCAGTTATTTCGAAAAAAACCCAAACAGGAGGCCTCATCACGCGTGATGAAGCGGCGGGCGGTTTTAATCGGGCGGCGTTAGTCCTTTAAATAAATGGATCCCTCTCATCAGCCCCTCTCTTCCTGTTCATTAAATCCAGAGTCGGGTGTGTTTATTTAAAACAAGTGGGAAAACACACACAGCCGGGCTAATAGCTTCAAGCCATGCGAGCCTCCCCCCTTTGCGTGAATGGCCTTTTTGAGCCGCCGCCAGGTTGCGCGCGAGCCCGTCCCGTTCGTTACCCCTATTTCGATATTTAGACAGACGGCCGAAGCTGTAAAAAAAATGGTCACGTGAGCCGGATGAGCGTCGGTTCTTCATCCAGAGCGCGAGGGACGGCCTGACCTCGCGTCCCGCCGCCTCCACCTGCTGCGGATATGAACACTCCTCCTCATATCAGGAGATCCGCATTAGAGAAACACCCCCCCCTCCGCCAGCGTTATTATCAGGAGTTGTGTATCACCAGGGTACGACGGCGTTATCTGGTGGGAGTCTTGGTGTTTGCAGGCGGCGGAGGTCATGACGCGATGACCGGTTAAGGTCCGTAAACACGCCTGGAAGTCACAAGACGGAATAATGATCTTCCTCTTCCATCCTGTGTTTACTGGCGGCAAACATGTTTCAGCCACGGCTACAACGCCGCTTGACTCCGGCGGGTGAAACAGAGGCGGTAATTGAGTGGGAAAAGTTGTTTGCCGCGACCCGCCGGGAGCGCGACGGAATCGACGCGGCGGGAGCGAAGACAGGACGAGGCCAAAGCAAACAGGCGTGGCGGCCTTGGGGACCCAACTCGCTTTTACATCTGTGTTTTATTTCCCCGTTTGCATCATAATCACACCCTCCGCGGAGGACACCATGGTGACGACGGGCTTCGATCCGACCGCTCATAAATCCGCATCCATGTGGAGTGGAGGTTATGTTTTGCAGGTTTTTGATGTCGTAACAGCTCGTGAAGGTTCCTGGTTGGATTCCCACAGCGGGCCTTCGTGCACGGAGGCTCCATGGGTCCTTGGAAGTCAGAATGAGAGGGTTGAATTTAAACGATCTGTGAATGAATGGGTGAAAAGGGCTTTATGTGACATTTGAATGAATGAGTGGACGGGTGTTTATCTCTATATGACAGGGGTCAGGGACCTATGGCTCTTCTGGTGATGCCGTATGGCTACCAGACAATTTTGAATTGTAAAAGAAAAAAATTAGTTTGGAACTGATTTTAAAATACTTGTGATATTTCTTCATAATAATTTTAGGGTTAGATGGAGAAAGTTGATTCGCTGTGGCGACCCCTGAAGGGAAAAGCAGAAAGAAGAAGAAGATTTCTTCATAATGCTGTGTCATTTTAAAGTAAACAGAAATTAGTTTTGAAGATAAATTTCACCCGTCGGTCGAGTTAGGAACCATTGGGTTCCGAGCACGTCCGGGTCATTGTAAAGGTGAAGAAATTAATTTATCGAATAGCCAACTACATTATCCGCATCTACCCTCGTAACGGAAAAGATGGCGACAAAGAAAAAAAAGACGAGGATTACCGTGCATTCCAGGCTGCGTGGACAGAGGAATTTGTATTTGGATCTGCGGTATGTCTAATATGCTATGATAAAATTGCATCGATGAAACAATCAAATTTAAAGCAGCACCAAATCCATGCAGCACCAGAGGTCGCATTAAAAGTAAGACGTATTTCATTTTTTGTGCGTTAAAAAGTACTATATGGCTCTCAATGAAATATATCAAGAAATATTTGGCTTTTGTGGTTCTCCCAGTCAAAAAGGTTCCCGACTCCTGCTATAAAACATCTGAATGAGAAAGTGAAAGGTTGCATGTTCCATGTAAATTCTAAATGCACGAGTGAATAGTTGCATTACTATGTAAGTGAATGAGAGGGTGAATAATAACATGTTTCTAAATGACCTGTGAATGAGACTGAACGGTTGTGTCTCGAAATGAAGTTTACGTGAATGAGTTGACGGTTATTTGTATCTACATGGAGCTAAAACAGAAAAACACACGCACATCCGCTACCCGGTTAGGGATGGATCGAACAAAAATTTGACAAAGTTAAGTTTGAAAAAATCCGCACACCGAAAGGAAGATGATTTATTTTACATAAAACACAAAAAAACACATTTTCGTTTCAAGGAAAACATACCGTCTTCCTCAGATGCTTGACTTATTTGTATCTACATGACATCTGAATGAGAGGTTGAATGGTTGCGTGTTTCTGTTACATGTTTGACATATTTGGGTCCGGCCAAGTGGTTTTGATAATGAATCAACCGATGAACAAACGGGTTTTTGACATTGTCGGCGAAGCAGACGTTGCGGGCAACAAACGCAGTGATTTCCTTTTGAAAAGGCACCGAGCTTTTCCATATTTTATGTCTTAAAGTCAAACTCTCCATGGAAGACAAGGCGGCCTTTTATATCGAGTCACAGTCAACTTCATTGTCAATACCGCCATACGTTCACACACACACACACACAGAGCATTGAAATAGCGTCACTCTAAGACCCACGGTGCAAAAGTACAGAAAACGATAAATAATTCGACGACGAGTTATTCTGAGGTAGACGCGGTTAGAGATTTGTTTTTAAAGAGGCCGACGTCCCGCAGTGCTGTTGCGAGAAAAAAAAAAAGTGATAGCAGTATGAAGTGCGGTTGTATCAACAGTTTTTACAGTGCATTTTTTGCATTTAAGTGAATAAGTGAGTGAGTCCCTGAAAGAGTTCTTATGGTTTAGAATCCACGCCTCTTGAAATAGTCGTTTTGTCCGCGTCCCGTATCCCGCCGTCCGTGCCTCCTTTAAATATCCAACTTCCCGTCCAATCACCCGCCACAAAGTAACTCCTCATGTTATTCACTCGCTAAAAATGCTGATTGTGTCTTCGGGTCTGCGGGGTGACTGTGTGTGTTCCTTAATGCGTGCTTCTGCACTGAGCAGCTCGCTCAAAAGGCTGAAAGTGTGTGTGTGTGTGTGTGTATGTGTGTGTGTGTGTGTGTGTGTGTGGTCCATTTCGCTGGTGTTTGCAGTCTCCGGTCAGAGCGGTGTGGAGTTTGCAGAGTGGCACTGGGTGTGGGCTCGCGAGATGCCATGAAACACGCGTGTCTGCCAACTAAAGGCACGCCAGAATCCATACGGCTCCCCGGGATGCAAAACCCTGCTCAGACAATCCAAGGGGGAACGGGAACACAGAAAAGCTATTCATATATTTTTGGTTCCTGATGCAACGGAGATTTTTTTTCATTTATTTTTTTTATGCTTTTAAAACCTTTTTTTTTAAAAAAAAAAAAAAAAAAAATCTCACCCACTTACTGTAAATTGTAATAATTTTAATTGTAATAATTTATCTGTATATGTTCATAACTGTTCAATATTTCATAACAGCTACATTACGATACAATATTCTGCACAATATTTTTTCATACTCTTGAGCACTCCTTACTTAAGACACTTTATAGTTTATTTGTATTTCTGAGTCTCCCTTTTTCTCTTATTTTTTACTGTTTATACAATTTTCCACTATTATTTATTATTGTTATTTTTCTTGTAACTCCGGCACAACAATTTCCTTCAGGATAAATGAGATGAGATGAGAACAACTTTATTTATCCCGAAGGAAATTGTTGTGCCAGAGTTTCAAGTAAAAACATTACAGTAATAGATAATAGTAGAAAGGAGGAGGAATAAGAAATACAATGAAATATAAATTGTCTTAACTGTTAACTGTTAACTACAAAGATTTAAAGATTCCCTGCGGCTGAAGGAAGAGGAATTAAAAAGTCTGATAGCCTCAGGTAGGAAAGACCTCCTGTGGCGTTCAGCGGAGCTCCTTGGTGGAAAAAGTAAATTCAATGAACTAAATAGTAATAAATAAAGTCGTTCTTATTCTAAATCTTATTTTTAATCTTCCGGGCCCGGTTCAGACCCCTCTGTCCGACGCGCCGAGCGTTCGGTAAATATCCGTGATACTTTGCGAGAGGAGAAACGGGGTTTTCTGGCCCGTCGCCGTTGGTTTTGTCGGCGCTCTGAGCGCTGCCTGTTTCCGTTTGCTTCAACGGCGCGGCGGCACAGACTGTTTCCTGGCAGGACGCGCTTTCCGGCAGCAGACCTGCTCAGACTGAACGCTATTATGATCGCATTATGCTCGTGTTGTGTGAGTTTAGAGGGTGGAAAATTAGAACCGGGATTGAAACGTGTG
The DNA here is from genome assembly GCF_037954325.1 of Fistularia commersonii. Lineage (NCBI taxonomy): Eukaryota > Metazoa > Chordata > Actinopteri > Syngnathiformes > Fistulariidae > Fistularia > Fistularia commersonii. The sequence continues at coordinate 2,873,185 of NC_141311.1, forward strand.
CATCGGGACCGGGGATGCGGGGCGAGCGGAGGGGGGGGGGTTTAGTCTAATCATCTTTGGTAATTGCGTCCGCCGGTCCCGGCCAAGTGCCTCCAAACAAGCTCGATTTTAGCGATTTCTTATTTGGAGTATCGGATTTATGAAGCAGGATACCGGGACTGTTCACGGGCCTCATGAACAGCAGCATTATTATCATATTATTATATTACAAGGTGTACAGTGGACTTGCTACCCGCGAGGTCGGGTTTTTTTTTTTTTTTTTTTTGCAATTTGGTTCTCGCGATGTTTTGCAGCATTTAAATTTTTTTTTTTAAGATGAAATAGCAGCCTGAGAAGTAAAAAAAAAAAAAAAAAAAGGAAAAATCTAGTAAAATTTCACTAGAATTCATTTTAGAAAATGAATAAAATACGAGACACCCAGCATGGCGAACTATCACAACGGCATAACACTGGGAAAGTATAGCTGGCGACTGTTACTGAAAAGATAAAATCTCTCCGTGAATCATTTCTATTTACTTTACATTTAATGTGATTTACTCATTTACTGTACATTTTGTATTGTATTTCAATGTTTAGTGTACAAGTCTGGGAAAGGTGATACAGTCGATTGATAAGAGGTCGATTAAGGGTTGAGTGAGGTTGGTTGAGGGTTAATATATCTGTAAATACCATCAAAATTGTCAGAAGTTCACTTTTTCACCCGTGAAAAGTGAGGGTCCGCTGAACATAGTGTTAGTTTTGAGTATTGTGTGATGTAAACATGGAGCGCACGCTGGGATGTAGCCGCTTCTTGATTGGCTGCCGCTGTGGCTCCGCCTTCCGGTCCGAGCGCGTTCAAACAACGGCAAACTCCGTTTCCAGAAGCGCCGAGCGGGACGTGCAAACCCAAAAGTGACGTCACGCCATTATTTCACACGATCAATGATGACCTCTGTGCTAGATTTACATTTCGTTGATGGCCGCGATATTATTTTCCTCTTCCGTTTTTCTTGGTCGTATCCCGATCCCGAGTACGGCGTGGAAACGTGGGCCTCGAGAGCCGCCATTCCCCGACTTTACCAAACTGGCATCCTGGCGGTGGCGGGATCCCAATAACTGCTCCTTGGAGTTTGAATCCCAGGAAGATTACGAGCACGTTTACGGATCCGTGCACCAAAGTCGTCCCGCCGGCGTCTCCGTTCTGCGACCCAGATTCAGAGTGTGTTGATGGGCAGTCTCAGACTTGCACTCTTGCAAAACATCATATCAAATGACATCGACAATTCCGCCCGGCTTCCTTCTTTGCATCTCAAAAGGACACGTCGAAGCTTCCTCTACACTGGTGTTCATATTTCCACGGTTGCAAAATCTCCTCCAGCGCTAACATACAATCCCCTTTATTGCAATCCAAAAACCTCCACATAGAAATGATATTAATCATGCCCATGTTAATCGGAGACGTGTTATATTGGAGGGACTGTATAAACCTTGGAACTTTATATGCTCTGTAACATGAGCCGCGATTTATGCTTTGTTAAAAGCATAAAGATGGAAAAACATCAGTGCATCGTCGACCCTGCAGGGGAACCCGTGGCAGCGACGCGTGACGTTCAGTACGGCATCTCATATTTCACACGTTTTTAGAGTCGTCCTCCGAACACTGTCACACTCGTCCTTTTAGTCCGGAAAGAACTTTGAAATGCTGACATTTCCCACCTGCAGGATAAAAGAGGTTTGAATGATTTTATTTCACTGCCTCTTTGAGGATATTTCTTCGGGAATCGCTCATCGCAATCCAGATTCAACTCGCACCCTTCGTTCATTCATCACCTGAGCATCTGACGTCGGCTGCCATTGGACGAGAGGCGGGGTTCGACCCTCGCCGGTCGATGGCGGGGTCAAATATGTTCTTAAATTTTGGTTGTCTATTTTCACCCTATTCCTATTCTGCTATCCTTTCTTATCCTTGTTGTTGTTGTTGTTGTTGTTCTCTCTGCCGTCTATTTATTTGTGGATGTCTTTGCTATTTTCTATTTCTATTTATATTCGTATTTATCGACGCTATAATAACGTTTATCGTATTCGTACTATAGACAAATTCATTCGCACGTCTTGGTTATTTGGGGTCTCAAATCAACCTCCCGCGTGTTTTCAGACTGTCGGAGGAACCTGGAGACACGAGGAGAACGCAGAGTAAAATCCAGATCTGTTGCATAGCAACCGAACCCGTATCTGCCGTTCGTAGCAATCGAGAAAGAAACTTACTGCACTCGAACGTTTCGCCTTCCCGGGTGTGGATCCCCTTCGTCGCTTCCAGAACTGAGAATCCAAAAAAGGCAAACGGAGGCCACAAAGTGCCCGGTCTGAATTCCAGCACCGCGTCATAATTTACATCCTCCGCCAGGGTTTTAATAAGTTAAGTCACTTAAGGAGAGACCCTTGTTTTGCCACCTCCATAAAATTGTCAGGGAGGGGGGATTTTTTTTTCTGTTTTTCCAAGCCGGTCCAATACTTTGGGGAAACCAAAGCCACTATTACCACCACTTAGACATTTTCTCCGCAACTGATGTGGGTTGAATTAAACTGCAACATTATATCTTCAACTCTGGAAGGGGGGGTGGGGTGGGGGGGGTCGGACGAAATAATGTACGGCGTTGCCGGGACGTTCGGGCTCCTCAATCACAGTAATAAATTGGGTCTGATGGCTAATTTTAGCTGAAATTCAAGCCCCGTGCAATAATTTACAAGCCTTGCGGGACCCTTTGTCAAACTCTGTCCGGCGGTGCCGCAGTTGAGGGGTTGGATTTTAAATGGACGCCGTGGTGTGTTTTGGGCTCCGGGTGCAGGGGTCGGACCGGGAGACGGGTGGCGCGAAGGGCGTACTTTGCGCGGCGAGCGCCTCCTCCCAAGGAGACGCACATCGGGGTCGTTTCTTGATTTTTGCTCTCCGTCGGTGCATTAGCGGTGACCTGATCGCGATTAGCGCTAATCGCGCCGGATTTACTGTGTGTTTATTTTATAGCGCCGATGGAAGGCTGTCATGTTTCAGGAAAAAAAAAAAAAAAAAAAAGGCTCCTGCTTGCTTCAGGAGGCGGACCCGGAGGAGACTTGGATATTGGCTGTAACCTCCTGGTTGAACAGGAGTTGCGTTGTCAAGTCCACGTTGCGCGCAAACATTTCCTGCCGGCTCGAAAATTCTCCGATTTCTCTCCGCTGGAGTTTGTCTCTGGAGATAAGAAGTGATCAAACCGCCGCGATTCTGAATTTTTCAGCCCCCGACCTCATCACAATCAGCAGCACAGTTAAGCTGACATGCAATACATTACAATTTGGTAAAATAAGCCGGTTAATCCATGCGGCGGCCTCATAATGCTCTGCACTGTGTCCGGCTGCCTGGTACTAAGTGGCACCAGGGGCCTCGACGGGGAAGGGGGACGGGGGAAGGGGGTCCGGAGGACGGCGCAACAGTGACACCGTGTTGATCGGCAGCCATACGGTGTCGGGTTTCCGAAAGACCCGCGCCGGGATGGTCCTGATAATTTATTTTAGATACATCCGTAGGTTTTTTTTTTTTTAAATGCGACTCTTATCCAACTCCGCCGGCAAAACGGGAACCTCATTTCGTCGGTTTCGCTCCGGCGAAAAACGCGCCCCGCCGATATTTGCGCCCCCCCCCGGCCCGGCCCTTCCTAAAAAACGCGGAATAACAGAAAAGCCTCAGATAAAATCCCAGTGTGCATTGTATCTGCCTTGTTTACACTGACGGATTCTCTTACCACTTGTGTTAAACGTAGCCCCCCGTGTTATTCCACCAAGCTAGAAAGAAAACAATTACTGAAAATGAGGGCCGAGTTGAGAGGAGGCCTGTGTGTAAAATAACAAAGACGCGCGACTGTTTGGATCTGATAAGCCCTGTCGAGTGTTTCCTCTAATGCCTCTGAAAATAAACAGCGAGGTTGATGAGGTGAATGGAGGCTTGGTTTGGGTCCCGACCGCAGCCGGGGAGCTTGTTTTAGGGGTTGGACCGTCCAGGAGCGGCGAAGGGCCTCCGTTCGGCGGCTCAGGCGCCGAGCGAATTAAACAGGTCAGTGTGTTGGCCGCGCGCTGGGCGTCTGAACCTGCCGCGATCCGGGCCGCGACGCAGAAAAGGTGGATTGTTGTCATCCACCCCCGAGCTCTTTGACCGTCTGCTATCGGACGAAAAGATTACGACGCGCGGCCGGAATGGATACCACATTGGACGGCGTTGTTTTTCCACCAGAAAAAGGATATCGGGGGCCTCTAAAGCGTTTTATTAGATAATAGAAAACAGCGACAGATTTGAGGGAGAGCGTTAAATTCAAACACCTTTTTTTTTCCGAGGGGATTTTGTTTCCCTCGTTTCAACGAAAAGCAGAAGGCTGAAAGAGCGGGATGGCGGTGCCAAATTGGGAATTTGTCGACAAGAAGAAGCGTGTTCTTCTGGAGAGTACGCAGACTATGAAATCGCCGCTCACAAGCCACGCCGCGCATCTTGCGTGCCAAGAGGCGCGCCTGTCTTTTCCGAGTGTTTGTCTGGTCTGGGCTCCGGCGTCTGGACTGGCCGGTCAATCCGGGACTCGCGCGGCGGTGCCACTGAATCACCAAACGGCCGCTGACCTCACGCCTTTAAGGAGCTCCAAAAATAGAACCGCTGAGTCCGAACACCCACACCCACTCGGCGCCCCACGCCCAAAACACCCCGATGGTGTCATGCGTATCGCTGGCGGGGGGGGGGGAGACGCAAAAACCCAGCTGTTTTAAAAAAAACGGGAATTTGAAATGAAGTGCGCAATCGCGACGACGTCTTGCAGAAAATAGCGAGTCATGCCCTCGTGCCGCGCGAGTCGAGAGACGTGAGTAAGGCGGAGAAAATGTGGGAATTTTAACCGTCAAACAGGCGCAGGCAGAGAAACAAACGCTCATTCATAAAAAAAAAAAAAATGAAACGGGATAAAATCGAGAGGCGCAAATAAAAGCGGCGCAGGAAGCGATGCGTCACTCCAGATTGTTTCCTCAAAAATATCCAGCGGCGCGTTCATCTGGTGCGGATTTCACGTAGATTTACGGAGGAGTGAACGCATTCAAAAAAAGAAAAAAAAAAAAAAAACACTTCCAAATCCACTTTTTTTTTTTTTTTTTTTACGGAGGAGTGAACGCGTTCAAAAAAACAAACCAAAAAAAAAACACCTCCGAATCCAACGCGTTCAAAAAAACAAACAAACAAAAAAAACCACCTCCGAATCCACCGCTTTTTTGTTCTTTTTTCCGTAGGAGCGAATGTGTTAAAAAAAAACAAACAAAAAAAAAACACCTCCGAATACACCGTTTTTTTTTTTTTTTTTTTTTTACAGAGGAGCAAAGGCGTTCAAAAAAAAAAAAAAAAAAAAAACTCCGAATCCACCTTTTTTTTTTTCGTAGGAGCGAACGTGTTCAAAAAAAAAAAAAAAAAAAAACACGTCCGAATCCACCGTTTTTTTTTTTTTTTTACAGAGGAGCGAATGCGTTCAAAAAAAACCAAAAAAAAACAACACCTCCGAATCCACCGTTTTTTGTTTTTTTTTTTACAGAGGAGCAAAGGCGTTCAAAAAAAAAAAAAACAACTCCGAATCCACCTTTTTTTTTCCGTAGGAGCGAACGTGTTCAAAAAAAAAAAAAAAAAAAACACGTCCGAATCCACCGTTTTTTTGGTTTTTTTTACAGAGGAGCGAATGCGTTCAAAAAAAAAACAAAAAAAAACAACACCTCCGAATCCACTGTTTTTTTTTTTTTTTTACAGAGGAGCAAAGGCGTTCAAAAAAAAAAAAAAACAACTCCGAATCCACCTTTTTTTTTCGTAGGAGCGAACGTGTTCAAAAAAAAAAAAAAAAAAACACGTCCGAATCCACCGTTTTTTTGGTTTTTTTTACAGAGGAGCGAATGCGTTCAAAAAAAAAACAAAAAAAAACAACACCTCCGAATCCACTGTTTTTTTTTTTTTTTTACAGAGGAGCAAAGGCGTTCAAAAAAAAAAAAAAACAACTCCGAATCCACCTTTTTTTTTCGTAGGAGCGAACGTGTTCAAAAAAAAAAAAAAAAACAACACCTCCGAATCCACTGTTTTTTTGTTTTTTTTTACAGAGGAGCGAATGCGTTCAAAAAAAAAACAAAAAAAAACAACACCTCCGAATCCACTGTTTTTTTTTTTTTTTTACAGAGGAGCAAACGCGCTCAAAAAAAAAAAAAAAACAACTCCGAATCCACCATTTTTTTTTTTTTTTCGGAGGAGCGAACGTGTTCAAAAAAAAAAAAAAAAAAAAAAAAAAAAACAACACCTCCGAATCTACCGTTTGTTTTTTCTTTTTTACAGAGGAGCGAACGCGTTCAAAAAAAAAAAAAAAAAAAAAAAAAAACAACACCTCCAAATCCACTGTTTTTTTTTTTTTGGAATATCGCGCACGTGTCAGACGGGGGGCTAACGCAGCGACGGAGCGTCCAACGGGGGGAATCTAGGCCACTGCAGATGTATGGATGGAGGCCAAGAGACAGGATGTCCCAGATCTGTCAGTTTGGAGGAAAACAGATACCGAGACACGGCGCTGCAGCCATCGGGCACGTCTTTTGCCGACACGGACGACGATTATAATATTTGAGAACGGTTCGTCGGGATTTGAAGGATCGGTAGAAGGCCGGGAAGAAGGAGCAGTGGATCTGATGAGCGACGGGCGAGACGTGGAACCCGCTGACTGGTAGTTGGCGGTCAGTGACGCGATTTTAGGGAAGTTTTGGAAGCTCGGTTTGGCTCGTTCGAGTTCACAAGCTTAAATAAAGACACTTAATAACAAGTGCTCATTGGCGTTTTTTTGTTGTTTTTTTTTTTTTCCCCCTTGACTGCCGGACTTTGCCAAGACCTCAGGCGGTCACATTTCTGGATAGGAAGAATAAAATATTCCCGGAAGATTAACGCGTGACTCACAAAAACAACTGCCTGGAGAGAAACGCGATATCCGTATCAATTGGGTTTGAACATAATACGGCGTTCATTCCAAGTTTTGGTCAAACGGGAGTCGCCTCGGTGCTTCCCCTCGGAAACACGATTGGTGATTTTACAGCTCTTTGCAAGATGTACGTTCGTGGGTTGACGGAAGAATTTAAGCCAAAAAAAGCGTAAAAGGATAAGCAATAATCAGCTCCCATATGAGCAGATAAAAAGTTTTTGAGTTTCCGAAAGCGGTACGACCGGCTGCAAAATGATTTCACTGTGAAATCATCCGATTTTTGGAATCGCCGCCGCCGCCTCGCAGCAAGAAGTTCCCTGATGGGATTCCCACAGGTGGCCTTCCTGTCCGGAGTCTCCACGTTCTCCTGGTGTCTCAACGGGGTTCCTCCGGGTTCTCCCGGTTCCTCCAACCATCCAAACACCGGCAGGAGGTAGTTGGAGACTCTAAACTTCCCAGACACGTGAAGAAGAGGCTGAATAGTTGCGCTTCTGGACGCGAGTGAACGAGAGCGAATGTTTTTATGTCTGTTTATGAACGAATGTGAAATAGAAAAAAATGCCTTTATTGCCACATACATGGAGCTTAACAACAGTGAAATCTGACCTCTGAATTGAACCCATCATGGATGCGCCGCGAGCAGAAGGCAGCTAAGACCAGTGTTTCCCAACCACTGTGCCGCGGCACGTTAGCGTGCCGTGAGAGATCATCAGGTGCGCCGTGGAAAAATGCCCACTTTCATCCTATTGGTCCGAAAATTATTTATCCAACGCAAATAATGTGTCTTCCTATGTCTATGCGGGCAGCGTGTCCATTCCATGGCGACGGGTAGTGAATTAACCTGTGCATCTGTGTATCAGAGTGATGAGTGACGCTTTGCGGGATACATTTTTAAAATAAAAAGTACTTGTATCTGCGTAAACAAACAGGCAGCGTTGTTGAAAACTACCGAGACGAGTGAGAAAGCAGCGAAAGCTGCTATAAAGTTGCTGAACTCGTCTCTAAATCCAAACAGCCGCACACCGTAGCGAAACATTAATACTACCTGCCGGCAAAATCATTGGAGAAGAAAAGCTCGGCTCTGGCGTTGATAAAGAAATAGCCAGTTCTCTCAAATAATACCATTTTCAGACATATTGATGACGTCTTCGGACATTGCAAAAAAGTGTTCTGGAAAAGTTGCACATCAGTGGGAAATTTGCATTGCAACTTGACGAATCTACAGATATTAGATATATTAGATTTCACACAAAGTAAATTGAGACTACGGTTTCATTCTAATTTGCTAAAAACTGTTTTTGACATATTTATTTGTTGGTGTGCCGTGTGATTTTTCTAATGTAAAATATGTGCTGTGGCTCAAAAAAGGTTGGGAAACACTGATCTAAGGAACAGCACCAGGGAGGATTTTGGGTTTCAGTGTCTTGTCTCAATAACACTTCGACAGGCTACGAGGAACCGGTCAGCCGGGCCACTAGCCCTAAAATAAAAGAGTGGACCAGCTCTACACCCTTAGCAAGGTCCTCAAGGGCGTACAGGAGTTTCCCAAACCGGTCTATTTGTGTGTCGTGGACCCGGAGAAGGCCTTCGACCCCATATCATGATGTCAATTTCTAAATTTCCAAGTCTTTGCGTAATGAGGTTTGGACTACAGACGAGTCAGTTTAGCAAACGGGAATGATCGGAGTCGATCCGTTCGTCCGCTAAAATCCCGCCTCGGGCGGCACTCGCCGGCTCACAAAGCTGATTTTCTTCTCAATAAAGGTCAACTGACCACCAGAGTAAATTTCTGGTGGTCCTCTTTTATTGTCCCGACACGTTCTACATTACCGTTTACAGGGTGGCCACGGGTGCCTGCCTGCAGCGTATTAAATGCCTCCACACACCTGGAAAATAAAATCCTGTTGGAAAGGCTCTGTCTTCCAAGGGAGCATAAAATCCCCCCTCCCCGCCTCTCCTCCCGACTAATTGGCCGTTAACACTGTTTTAACAAACCGGGCCTGCGGAGCAGCACCGACGTGCAAATGAACGCTGGTAATTGGAAGAGACGTCAGAGAGCGGCGGGCGAAATGGAAACCGCCGGTCAGTCGTCAAACGTGTTTAGTGGGCCGCCTCGTTTACCTCCCATCGCCGTGACGTCGGCGGTATCGGACGGAGCATCGCTGCGCGTCCAACGAGGGTTTTTTCGCTCGCGGTCGTCTTCGGAGGAGTCGCAAGACGCCGCGAAATAGAAGCAGGACCTCCCGACGTCACCTCCGTGACGATGGCGAGGTCGCGTGTTCACCTCCGGGCCTCACTTCTGGATCTCCGCCGCTTCTCGTGAAAGCTGTCGCTTAAACAAGGGAACGAACTGAGCCGGCGGGTTTCGAAACAATCGCGATCGTCTCCGTTTGGCTCCGAGCCTGCAGATCTTTCCCTCCTTCTGCCCGGTTTCAATGTTCTTCAGGCACTGGATCTCATCTGGGACGTCACAGTTCCTCTCGTATCCATAATCGAACCTGATTTTACCTTATTTTTATTGAAAGTTGATACGGAAAAAAATCCAACCGTTTGCGGTTGATAGATAACCTCTCAGACGATGGCGACATACAAGGATACGAGGTTGTTTCGACATCCATGAATGGAATTCAATCACGCGGGAAACTGGCCAGGAGGCGGGTGTCTGAGGTGTCGCCGAAGAATCTGACGATCCGGTCGAACCGGACGCCTTTTATTCTAAACCAGCCGAACGGTTTTAAGTTGGATCAGACTGAGCTGCAGATGTGCATTTGGTAGCTTTTAGTCTTTTTAGCATTGCTCTCAGCAAGAGAGGGTTCGTTCTCTCGTTCCCCGCGATCGATTGGTCTCTCGTCCAATCACAGCGAGGATAGGCTCCGACCCTGAAAACAGGATAAGGGGCGTAGAGACCGAATGAATCATCCAAAACAGCTCAATCATAGTTGAGATTTCAAGAAGACTCCCGATCGTGTTTTTCAGTCCCGTCACGATGATCCGATAACGTTAAAAAAAAAAAAAGAAAAAAAAAAGCGCGGCCTGCCAGGACGTTGAGTGGATTCCGTCACCCGAGGATGTTTGAGTGAGAGCGTAAATGTCACCGTGAAGTGATGAACTGCTCTCCGAGCCGACCTGTCAGACAAAGATCCACCTCGGCTCCGGCGGGGAGAGAATAATGGAGCCGTGTGATCCGACCTGGCGTCTTTCAGCGGCATGTAGTGCGTTTTAAATCACACGCTCATTCTTTCCTGACCGGGAAGTCTTTAAGGACCAGCGTTTCGGACACGTGTAACAAAGGTGTGAGAGGCGTGGAGGAATTTAAGGGTTTTGGAGACAAAGCTTCCGTTAAGGGGCGCAAAGTGCAGGTGACCAACTGGCGGCGGGGGTCATGTGACCGGACGGGAGGCCACAACCCCAGACCTGCAGGGCTATAAACGCCCTGCGGTGAGACCTGTTGCCCCGGGCGATTAGTCATTCTGACAATCATGGTTGTCGGTGCCACCACACACACACACACACACACACACACACACACACACACACACACTAGGTCTGATTTTTTTTTTCAAGCGCATTGTGTCATTGTGACGCACGCCTTGGGACGAAAACAAGCACATATCAATTACCAATGAAAGACACCTTATATCTTTTATTCCCCCTTTTTTTTTTTTTTTTTCCTAACATCCTCACCCCGATCCGAGCCGTAGGGCGAGGAAGAGGAGAACGGCCCGAGTCCGACTTTGCTCGACTGCAGCGGAGGAATGATGATGATAATTACAGACGACGACGTCTTGCTTCGCTCATAAAGTCGCGTTCCCTGATTCATGGCCGACGGACATCTAAGATTAATTCATTCGATTACGACTTTTTTTTTTTTTTGCACGAAAATAAAGATGGAATTCGCAGAAAGTCCTCTACGATTATATCTCAATGATGTCAAAATATGGTATATTACATTTTTACGCCGCCCAGAAAGCATTGTTGCATCTCTTTGTTAATGCTTGAAATAATACTAACATAAAAATGGCGACGGCGTTTGCGTCGTGTTCACCCGGGGGGTTTTCGGCGCCACCTTCTAACGCCCCCGATAATGTGCACGTCGTGATATCGAGTTTCCGTCTTTGACCGTTTGAGATGACGGATGAAATGAGATGTTCTGTAATGATCCCGTGCTTGGGAAATTGTTTAGCAGCAGCAAGACATACAAGGACAAGACAGTGACAAGCTAAAAATACATGTCAAAAATAAATAAAATAAATAAAATAAATAAAATAAATAAAATAAATAAAATAAAATAAATAAATAAAATAAAATAAATAAAGAATAAATAATAAGTATAATTAAAAAAAAAAAATTGTTTAAAATGTCTATCCATGTATGCGGGAATAAATGAGCAAGTGCAATGTGAAGTAAAGCAGTAATCAATTATTTAGCAGATATTTGAATTTGATTTTATATTGGTATTTTGCACTTCCGCCTCACAGCAAGAAGGTGCGTGGTTGGATTCTGACACGAGGTTCCTCACATGGTCCAAAAACATGCCGTGATAGGTTAGTAAGAGGTTCATCGGAGACCCCGAATTCTCCGGACGTGTGAATGAGAGGGTGAAAATGTTGCAACATGGCGTGGGAATGAAAAAATGAATGGTTGCACGTTTCTACGGCGCGTGAACGTCGCTTGCGACCGATCCTGCTTTTCGCCCAATGACAGCGCTGATAGGCTTCGGCCTCCTGACCGCAGGAAAAGCGGCGCAGCCAATGAATGAGTGAATTGTCCTTTGCTTGTCACTCAGATCAGATCCGCTGTAGCCGACTCGAGAAAATAAATCCCGGGTCTTGGCGCGAGCTGTTAGTGTCCATAAGGCGCAGCGTTGATGACTAATCAATCAGTCAATCGGTCATTGTCCGCTGATTTATCCCGCCTCGTCCAGAGACGCACGCTGTATTTTTGTTTGGCAATGGGTTGTGAAGCGGAGCCAGCTGTAAGAAGTATAAGCGGTGATTTAATATTAGACGCGACAGCATTCTGCTGGAGCTATTAAGGTCTGTTGAGACGCATTTTGTAATAACGGTGCATTTTGTCATAAACGTCCAAAATGTAATCACTTTTTCATTTCATTTCATAATAAAGCCGCATTTTGTAATAAACTGCCGCATTTTGTAATAAACTGATCCAACGCATTTTGTAATAAATTTTGCCGCATTATGTAATAAGTTATTACGTTTTGAGAAGATTATTACAAAATGCACTTGCACCTTTTTTATTCTCTAGGAAATGCAATAACATGGAATTTATAGAATATTCTCTGTTAATGCAACCTTTGAATAGTGTACTGATAGTAATTGCTAAGTACTGCTGCTAGGCTAATACAGTGATACTAATAATAGGCCTAGCTTTTACAAATACTTTTAAGTAAAATAAAATACAATTAACAAACTTATGCTTTAGAATTGTTATTACATAATGCACCATGTTATTACATTTCCTAGAAAATAAAAAAAGTTGCAAGTGCATTTTGTAATAATCTTCTCAATATGTAATACCGTATTACATAATGCGGCAAAATTTATTACAAAATGCATTGGGGCAGTTTATTACAAAATGCAGCTTTATTACAAAATGAAATGAAAAAGTTATCACATTTTGGACGTTTATTACAAAATGCACTGTTATTACAAAATGCTGCTCAACAAGGTCTTTATGTTTCATAATTACCAGGCAACGCGTCCGCCTTCTGCAAGGGAAACTCCGACGGGCCTCGGCGTATCTGCAGTGTCTCGAGCTTCCCCCCCTCCAACGCCACCCCCGTGCACGCCCAGGCTCCGCTCGCAAACTCTGAGCCGGGATCAACGCTCAGAGAAAGCCAGATGTGAGCCCCCTTTTTTTTTTTTTTTACGAATGGTTTCCTTGGAGGAGTTTGATTTAGTGTCCCGAAGACAGCCGAACTACGGAGATTGGAAGCGCTGAAGGATGAGCACGGAGGATGCGTGACTTACTATGTGAGCGCGAAACTACAAATCAAGTAACAAAAACTTTGAATCAAGTCAAAAGTATTCACGCCTGTATAATTGATTTATACTCCGGTTAGAAATTGTACATATTTTATTTCATTTTATTTTATTTTATTTTATTTTATGACGTTACGTGTTGGATATCATTTGAGATTTTACAAAATATTCTTTTTTTTTATTACTTTGGAATTTTTTTTGATGATCCAGCCGAGAGGAGCAAACTGTTTTCTTTTTATTTATTTTTTTTTATGCTAAAACATGCATTTATTCAGTGTTTACCATGTCCTCTCTCCCTATATGTCTGAACTTACGATGACAAAAACGTATTGCCTCGGGGCCCCTGGGTTTTGAAACACTGGTAGATGCATTGAGGGCCTGGAGAGGATCTTCTCATAAAGGATCCAGTGGTCTCTGAACCCCGCCGACCTTCTGTGTGGATTTAATCGAGCCGAAAGACGCGTTTGCGGTTCGCAGGGCGGCCTTCGCCGAAACAGAACCATGACACGGATGACGTTCTGAAACGTACTCTGCTACGACTATGGGATCTAAAAGGATGCGTTTTATTACTGTTTAGAGGAAATAAAACTTGGGAACTAGCATGGATTCAAACGAGGCATTGTGAGCGTCTCGAGTCGAGAGTCCGGACGATCGTCATTCTTTTGCCACCGTTATATTTTTCAGTTCATCTTTTCTCCAGTTCACTTCTGCACTCCGCGTGGTTTTTTTTCCCGGCTACTTCATGTTCGGGCTTGAGAAAGCTGCCGAGCGCCGGGTAGCCGAAAGCAAAAAAAAAATGCTATCGTATGACTTCTAATCTCTTTTCAAAACCTGATATTCATCAGGAAACTGTTAGCGATCGGGGCCCGAACCCGCCGCATTATCGGCGTCTGCTACTAAACATCTCCACAAATCCAGAAACACATTTGCGGATGATTTACTGATTTGCGGATGTCATGGCCTACGCATTTATTCCCATGTCCTCCCCGAGAGAGCTTCACCAGGGGAGGCGGGGGGGGGGAACATTACTCATATTTATGGAAATGATCTGGGAGAGCTTCCCCTATTGTGCTGGAGCTTCTCAGCGGGTGCCATGCAAATGCAGAGGATAAGTTCTCCACCAGCTGCCAAAACCAGGACAGACCTGCGATTCCCATCACTGGGCCAGTGAAGGGTTTACAAAACAAAAACCACCGCCGGCATCATTCCCTCCGCACTCGGTGTTGATGAAGTGTTTCTTAATTGGACGACACGTCGATGCTTATTTCCGCGAGAGGAGTTCCTCCCTTGGACAGGAGGTCCAACTCGGAGGAACAAGGCAACCGGTCCGTCCGTCTCGCCGGGATTTTGGCTTCCGACTGGACGGAAAAACTCTTCTCGTATCTGTAGATTTGTACAATCAACCGACCGTCCATCCGTCCAAGCAGAGACACAACTTCCCTCTCCTCGGCAACTTCGTCCAACTTTTCCGCGGAATCGCGAGGCGTTCCCGGGTCGTCCTTCCAGCGTGTCCTGGGTTTTCTCCAGAACCTCCTCCTGCCGGGACATACCCGGAGGACCTCGCTCGGGTAGCTCCCGGTTCGTCCTTCAAGATGGTCCAGGTTCAGGCTTTCCTCACTATCTTGTTGAACCTGTTGACCTCAGCAGTCGTGGCACCGCCCCACCAGCACACTAGCCAAAAAGAGTGCGCTGGCTACCATGGACCGGTAGAAGGTCTTGAGCAGCTCGCTACTGGCACCAAACGACCTTAGTCTACCTTAGGGAAACACCATTGACCATGAACCTAGTTTTCCCTCAGCTTGATGCAGGTCTCCAAGGCCCCCTCTGGAACCAGGACCACGGGCGGGGTGTTCTTTCCCGGGTCCCCCTTCCGGTGGGCTCGGCATTACATTACATTACACTACATTACATTTGGCAGACGCTTTTATCCAAAGCGACTTACAATAGAGGACATAGGGACTGCAAATACACTTGCAAATACAAGATGCACAGGAAATATACGGAACAGTAAGCTTGGGTTAGTGAGGGTTTTTTTTTTTTTTGGACGGAGACACACAAACGTACACACACACACACACACACACACCGCATATCCTAACTTGCTGCCAACCTGATCTGGGCCGTCAGCGCAGTAAAAAGTCCTGAAAGAGAAACGTTTTTACCTGTTTCTTGAAGGTTGAGAGAGATGATTCTAGTCTTGTTGCTTTTGGGAGTTTGTTCCACCACTGAGGTAGTAGAACTGAGAACAGTTTTGCCTGAGATCGCTTAGAGCGAGCAAAAGGTACTGCTAGTAGGTTTGTATTAGAGGAACGCAACTTGTGGGGGGAGGAACTTGGCCTTGTGCTTGATCCTGGCAGCTACTGGTAGCCAGTGCAACTGGGTGAACAGAGGGATCCCCTAGAAAGGCCCGAGGATATATTCTTTCCACGATCCAACGCCTTCAACAGCAGACGAACCTTCGAAACAGGACTCTTTTTGCATCCCGCTTAAAAAATTTCCCATTCGTTTGGGGTTTTTGTTTTTTTGTTTTTTTTCTTTATTATAAATTCAAATCACTTGACTCAAAGTCAAGGTAAATCACTTGCAGGTTAATTTCCGCAATTGCCAAAATATTGTCAACATCGGAAAAACGCGTTCCGCTTTCCAGGAGGGAATTTTTAATAGCTGTCTCAGACCGTTTCAAGATTCTGAATGACTTCACAGTTTTCAGGATGTGACCCAGACTGAGAGCCCGTACACACTCATTAAATGTATTTAAGCGTGTCAGAGACGTATCGTGTTTCCCCGCAACCGTGAGGCTTATCGCGCGCCGAGACAAAGGTGACGGTTGCTTTCGCGTTTTTTCGTGTCTGTCGGCGAACTTCACCTGCTCTTGGCGTCGCTTCAAAGGGAAAAACACAATTACGGATTGAAACTTCGTCCGTCAAGGTTTGAGCGTCGGGGCCTGCGTTTCGTCCGCAGACTGACATAACGGGATTACGTCGCCTCTCCGTCCCGTCAGGACGTCCAAGTGAGACTCCTCAGTTCTGTTGTTTCGGATTTCACCGGCTGTAATAAATACAAGCGGTGATTTAATACGTGGCCGTGCGGCACGACGGCGAGACCGTCGAAGGCGGCCGTCGTACCGCTTAAATCACCGTGACGACCAGACGCGGTCTCGCTGCGTAGGTTTCGTCCTCACGCCATCCTTCATGCCGTCCCTCCCGCTCGGCGGCGACACGAACGTCACGGCACACGGGATCCATCAAAGGGCGCCAGACAAGATTTAAAAAAAAAAAAAAAATGTTTTTTAAATCAGAGTTTGCAGGAGTTGCTGAAAAGCTAAAGGGATGTTTTTGACGCAAATGTTTCTCTCGACTAGCGGTCGGTAACCTTTATTAAAGAGCCATTTGGACCCGTTTCCCCGCTGTAAAGAAAACACCACACAAGCCTGAAATTTAAAATGAATTAATACGGCATATAAAGTGCTATCTATAAACTATTTTTATTTTTTTTTAATCGATGAACAACCGCAGAGAAAATGAAATTATATTTCTACATGGAACAAAATATTTTGAACTCTGAAAAAAAGACATTGAGTTGAAGGTTACTTTTAACCAAAATACTCAATGTTTATTTGAGTCCTTCTATTTATGAAAAACTTAAGTTATCCACCGGCAGTAAAACAAAAATGCCGTCCTCGCTCTGTGTGCTGTCATCCCTGCAGTGCAGTCGCTTTTTAAGAGCAAAAAAAAAAAATTCAGAATTTTTTTTTTTTTGATGTTACAAGATGGCCGTAATCTTTTAATTTAGATTTTAAATTTACATACATATACTGCTCAAAAAAATTAAGGGAACACTTAGACACCACAATTTTACTCCAAGTCAATCACACGTGTCCGCTTAGGAAGCATTTCGACTATTTTGGACTTGTTTAAAGGACATTACATCACCTGTCATGTGTTTTTACACTTTCATTTTGAGTGTGACTCCAAATCCAGACCTCCATCGCTTCATATATTTGATTTCCATTCATCATCTTTGTGTGATTTTGATATCAGCACATTCAAGTATGGAAAGAAGAAAGTATTTCATAAGAATATTTCATTATATATATATATATATATATATGTACGCTTCTCTGCATTTATATAATAAATAAAATAATATATATATATAAATACATAAAAAAAAAAATATATAAATATATGTGAATATATGTAAATATATAATACAATATAATACAATACAATACAATATAATATAATATTATATTATATTATATTATATTATATTATATAAATATATGGACCTCTGCTCCAGCTGCTGCTCCCATAACACGATTTCAATTAAGCGGAGGAAGATGGATGGATGGATCTTAAAAATGAACAAACTAAAATAAAACACATTTTAATTAAACACTCATTAATTATTTTACAAAAGCCTCAGGGCGTCGCACCAGAGGGATCACTGAGCCACCGGTCACCGCCCCCTGACATAGAGTAAAAAAAAAAAGAAAAAAAAAATGATATAATTTAGTCGGGTCGCTACCACATTTAGAAACTTGCAACCATTCACTCTTTCATTCACTCTTTCATTCACTCTTTCATTCACTCTTTCATTCACTCATCACGTTCAACATCTCAGACTGGAAACCAGCTGGAAACCATGTGTCTATTGTTGCGGTTCGTTGTCTCGATATCTTCAACCGTTCGGCGTCTCCTTCACTCATCGAGACGTTCGACATTCTTTCCAACGTTTAAGCTTTAATTCGTCGCTTTGTGTCGGGGATTCCGCGTCTGCTCGGCGGGCCGTGGTTGGTCCGTAAAGCTCAGCGCAGAGCGTGAAATAAGCAGATCGGCCTCCGGGTGGCGTCCTAATGGGATTATCGCAGATGATTTTGATATTTGATGTTAGATAATATGAAATGACAGGGTAAATATTCAGCGGGACGGACGGATCGCGCCGAGCCGTCGGCCGCCGTCACACGACGGCGTTGTAACCTGAGACGGGCCGGTTGTCGTGACGATGACTGAGGGCTCTGTTCTCGCTGGACCAACAAGAAATTCAGGATTTATCGGTAAATTGCCAAACCACGGAATTACCCCCTTCACCCCTATCGAAATTAGGTTCACTCTGTGCGTGTTTGTGTGTGTGTGTTTGTGTGTGTGTGTCTGTGTGTCGTGTGTGTGTGTGTGTGTGTGTGTGTGTGTGTGTGTGTGTGTGTCTGGCAAGGGTTGGTCCGAATCTGAGCATTTCAGTTCAGTCAATAGAGGCCTGTGTGACTACGACAAATAATTATAATGGTGTTTTAGGTACGGGCTGCAGGCTTGCACATACAACACACACACACACACACACACAACACACTCACACTCACACACACACACACACCCAACACACAGACACACACACACACCCAAATACAAACACACGAACCAAAACTGATGCTGGTTTTATTGTTTGTCAGTGTGTAAGAAATCTATTAGCGCGATCAATGTGTCTGTGTGTGTGTGTGTGTGTGTGTGTCTGTCTGTCTGACAAAGGATGGTCCAAGTCTGAGCATTTCAGTCAATGGAGGCCTGTGTGAATACGACTTAAATAATTACACTGGTATTTTAGGTGTACAGGATGCAGGCTTGCACACACACACACATACACATACACACACACACACACACACACATACACACACACACACACACACACACACACAAACCAAAGCTGATGCTGTTTTTATTATTTGTCTGTGTGCAATAAATCTATTAGTGCACTCCATGTGTGTGTGTGTGTGTGTGTGTGTGTGTGTGAGTGTGTGTTTGTGTGTGTTTTGACAAAGACACACATACTGTAAAATGGCCACAGCTGCTCATGTCAGTCACACACAGCCTTAGTGCTGCATGTGTTTGGTGCAGCAGATCTTCGGCGAACAGATTTTGAATCTGCGAACACGCCTCGGTGCACGAACACACACACAAACACACGTGCAGGTTTTCCACGACGTGGCATTGTCGCGTAGCGTAGCCGTGCGTGCTTCTCCGTGTTGTTTACATCCTCGTGTTCTCCTGTCATAATGCTCTTTTGTGCTTTTTTTGTGCTTTTTTTCAGTAAGTTGGCTTACTAGGTAAAAATTGCTAGCGTTAGCGGTTGTTAAGAAGAAGTTAAGAACAGAAAATCGATCTGGAGAAGGAAATAAGAGCTAAACGTGAGAGATGTTGACCTTTCTCAGTCAACCATCTGAACAATCTTGAAGAACAAAGATGGGCTAAAGACAAAGTAAAGGTCTCGGGTTTTAGAAGAAGTAGAAAAGTTATTGTTAGTTTGGATTAATGACCGACAGCTAGCTGGAGATAGCGTTAATGTTAGCATTAGCGAGGGTCTCATACACGAGAAAGCTTTACTTTAGGCCGAGCGCCTGCGCTGGCAGGAAGAGAAAGAACACCAGAAACACAATCTTCAAGTGTATCTATATAATAAAATGAAGGTTATCTTTAATTTCTCTATGTATTTTTGCCAAAAATGGGCCTATAAAAAAGTTTCAAAAGAGCGCGGTATGTTTTTGGGGTCTGGAGAACGAATCAACGGGGATTTTGGAGCCGGAGAACGATTCAAAAACGCGAGTCTTGATTCTCCTGTATTTTCAAATAACGATTAAAATGATTTCCGGCCGAACGCGAATACCGACGTTAATGAATCACATTTTTTAAAAAGTGCAGCCTTTGCAGAGCAGCGTCGGCTTTCAGACGAAGGAGTGATTTTCCCGGCGAAACCCTCTTGAGAGTTTGCTCTCAGAGAGTGGAGTTCCTGTTTAACGTCTGCTTTTCGGAGAGTAAACTCCCGGACGATTTTGCCCCCTCGCTTACGTTTGATGCCTGGGTTTGTACAAGCGCACGCATCCATCTCACCTTTTTCAAGGCTTGGCCCGGACGCCAGGCGCCAATGGAAATGCAGGGTGTGTGCCACTGACCGTCATGCCGTGGCGCTCTGGCCTCCGTCCCTCCAGCCGGCAGGCAGACAGGAAGGGTAGAAGCTGGGCCGTCACCAACATGGACAAACAGTGTTTGAGTCCCTGCAACCTGAGCGTGGAGGAAACACGCCTCGCCAATGACAGACGTTTCATCGCCGCACGCCTCGGCACGACACTCGTGTTTCACGTCTCTCGAGTTTTCTGCATTTTTTTTTTTTTTTTTTTTACCTTTAAATATTTATGTAAACCGTAGCCAGGGAAAAAAAAAAAAATGGGGCTTGACTAAAATGAGTCTGTCATTTTATTAGATTTATTTAAAATAAAGGATAAACAATTCTTTCACATTAGATCCCTCATTTGTTGTACTTTTGAAAAAAACATCTGAATATCTATATTGATGGTTAAACTAGTTAGACAGGAGGACGGACGTACTTTATTAATCACATAGGAAAATCATTTCGTCATAGCCTGTGTGTGTGTGTGTGTGTGTGTGTGTGTGTTTGAAAGACATATGCAGCCTGGTGACCTGCTGAAGGAATGAGTAAATAGTAAGAGCTAAATTGAAAAAAAGGTTGAAAATGGAAATATATTTATATACACACATATATATGTATATATACATATATATACATACAGATTTATGCAGTATTGATGCATACAGATTTAATTTTTTTATTTGATTTATCTATCAATCATATTCTTTTTGTGTGTCTATATACATGTATTTATGTATATATAATAATAATGATGATCATATTATATGAATATATATACACATATATGTGAGTATTTAGACACACAAATATAAAAATAATATCATTTATGTATAGATCAAATTGACAAATTCAATCTTTATGTATCAATACTGTATAAATCTATATGTATATTTATGTATACGTATGAATATATAAACATACACATATATGTGTATATATACATATATATGTATATATATATACACACATATATGTGAGTATTTAGACACACAAATACAAAATAATATCATTTATGTGCAGGTCATATTGACAAATTCAATCTTTATGTATCAATACTGTATAAATCTATATGTATATTTATGTATACGTATGAATATATAAACATACGCTCACACACACACACACACACACACACATGGCTTTCACTCGGGTTGATTTGTACTTGTTTTTCTACTTTGTGCTCATGTTGGCAACGATCTCTGCATAGCACAGAGGAGGTGAGGGGATGAAGATAAACGTCTGACCGGTCTCGGTGCGTGAGTGTGTGTGAGTGTGTGTGACGGGCACAGTGTTTCTCAGCGGGGTTTGTTCCTGATCCCTATGGAGTTGCTCCCTCTAGTGGGTGAAGGCGCGTCTGTTTGTTGTGTCCGGGGGACGAGACTCAGGACGAAGGCGAGATCTTCAATTCATCACCGGCGTGACAGAAAAGCTCCGGCGTTGAGAGCCGCTCTCTGTCGCAGCTGCTCGACTCGGGATTCATTGCCGTTATTAGCCGTGTTTAGACGTGTTATCACGTAAACAAGACCGTGAAAGCGAAGCTGCGGTGAAACACGGTCCGAGGCCTATTAAGTCAATTTCAATGTAATTGTTGCATCTGGGAGGGGATCATTAATAACTGCGGCCGTGACAGGGCGGCTGGCCCGCGGGGGCGCGATGGAAACCGCAGCTGGACGCGTGTAAATGGGAATTAATTAGAAATCTTACGTTTGGGCGCCTGTATTTGGACTGAAAACATTCTCGGGGAGCTCCGGAGAAGGGGGGGGTCGCGGCGCGAGGATCTCCACCGGCCCCTCCGCGGTCACGTCCCATCTTTACGGGACAGAATAATTTCGCCTCATTACCTGCGCCGCGTATAAATAGAAGTCTTTCCAGCCCTTTTTAACGACGCAGCTACAATTAACCCCTTGTGACTGGGGCCTTGTGTCCGTTCACGCCGCCGCTGCCGCCGAACCCGTCCGCCCGCTCCGCCTTGGCCGCCGCTCGCAAAAACAGCCGAATATCTCGCGTCTTTTTCCCTCCGCTTGAATTTATTGGGTGACGGACAGAGTTTACAACGTGTCCCGGGCGGCGCGAAACATTTCTGGATGGTACGTACATGCATCACGCTAACAGTTCGCCGCGTACGGTATGTCAGCCCACCCTCGCTCCGCACACACAAAGGATGTTACCTGTGAAGGGCATGACTCAAGTGTGCCTCGCTATAAGGCGGTTCTGTCTGAACCAGAGGAAAACCTTGAGATCTGTACCTCCCGGGAGTCCTCTGGCTTCGTGTTATTCGTGGCAAACGTTCAGCCGACGGGCCGTAACATTCTTGGCGCTGTGGCTTTTGCAGGTAAAAGAAAACAAACACTGTTTCCAAAGCCATTACGGAGATCGAAGAAGCGAGATCTGCTGCGAGCGGCGGCGGCGGCGGCGGCGGCTCCCGAGTTCACCTCAGAGGTCCCTCGGCAGCAGAGCCGAGACGCCTTCCCTTATTTCGACCCGATGGGGATTATCGAATGTTCGTGCCGGCTCACGGTGAAAACCGGGGGGGGGGGGGGACTCGCGCTACCTTCGGAACGGCGGAGTTCACAATGGATTTCTCAGATATTCGGGACAAAACCGCAGCTTTCCTCACCCGGAGCACCACCTATAATCACTATGTCAGACTACAGCTCGACTGCAACCTCAGACAAGTTGTTCTTGGACAGGTACCACACCAGCGGTGGGAGTCACCCTCGCTAAAACTGGCAGTTTGAAGGACTTTGCTCCAGACTGATGTCAGGAGAGAGAAAAAAAAAAGGAAAAAAAAATCGTACATATCAACCCTAACAAGTTATAATGACTTCTTTGGTCGCTAATACGAGCCTCATTTATCATGTTTCCTCTGTTTATTTGACAACCGGGAGTAAAAACGACATGCTAACTGGAGTTTTCCTTATTTCGACGTGGAAGCAGGACAACAGCTGCCGCCGAAACCTGCTGCATTCACACTTTCACCCGTGATGCAACATCTGCGAGCCTCCGTCTGGTCCTTCCATGAAGCAACAGAGCCTTAAGTAACTTTTCATCTTTTCACCTCGAGTATCTATTGTTTCGTCCTCAACCTGCTTCAGGGTCTCTGTGTGTCGCCTCAAACACCAACAGCCAGATTTCATCCAACGCCAGACTCATCTTGACGTATATCTATATAAACATAGAAATATTGTATATATACATACACACACAAAAACATATACATGTATATACTGTATAGCCAATACATACAAGTGTGTGTACGTATAATTATGTATAAACACACGCATACATATGTATACACACATAGTGTGTGCATGTACAGTATATATACATACAAAAGCATACATTCACATGCTTTGAAGTACACGCAC
Source organism: Fistularia commersonii (assembly GCF_037954325.1). Taxonomy (NCBI): domain Eukaryota; kingdom Metazoa; phylum Chordata; class Actinopteri; order Syngnathiformes; family Fistulariidae; genus Fistularia; species Fistularia commersonii. The sequence goes on from NC_141311.1 coordinate 2,896,471, forward strand.
ACACACACATGCAAAGACTTTGTAGTAATATGCACATATGTGTATATATATATATATATATATGCTTAAATATATATAGAGCTACAAAGTCTCTGCTTTGCAAGTCTGTGTGTGTGTGTGTGTGTGTGTGTGTGTGTGTGTGTGTGTGTGTGTGTGTGTGTGTGTGTTAGTCTGACAAAGGTTAGTCCAAATTTGAGCATTTCAGTCAGTGGAAGTTTGTGTGAGTAGTATTTTAGGCGTATGGGCTGCAGGCGTGCACACACACACACACACACACAAACACGAACACATACACACGCTCACAAAAGAAAACACACACACTAACCAAAACTGCTGGTTTTATTGTCTGCCAGTGTGGAATAAATCTATTAGTGTAATCAATGTATGTGTGTACATACACACACACATAAATATATATATTCACACACAAAGTGTTTACACGTGTGTGCGTGCGTGTGTGTGTGTGTGTGTGTGTGTGTGTGTGTATACAGAATTAGATGACCACAGAATTATGAACAACCCTGAAAAAGGACACGTCTGTATTTATACATACATAACAACCTAGCTAACGCTGTATATAATAATCTAGTAGAATGAAGTAGGAATGCGGCAGTGTGTGTGTCTGTGTGTGTGTGTGTGTGCGTGGGGGGGTTAATCATGTCATACAATGAAATCCCCCCCCCCTTGTGATTGTCTTCAAACAATCAAGTTTGTTATGACAAGCCTGCTAATGGGGCACGAAGCCCCCCTGTGGAAAAGCCCATAGACATGCAGGGCATGCGCCGCATATTTACATCATAATCACCGTGGCGTGTGACGCGTGATGGAGGCGAGGAGAAAGGCCCGGGCTCGCTGTTAATTGGAGGCTTCGCCGCGCCCCCGGACTCGCGAGCCCGACCATCGCCGGCCCGCTCTTTCCTAATCACAGCCAGGTAACGAAAACACCGGCCTACGCCGCGCCATCGTCGGCTATCCGGCGCGGCGCGCTCAACATCGCCGAGGGTAAATCTATTAAGTGAGAAACCCCCCGATGTGATTGATGTTTTTGATAAGGTTGAAAAACATGCTCCAAAAAAGAAAAGATGATTTATGCTACACATAACACAAAACATTTATTCTCGCATGCATGATGTTCCGAATAGAAATTAAGCTCTTCCTCGGATGCTTATCGGAAAAATATGTGTGAACGAATATGTTATTGCGGCGCCATTTTTCAAGAGAAGAGAATGATCATGCGATCGATTCACTCCTTTTGTTTTTGCGCCTCTTGTCGGATATACAGATATTTTTTTTTTGTATGCTGGATTTCGGTGCGCAGAACTCTACCAAGTCGAATTTAATTTTTTTCATCCGGCACCCATCCCTAACTGGGCAGCGGATGTGCGTTTTTTTCTTCTCTAACTCTAGATAAGGTTGATGATACAACATTGCGTGCTGCTACTCATCAACCGACGGAGTCTAAATATTAACCTCGCGGTGACTTTTCTCCTGTAGCATTAAAAAAAAAGATCGGCCGCACAAATACCGCACTGAGCCTGTTAAAACAAATAGCATATGAAGCCGGTGAAAATAAAGCATTAAAGGGTTACCATGTAGTGCTATTGCAGCGGGGACGGGATTGATTTGGAGTATCTTGCAAGGAGCACGTAGCCCTTCCAGGACCGGGGCCCGGCCTTGGATAAATAGAGGGATACGGTTTCGGCGGCGGTGACAGTCTCACGTTGTATTTACTGTATGTGTCATCGCCTGTGGTCCGGAGTGATGGTTTACCTGAGCTGATGGAAATGAATGGTGAAGTGTCACTGTATCCAAGGCCATTTGACTTTATATATTTTGACTTTTGATTATGTCCTGCATAATCACAACTTCTTCTTTCTTTTTCTTTTTTTTTTTTTTCGTGCTCCCCCAACCGTAGCGCGCGCTAATGTTGACTTTGTGGTTTCGCTAAATTGGACTCTGGCTCCAGGTGGCTGAGTTTCCATAGCAACCTTTACCCTTATCTGCTACTGGCAAAGCCAAACAATGAGTTCTTTCACTTTTCTCCACTCTTTCTTTACTTGTTTTCCAGAAACTATGATTTTGAGGGAGAATTGAATGGGATATGTGAAAGCGTGACGTGTTTTCATTCCTTCAAACGTTTCGCTTTGGTTATATAATGTGGAAGATTCATCTCCAGCCCATGGACATATACTGCTCGAGAAAAAAAAAAAAAAAGGGAATACTTAAACAACACAACGTAACTCCGAACTGAAACTGTCAAACTGTCAACTTAGGAAGCAACACTGATTCATTTGGACTTGTTTTAAGGACATGACATCACCGTTGGATCAGCCTGTTGTGTGTTTTTCCACTTTCGTTTTGAGTTTGACTCCAAATCCAGACCCCCACGGGTTCATCCATTCGATTTCCGTTGATCGTTTTTGTGTTATTTTTGTTGTCCGCACATTCAACTATTTAAAGAACGGAGAATATTTCATTAATTCAGATCTAGGATGTGTTATTTAAGTGTTCCCTTTATTTTTTGGAGCAGTGTACATGCCTGCAGAATACAAGTCTGCAGAATTGAATGAAAAAGTTAAGCGCACAGGAGGTTCTTAGGACACTTTAAAATGCCCAGAGCGTGAATTGATCTATATGATGTGTGAATGAAAGATAAGATAAGATAAGATAAGATAAGATAAGATAAGATAAGATAAGATAAGATAAGATAAGATAAGATAAGATAAGATAAGAACAACTTTATTAATCCCGAAGGAAATTGTTGTGCCAGAGTTACAGAAAATATAACAGTAATAAATGATAAAAAGAAAAGGCAGAATTAGAAATAAAATAAACTATAAACTATAAAGTGTCTCAGTGAAACTATAAAGTGTCTTAGTAACAAGTGAGGTAAGGAGTGCACAATAGTATGATAAAGGAAAAATTGTCGTGTACTGTTATGAAATGAAATATTGTACAGAAAGGGTGAACAGTTCTTTATTATATGTGAGATTGAGAGCGCGAGTCTCTATTGGACGTATGAATAGAGAATGATAAGCTGCGCAATTTTGTGACGGCACTTGCGGTTCTATTTGTCTTTCACGGCAAAGTTATGCTTTTAAATTCAATGAACAAGATTTGTGAGAGCTGAGAATCCTCTCGGCTGTCGGTAGTTCCTTATAATGAGCCAGAATTGAGAAAAAAACTTAAGAAAGCAGGAATGAGTTTGTGAAATTCCAAAAAAAAAAGCGTCCCTTCAGATTGAAAAGAGCGACCTCATCTTCATCACCAACTTCTGGATCAGTCAAAGGTGGAGATAATACTGGCCCGGGAAAAATGCAGTAATCTGACATTGATGATTTGCAGCAGTCCGTTCGCCGTGGAAACAGACCGAGGCGCGCACCAACTCTCATTACATGTTTCATCGACTTTGCGAGATCCCCGCGCGCAATCCAACAGAATCAGACAAGTCAAGCAAATCTCTGCCTTCCTGGAGAAGAAGACGACGCGACAGATGGAACTTGTAGAAAGATATTTGTTCCCGATGCAATCAAGGACCGCATCTGCAAAATACATCGCCAGAGCACAATGTCATGTCATTAACATCAGCCGCTTCGAGATGGAAAAGTTCTAAGAACGCAGTTCGAAGAAACTTTCCAGCTCGAATGTGCTTTCAGGAACTACCCTCCTCCTCCTACAGGGGAACTTTTTAGTTTTTAGTTTCACCTTGTTTCAGGGCACAAACATGCACCTTTAGTGCAAAAAAAAAAAAAAAAACCTGCAGAGGAAGACGACATGGAGCTGCCACATCGTTCATGTTCTGCATGTCGGGAATAAAAAACGGGAATCATTCGAAGAACCCTATTAGCCTTTAGCTAACTATAAATATTAGGGCCAAAATGTTGACTTTCCTCTTCTACGGTCCATTCCTCGCCGCTTCTGGCCATTTTGTCGCGAGAAAACAGCTGACCGGTTTTTAAAGACGTCTCTCCGGAGAATTATCTGTCATTGGGCGTGGCTTATAAGATCAACCAATCACCAAGCCCCTATGTGACACGTTCCTATGGAAACGTAAAACGCTCCCGCCTTGGAGAACGGGCTAAACGGCTCGAGGAGCGGAGGTCCAAGGTCCCCTGGTTCCTGTTTTTTTAGGAAGTGCAAAAAGTGCCTCCAGTGGAATGAGGGCTTTTGTTTGTTTTCATCCCACTTCATATCTTACCGATCACAGACGCACATTTTTGTTTCTTTTTTTTTTTGTTTGTTTTTGTTTTTGTTTTCAGACCGTCACGCGCTCGATGGTGGGAAAGACTCTCCGGTGCACCGCGGTGATCTTTAAGATAATAGTCTCCAGCAGCGAGAAAACAAATTAGAACGATGATTAATGAATATTTCTGGAAAACTCCCAGGCTGAGCTTGGCGATGGGTTTCCCAGCGAAGTAGCGGAGCCGACGTTAACCCCTTCAGCGTCAACACCGACGCTCCCCAGACTCTCATCAATCCGAGACTCCGTATCCGAAAAACAACCTGCCGCCGGCCTTCACTTCCACGAGGCCACACAAGCTCCGTAATTCTCCGCCTGAACAAGCAGATGGTGACGTTTTTTGAATTCCCCTTCCTCGCGCCTGATGATTCCACGTCGTGTTCCCTCCTTACGTGACAGGGGGTCGTTTCTCCGAAAACGTAAATAATTGGCACCCGTAAACATCCTGAGCCGGCGTACCCCGTTTATTTGATTTATATCCCTGGTGGGGATGATCCTTCAGCGCTGGACTTCAGCGCAATTAAACCCAGCGTGTCGACGTCGGCTTAAAGGGCATCTTTGTCCGCCGCCCCCCCCCCCCCGGGTTCGCCGCGTCCCGCGGTACTGTACAATGCAAGAAAGCGGCAGTGTTCAGGTGGTTTTGCGCTGACAGGCCGGCCGGAGATGATAGACGTGATGTGTCACCACCCCCGGTGCCCTCGGAGAGCGAAGCCGGTGGCCTTTACAAGGACGTCTTTCTGCAAATCACTCACTGGGCAAATATACAAATACTAAAGATCGCCTGCCGCGCAGGTCGTCCGTCATTGCTGAAAGTCCCCCAGTGCCGGTTGGGGGGTGATCACTGATCTTAAGAGGCCCATTTATTATCAAAGGGAGTGTACGGATGTTTCCGCAATCCAGCCGACCCCCCCCGAACCCAGCATATCTTGTCAGACGGAGCGGGAGAGGATGAGGTAAGGGGCTGGACGACGATCTCCGTCTGGCTCGCTGTATTGAAAATTCACGTGCGATGAATCGAAGCGAATCAGCCATTCGTCCCGCCGGGGAACCGTGAGCGAGAAAAAAAGAAAAAAAAAAAAAAAAAAAAAAACAACCTGTGAGCAGGATAGCATTACGCAGTTCTAAACATTTGTCCAGGGGTGGGAAATCCAAATTAAAAATGAATATGGTGGAATATATTGCTTACAATGCAGGGTAATTACTCACATTCATCACCGCGGCTATTAATGGAAATCTCTCCCTCCTCGAGGCAAGCCGTAAAATAACATAAACATTTGCCTAAAAATCCCGCTACTTTATTAGTCTAAAAACACTCTCCTCAACGTGCAGCTCTTTTCCAAGCATGTATTATGCTGTAATCCTCCCCCCCCCCTCCTCGTTTTATAGTAATAGGTTTTAAATGTAATAAAAGAAACACCAAGGGTCAGTTTTTGTTTTTTTTGTTTTTTTTTGTTTTTTTTTTTCTGCATGGGAAAAGTCATAAATCATACCACGTCTGCAGGGTGACAAATTACTGATGTCACCGACGCCGTGTGCCAGAAGCAGAGCCTGAATGTGGGATCTGTGCACGCTGACCCGCGGCGTGGCGGTAAAGCGAACCCAAACAGAGCGGCACAAACCTTACAAGCGGGGCGTGTCGTGTTCAAATTGTTATTTTTTTTTTTTTTTATCTTACGCAGGATGAATTGTTAGACATTTAAAGATAGAGAGATTGCAGAGGCTACAAGGCCGTACCGTCACCCTGCTCTAATTTGCTCCCGTTATAGAGAATATTCGCTCATTCGTTTGTTATCTATACCGCTTATTCCGTTTTAAAACATAAACATAAACAAATTTCCTCAGCACAATCTCTCCTATAGAGATATACACCCGTTCATTATTTTCATTTATTCAACATCTTCTACCTGCTCCTAGATTCTAAATTATCGTGAGCAGCAATGTCACGTTTTAAGATCCGGTTAAAATGCAGTCGTGTTTTGCCGCAATGAATCGTCCCATCGGTGGCAGCGCAGGCCGGAAGGCGCCGATGACGCATTCATTTCGCAGTTTCCGTGGTAAAAATTAACAAATTGGAACCGAGACATGAAGAAAAAGGGATGTAATGAAAGCAGAGAAGGAAGAGATACCCCTCGGCGAGATGCGCGTAAATTCAGATTTATCTCAGGGGGCGTCCAAGCTGTACGCCGCAGCTGCCCGCATCGCTCAAAACCGCCATCGGAATCGGACTCTCTCCGATGCCACGCCGCTCGAACGTGTTTATTTGGACGGGCGCCATAAATCACCGTGGGCTTTCAGCCGGGGGGCCCGAAGGGGGGAGGAGCCGGGGGCCCGGTTGCGATGCAGGACCGCTGTCCTCCTCCAATGATAATTTGTGGTTTGGTGAATGTTGGCCGGCCTACAAAAAGGCCTCAGAGCACGGCTGGGCTGGCTGCACCTTTTGGCCACATCCACTATAAATAAGCCAGGGACCCTTATTCTGCAGAAGTGAATATTTATATAATATAAAGTTATTTTTCCTGAATTTGCTTTGGGAAGTGTTAGGAGACTGTTTACTTTGAATAGTATTTGTGTGTGTGTGTGTGGAACTTGAGGGGAGTGGAAGAATGTTTTCTTGAGAAACAGACAGATAGTAAATAACCGAGTAGGAAATCAAATTAAGTTGATATATCACAGCGGCGTGTCAGAAATATGACAAACTTACTTAAACGCAAAGTCGGCCAACATGAACCAGGGTGAACATTATTATTAGGAGCTGCGGTAAAAACTGCAGGGCTCGGCTGCATAGCGATAAGAAATGGAGTACCGGCGGAATAATGAGCGGTACATGAAACGACGTCGGGGAAAAATGGATCATCCCGCGCGCGTGTGTGTGTGTGTGTGTGTGTGTGTGTGTGTGTCGTCCGTCTTCGGGTCCCGCACCTCTTAACCTCTGCTCTCCTCTCGATCAACACGCCCCGGACAAAGTTAATTTCCCACTCGCGCTCCCCCGTCCACTCGCCGTGTTTACAAACCTCTCCTCGGCGCAGAAAGGGGCACCGGCTAATTTAAATCTGCGCTGGTGTCACCTGGTGAACCTCACGTCCCCGGGACCCAGATCGGAACTGCTAGGGGTCAGAGGTCGCTGTCTGGCCCCGCTAACTTATCAAAGCTGTGTTTATTTAAAGTCTACGCGCGGCTATGGACGGCAACAAACAGAGGGACCACAGGCAACGGGGGCAATTTGGAGGCAAATCCGAGCCGCGGGCGGAGATTACCGCGAGCGCCGCGTTTGAATCGTCGACGTTGTCGCTCTCGATCCGAGTGACGGCGGCTCGCTTTGCTCTGGGATACTGTAAGGGGGAATTCTCGGCGGGTGGATGTTTACCGAGCCTTCCGTCCTTTCAGTGATCTCCTGAAACCTGGGGCCGGAGGGGGAACGCCAGGGAACTTAGGTGTCGCGCCTCCAGCGACTCCTGCGCTCCGTACACACATTACTGTCAAGTATGGACCTCATAACTATAGATCAAACTTGTCAGTTTATTCTTAGTAACTTAACCATCTTTCTGTACATATTTGTTAAATCCACCCCGTTCTGTTTATATCTGTATAATATCTCATTCAGTGTGTGCCTGTTCGTGTGTGTGTGTGCATATATATGTATGTAAATGTGTGTATGCATATTTATCAGTTTATAAACATTAAATATACACGCATTCATACAGACATACATATATATGTAAATATATACATACACATGTGTATATATGTGTGTGTGTATCTATGCATATATTTGTATGTCGATGTATATATGTATGTATATATGGGTGAAAACATAGTGTGTGTGTGTATGCATATTTATCAGTATATTTACATATACAAGCATACATACACACACATACATGCAGATGTATACACACATGTGTGAATATATATCTGAGTGTGTGTGTATGCACATGTATGTATGCAGATGTATTTACATGTGTAAATATAGTGTGAGCATAAATGATAAATGCATGTATATATATGTATATCAGTATATATACATTATACAAACACACATACATATATGTGTGGGTATGTTTATATGTGTGTATGTGTGTGTGTGTGTGTTGCGGGGCTACATTTATTAATACACTACAGGTTTACAGCTTTTTTTATTAGATAAAGACTCTACCTTTTCCACACCCTGCATTTTGAGAAAACGGGGAAACCTTGTTTTCCTTCCCCTCTGAGCTGCGCTCTCACACACACACACACACACACACACACACACACACACATACAGGGTGTCCACCGATTTATTTGCTCTCGTCTTTTGGTCTATGTGAGCTGTGTGTGGCCTCCACGCCCTGACATTGTAAAGCCTCTGCAGGAGGAAACATTATATTTTACAGTACTTTCTCCCGGTGACAGATGATACACACTCTGTGTTCGGACACAACGGAACCGGACTCCTGCATGCAGAGTCCAGCTGCGCTCAGGGGCGGCTGCTGACCCGAGGGCTACCTAGAATATGTTGCGAGGATACAAGGCCCGAGTCCGAATCGGAGTCATTTATCCGGATTACAAGCGTGCAGAAATCCCCGGTGAGGACATTTATTCGCCTGACATGTAAACGTGCGCGTCTGGCGAACAAACGCAATGTACGCATGAATTACTGCACATGCAGTTAAACTCCTAGAAACGGGAACACAACAGATAAAATATGTAAAGAAAAGATTAAAAAAAAGTAGATTGTATGTGTATACATATATATATATACACACAAAGACACACACACACACATGTATATATATATATACATACATTTTTTAGTTTTTTTCTTTTATATATTTTTTTTTCCTTGTGTATATATATATATATATATACATACAATATACAGTATACATTATATATGAACATAAAAAAATGCCCGATAAATGCATGTTTTTTCTGGATTGATCAGAAATTTGCCTTGATAAAATAAAATCTACAAATTCACACACGTACGCACAGATATATATGTATATATACATATATATGTATACATATATACATATAGATGTAGAAATAAACAGACACACGCACACAAGTAAGATCAAATGTAAGGAAAAAATGTAGAAAATATATAGACATATGAAGAACGCATATATACATATATATCAAAAAACCTACTCAGGACAATATATGTATATAAATTTATTTCTATATATTTGGTTTAAGCAGAAATTAATGAACAAATTAATTATATATGTATATCACATACACACACACATATACACATATATTCATACATATACACACACACAGACACATAGACATAAACATACATGCAGCAATTTCCTTCGGGATTAATAAAGTTGTTCTTATTCTTATTCTAATACAAATATACATATCTTGTTTCTTGCAGACATTTTTTTTTTTTTTTTCAAGCAGTTTGATAATGTTTTCCACAAACATCACTTGCATGAGCTTTTTATTTATTGAACCCCGATGGCGACTCATGGGTGGCGATGGAGGGAGGATCCTTTTCTTTCCTCCAGCGCGGAGGATCCGATGGCCCGTCCCCTGTCGGGTTGATACTCCGGGGGAGGAGGGGGGGGGTCCCGGCTCGCCCGGGTTGTTTGACAGCGACGGCAGGGTTTTATTATGCAGCCGAGACCCGACCGTGTCTCATAATGACAGCTGTGGGCAGGAACAGGCCGAGAGCTGGAGAAAGGGTGCAGGGGTGGAGGGGGGGCGGATAAGTTGCCCTTTGTGTGCACACATGGAGGTAAGAGGCGCTGGACTGGAGGCCGCGGGTGAAGGAACGCCGGCCCTGCGGACGAGTGTTCGTCCCCCGACCAAATTACCGACTCGCCGCTGGAAATTCGCCATTTATCTCGCTTTTATTTCTGGGTCGGAGTCGATATTCCTTATCGTCGCCGTGGTGCCTAACCTTCCTCCTCGCTAATTTAGTGTTCGTCTCCTCAAATTAACACAAGGGAAAGCGTTGTTCTAATCGAAGCCTTTCATTTTTATGGTGAAAAGTATTACACAGATGATGGTATGTGACGCTAGGATGCAACCAAGAGTGATCACACCGGCACCAATTTTATCGGTGCAAAACGCAAGTGTGCTTCTCCTGACTGGGCGAGATGGTAAATCTGCCTTCGTTAGCGGATTTTAATTTTTCCCTCAGTCGAGTCTGTAAAACCTAAAGCGCCGGTGATGTTTTCCTTTTTTTTTTTTTTTTTTTTATCCGGCTGCTCGCGGCTCTGAAGATCGAGCCGTCCGCCGGAGTCCTGCGACAAAATAAGAATCGGCGTTTGCGTCCGTTTTTCGTGAGCGTCACGCGACGGTCGAGTGATCCGGGAGGAAGGAGTGGCACGCCGTGCCTCACCTTTGTCTGTGAGCTGTGGTGGAAGAAGCCCAGATAGCGGCGCTCCGTGCAGCCCTGCCACCCTGACCCTGCCTTTCAGCACCTCCTAACCCACAGAAAGGGCCTCTTTGTTCGGCCGTACGCTCGTGACGTCCACTCAAGACCACGCTTCCATTAGCAGCAGCCTGCCAAATAACCGGGGATTGTGATGGAGCCTAATACCCACTGCATATGTAGTATTTACTTAGGGAGGAATTGAAAGTTGTCCCTCCCACAGCGTCCAGACACAAGTCTACTTTTATAACTCGCATTCGTCACACTCCCTGCTCTTTACCGGCTTGATTGGCTGATTTCATTTCTCTATGGATATTTATGTTTTTTTTTTTATTATTTATCATGATAATCCACACAAGTTATTTCTTGTACTTTTTTTTTTTTTTTTTACTGTTTATACAATTTTCTACTAGTATTTATTATTGTTACGTTTTACTTGAAACTCTGGCACAACAATTTCCTTCAGGAGAAATAAAGTTATTCTTATTCTTATTCTTATTCTTATTCTTATTCTTATTCTTATTCTTATTCTTATTCTTATTCTTATTCTTATTCTTATTCTTATTCTTATTCTTATTCTTATTCTTATTCTTATTCTTATTCTTATTCTTATTCTTCTAGTGTTTATTATTGTTATGTTTTACTTGAAACTCTGGCACAACAATTTCCTTCAGGAGAAATAAAGTTATTCTTATTCTTATTCTTATTCTTATTCTTATTCTATATCTTATTCTTATTCTTATTCTTATTCTTATTCTTATTCTTATTCTTATTCTTATTCTTATTCTTATTCTTATTCTTATTCTTATTCTTATTCTTATTCTTACTTATCCCACAAATATTTAATTACCGAAAGCCTCTTTCACACTGTTGGAACTTTGTGCAGTCGGTAATAATTTTTCAGGAACTAATTTCTGTCTTGCAAAAACATCAGTTTAGCTCCTATCAAGTGGTTGCTTGGTGATCGGTGGAGATCATAATAAACTTTCTGTTAAAAACTATCACCGGTCAGCTGTTTTCTTGCGACGAATTGCACAGAACTTGCGAGAAATGGACCGAGGAAGAGGTCCAAGCTCTTCTGGCCTGCTACGCCACAGAGATTTTTTCCAGGACTCACTGAGGAACGTCAACATTTTGGCCAGATTAAGTCCGGAGCTAACGGCTAACGGGGGTTCCTCACGGTGCAGGAAGAAGATAAAAACGCCCCAATATACCGTCTCAGAAAATTAGAATATTGTGATAAAGTTCTTTATCTTCTGTAATGCAATTAAAAAAAACAAAAAATACTTTTCATGATAATATTTTGAGATAGGATTTTTGAGTTTTCTTAAGATGTAAGCCATAATCAGCAATATTAAAATAATAAAAGGCTTGCAATATTTCAGTTGATTTGTAATGAATCCAAAATATATGACATTTTTGTTTTTGTAATTGCATTACAGAAGATAAAGAACTTTATCACAATATTCTAATTTTCTGAGACAGTCCTGTAATAGTCCATCGTTGTTATTCCCGCCGTGCAGAACATGAACGCTCCTGCAGCTTCTGCCTCCAGGTTGTCCGTTCTGTTTATTATGTTTTTGTATTTTTAAGTTGCACGTCGCAGATGCACGGCTCCCTACCGCGGTCCCTTACTTCCCGTGGGAACGCAAAGCTGGCGGAAGAGGAGGTTCCCGGAGAGAAATTCTTATTTGAACAGTCAGGTTTGAAAAGACAATACAGGAAGCTCTTTGCTATCTGAAATAGAATAAAAATAAAAACACGGGTTTCATTTCCATCGGCCTGGAGATGCACAGCATGTCAGATTCTCCGGAAGACGAAGCTCGGCTTCACGTGACGCACAGAAGGATTGCATGCCGGCCAAGGGGCGGGTCGGCGGTACAAGATAAGCCACGGTCGGATATCTGTCACCATGTCCACGTTAAATAAGCAAAGGCTGATCATACTTAATGTTTGGACGTGGATGTGGGATATCGAGTTCACCGTGTGGAAACATACCGCAGGTAACGCGTGTCATTTCTCCCGCGCTCAACGTTCGGACAGTTTACTTTTCATTATGTTTGAACAGGATAGAGTTTCACATGCAATAAAATACGTCTGGATCTGCTCCAATAGAATATGAAATTCTTCAATTTCCAAAGCAGCGACTGGCGTCTCCGGCCTAAAAGGCGCATTGTACGACCGGACAAAGGACTTCAGCTAAAACCGCTCTGACTGCTCTGTTGCTTTGGGACGCGACGTGTTTATTTTAACAGAATTATACCGTAAAGACAGTGACATGTTAATGAAGAAGCGGAGCTCCACCAGGATCCCTGGAACATTCAAAGTGTGTTTCCACATTTCTGAGATATATAGGATTAGCCATAAACCCTCAAGAGGGACCATTGAAACGGGCTGAACTGAAGTTCTACCGATCAGAAAGATGGCCGATCGGCAGATCTGACTCAGAGCAGCCGTCGGTCGGTTTCCCGAGAACATCCGGAATATTTTGGTCATTCGTTCATCGGTTCATTTGTTCATAGATTCATTGTCTTTTCCGCTCATCCTGCTCTCGGGGTCTCTTTTAGTGGAGGCTATCCCAGCCGGAGGCGGGATAGGCTCACCCTCATATAGAGACAACCAACCGTCGACCATCTTTGTTTCGTGAAGGAACCAACAGGGTTTATGCTTTTATTATATTTCGTGCAGTTTCCATGGGTTTGTACTTCTTCTGAATAACGATTGACCGTCCGATCGGTTCGATGGGTTCGGACCGAAGCGCTCCTGATCCCAGACTTTGACTTCACTTGATTGTTTTCGAAACATTTCGCCCGGTTTACTGAAGGGTTATTCGTGAATAGACTTATTTCAGGTCGAGTGCAGCTGCCGGTTGCAGGAAAGCCGGCAGACCCTTCAAGCAGAGGTCTCTCTCTCTGGCTTCGGAAACTTCAAGTGCGGGAGCCGATGATCAATGATGGCGACAGAATATTATTGATATATTTACGTCTTGGGCTGCTCCTTCCAGGGGCCGTCATAACCCTACTTTCTTTGTCCTCTTCTCTCAGACAAACTAACTTCCTGTCCCCCGTCCATAAACCCCCTCTGGTCCTGGCAGTTCCCACCTCAGCATCCTTCCACCCAGATCTTCACCATCCCTCCTCCGTCCATGTCCAAACCATTTGAGTACGACTTTATCTCCCTTCGATGGACTCATTCCCGATCCTCTCCATCCTCCTCCCTCCCGAGGAGAACCTCCAACATCTCCATCGGTACCGCCGGCTCTGGCTCCTCAGCGTCTCTAAACCCGACATGGCTGCTCTTCCCTCCGCCTTCCACGCCTTTCCTTTCGTACAACCATTATCACTTTCCACCCTTTGCACACGTTCCTCCAGCTCTTCTCCACACTCCCCATTGCTCTGGACCAGTGGTTCTTAACCTTGTCGGAGGTACTGAACCCCACCTGTTTTACATGCGCATTCACCGAACCCTTCTTTATTGGATCGAGGATCGGTTCGTCGATGGGTACAAAGAACAGGCAGAGTAGCCTGGTTCCCTTCACCTTGAATTCAGCAAGCGCTATGTTCTTGTAGTTCCCATCTCCATGCAGCTGAAGGAAGCCTTCCCTTAGTTTTGCCGGGGCTGGACTAGAATTGCTCATCTTGTCTTTGCAAATCTTGCAGTTAGGACATCGATTCCAATCACGTTCCGTCATACACGTGAATTCGTATTGTACGTATTCTTCCGACCGCTTTCTTTTTTTGCCCGACATAATTAGTATGAAGGGATTAAAATATTAAGAAAGAAATCACATGACGTACCACCACGACGGTCACAAGTTACTACGACTGAGTGCGCCAAAATCCCTGATAGGCCAAGCTATGTAGCGTGATCACCTGCAGCCAGTGATGTCATCACCAATGTGTGTCTTGACCTCCGCCGAACCCCTGAGACTGACCCGCCGAACCCCTGGGGTTCGATCGAACCCAGGTTAAGAACCACCGCTCTGGACTTTTAACCTCCATCTTCTTCATCTCCGCTCCCCGTAGCCTCGCCCTCCCTTTCGCTCCAGATTCACCGACTATGTTTTATCTCTGCCATTCCACCCGAGCTCCATCGTAGTTGAGCGCGTGTTCCGGGCATCGAACCCCGGACAAGAAATAACGCAAACTCCCTGACTTGAAGGAAATATCTAACTCCTGACATGATGACTAATTGTTGGTGTAAACTGGCTTATTCCAAAATAATTCATACGTCAGTGCAGACAATGAGATGGCTGTAAGAGGGTGAAACAGGGCCCGATGCCTGCGGCTGCCACGGCCCTTTGTAAGCACAGGACACGTGTTTCATATCCCCCCCCTTTAATTAGGCCGGACTGGAAAAACTGACCGCGCTTTGCTGTTTTTTCGACGCAAGTCTGCGGAAAGGTGTGCGGTAGGCCTGAAAGATTAATGCATGCATGGCATCTCTCTACCTGCAAGATTTATAACCGAGTATCCCGGACACGCCGCGGCGGCCAGAGCCTTTTTTTTTTTTTTTTTTTTTTAAGTTTGTAAAATAAGGACTAATTTCAACATTTGGTTTTTGAGAGAGTTACCGCCAATCAACAAACACTTATTTTCTTTGATTACTCGGAGTGACTTTAAAATGAAGAAAAATATTTTCTATGGTGAATGCCTCGTCTCGGTTTGAATAGGGCATTCTGTGTTTAATTGCGTTTTCGCCGACCGGAGTTATACCTGGATGCTCGCCTTCCTCACAATTTGTGTATAATAACCCCGGGCTTCCGCTGTGAATATCGTATGATTTAAATAGTTCTAGCGTGGAATATATCAGTATATTTTTTGCTTCCAAAACTATGAACCTTTACAGGGCCGACAGCATAAACGTCTAAGAATGTGCTGTCGCGGACGAACAGTACACATGGGAGCTGCGCGTGAGAGAGACGTGCACAACCGGCAACAAAAACTAGCAATGGACGGGGTTTGTCATCGAGGGAAAAAAAAATACACAAAAAGTCCCAAAAATATCATCTTGTTTTTCTAATCCTAAAATTTCTCTGGGTAAAGCTGGTGGTACCAGAACTGCTACTGCTACTGCTCCTAAAGGGAAAGGCCTTCCAGAGGCAGTTTGTAGCAGCGATGAGCTGACTGGGCAACAAAAGATATCAGAAATTTACGTTTTATGCTTTCGGAAAAGTAAAGTTCTCGGAACTGTATAGCCTGAATTTCGTTCCAGGAATTACCCTCCTCCTCCGGGGGAACTTTTAATACCACAGTAAGGGACTGCGGTAGGGACGGGCGTTAAGTATCTGCGTCAAGCACCTTTAGCTGCGCTCTCAAAAACAAACCACCGTGAAGAAGAAGAACAGGAAGAGGACACGGACAACGCAGAAGCGTTTGTGTTTCTCATGACGGGAATAATAACCATGGACTATCACATGGGTCTTCATCTTCTCCCTGCGCTATGAGGAACCCTGCCATATTCTGTCCAAAAAGTTGATGTTTCGGTGCAAGCCCTGGAAACCCTTCTGTTATGTAGGAAGCCAGAAGAGCTTGACCTCTTCGTGGCTCGATGTCTTGCCGGTTCTGCCCATTTGGTGTCAAGAAAACGTCTGACCAGTGGCGGTAGCAGGTAGCGCTGTACAATCCCCCGGGCATTACCGATCTCTGGCGTGGCTTATGAGTTCCATCATCACCTACATCACGAGTTCCTGCGGATGTGTAAAAAGACACTGCCTCGGAGAAGGAGCTGAGACGGTTCCAAGAATTCTTGTCGAAATCTTCTTGTCATGGCAACCTGACTTGAATTTCTTCACTTGAAGACATTTCTAATGACCTTTGGAGAGTTTCTGAATCTAACCGCCGGAGTTTTGGGTGGGTCTCAGTTATGGTGGCTTGTTGTGTAAATGAAGAGTTGATCTGCCGAAACCAGTCGTAAGCGGGGTTGTTATGCTAACGGGGGTGTCGTTCGATGGAACAAAAGAGCAATTTGGGATGACCTGGATTGGAATGTGAAAAGGTAAAGGTAAACAAAGGAGTGAAAACTGTTGGATCACATGAACTGAGGCTCATGTTGAGGTTACCAAGGGTTCTGGTGGTGGGTCTTTCCTGGTTGTTTAGAGGGTATCGATCCCAGTATGGCGTTGTACATTTGTGAAAGGTTAGGTCTGAGGCCTCCTCCTCTGTTCAGAGATGGTTTTTCAGTTTTGACAAAGGCTTCTTTGACTCCTCCCTCCAACCATCTGCCTTCTCTGGCCAGGAAACGGACATCGCTGTCTTCAAGTGAATAGCCCTTGTCCTTCAGTTGAAGGTGTCCTGTCCTGAAGTGGTAGCTCTCCTGTGTTGGCCCAACTGCAGAGCTTGTTCGGTCTCTCAGATGTAGACGTCATCACAATCCTCAGTGGAAGTGACAGCATACACCACATCTCGTGCCTGGGTGTTTTGTCCTTGGGATGTACCAGTTTTTACCTCAGGGTGTTCCAGGAACTGAGGTCCTTTGTCCCTGGTTCGTCTGCTGTCCAAATGCATGGAGAAACAGTGTAGTTCTTGAAAAGGTCCTGGGAATTGCAAAAAGAAGGGAGTACGTCCGTAGGAATTGTGTTCTTGGAACATGCTCAATACGAGAACTTTTCTCTCCAAAATAATGCGAAAAACATAATAATGCGTATTTACGCGGCCTGTCGATCGACCGGCGAGCCCCGCCTATCGCCCAATGACAGCTTGGATAGGCAGCGAATGAGATGATGAATAAGGAACCAAAACTGTCAAGGGAAATGAAAGTACACCGGGTTCTGTGCAAAAGCGGGCAAACCTGTTTGGGGGCGGTGATGAAGAGCGAGCGTTGCGGCGATGACAAAATAAACATTTCTCATTAGGACGACGTGGAGGCTAGTGGCAATATTTTCTCAAAAGGGACTTCTCATAAGTCAATGGAGAGGGATGGCGATTTTATACAAGGCACATTAAACCTCTACAAACCTTACTTGTCTTTGCTGTAATTAGTCCACAGGGACTCCCGTTGCCTTTATTGAGTCATATTATCCCTGCAGTCGCCGGAGGTTTTCAAAGCTCCAGCAATCAATGCGGAGTTAATGAACCCAGTCCGGGGACTCCTGTGGCCACGGTGAGAGGCCCCAATACCTGGGAGATTTATTTAAGGGTGAGATATTCCAAACGGAAAGAGCCATTGGTAGCCAGGCCAAAGTTTATAGGGGTCAGAACAATTGGGGGGAAAGCACACCCAATCCTTCAGCGCTCCACATGCGCAATAACACTGTCAACACACAGGGGAGTGCAGGACCCCCGGGGGCCGGTCACGGGACAGACCCGGTGCCAGAGCCTCTCACCTTCCCCCATAAATCCTTGCAATCTGAATTCCCACTCAATGCTGCAGGGAGGTCAGGTGTTCGCTCACCCCAACCCCACGGAAAGGCAAACCGGAGAGTTGAAGGAGAGAGCCGATCGCGTTCTCAACCGCTCATGGCTTCTGCCAGGCGCAACCAAAAGATTGGACATGTTAGTAAATATAATCCATGGCAAATTGTTAGATGGGTAGCATTCTGACATTGTGATAACAATATGTCACAGCTAAACTGCAGACAGAGCTCTTGTTCTGGATTGCAGGGCTTAATATTAATAAACGGCCCTGAATATTTGGTTTTAAATCTTTATTTTATTTTATTTTATTTTATTTTATTTTATTTTATTTTATTTTATTTTATTTTATTTTATTTTATTTTATTATTTTCATTTTTTGCAAATTATTGTTTGTTTTTTTTAATTCATTTTATTTCATTGCCGCTTGATAATGCACTTGAGCGTCGGCTAACATTTTACAATTTTACAAACATTCCAAAAAACATCAAAATACGATATTTCATCACGGAGGTGATGATTGTTTTATTTTTATTTTTTTTTTATTTTTTTTAAATAAACTCTTTCACCAACTGGCCCGGGGCAGAGCGGCGAGGCTTCCTGGACACTGAAGTACATTGTGGCACGCTGCTGAACAAGGTGTGCTGTGATATCTGGCCTGTGGTTTTTCTAAGGGGTGGAGCGAGGGTCTGCCGGTCTGGCCCGCGAGGCTGTGGAAGAATAGGAGGGTCAGATGCTATTTGGCTTGGCCCGGGCAGGATAAGTGTATTGCCCTGCAGTCGGTTGGATAGGTGGATGTGGGCGCCGGCGGCTGGCATAGTGCATACATGCTCATTATGACAAGTACACGAAGGGGCTACACGGCACGCAGACGGGCGGACGGACCGCCGAATGCACACAAAACAGACGCACACTCTTCTTGTGTATCCATTCGCGGGATATCTTGGAACGCCACCAGCTGCCGAACCTTTTTTTTTTCCAGAATGGAAACAAAGTCATGTGACTTCTGGAAAAATGGTTCCCACCAGACCGGCGTCGGCACGGCTGTTAGAATAACGCACCGTCTGCGTCTATTCGGAGCTAATAAAGAAAATGGAAAAGCGGGTGATCCTGGAATTCCGATTTTTTTTGTGTTAGAGGGGATCAATATTTGCGCTCGGACGTCTTTGGCCGCTTTGTCGCGTCGCGTTAGCGCGGCGGGCTATTACGAGACGCTTGAACCGCAGCTCGCAAAAAGTTACGAGACAGAGACGCGGCGTCAAAAAAAGGCGACCCGGCCAGGTGGCGGTTCACCTGAGCTGATAAACAAGCTCCACAGAAGGGGGTCTGTCGCCCGCGGAGATTCCCAGGGGCCGGCGGCCACTGACATCACCTTAGGAAATAATGATCCCATCACCGAGCCGTGTTTGTGTGTGTTAACCTTTGCATATGAGCCACAATTTGGCATACAAATACACATATTGCTGCATTCATGTAAATGCAAACCCGCACGGCGGGCGGAACGCTGTTTATACAGTGTCAAGTGAGCGAATAATTACAGGAGGCGGCCATTTGTGGAGGCTGTTTAAAATTCTGGGGCCGGGCGAGAACGCGCAGCGCTCGCCGTTGATACAATACACAGCGACGGCGATGCGCCGGGATGTCGACGGGGAGAAAAGAAAAACAAGGCGGGGTTGAAAACGCGGTGGATGTCGGTTCGGCGCGTTTGTCCCCCCGACACCTCCTGGGTGACACGCGGCGCCTAGCGGGGCCACGATACCGCAGACACAGAGGACAAAGACGGCCTTCATGTGGTGTTCACTCAGCCCTGGAGACTACTTCTGGTTTTGTGTGTCTGGAAATGAGAATGTTAGGTGGCAGCGAGACACCGCGGACTCAGAATCCAGCGCGGGGGTTATTTACAGACTTGACATTTACTGCTGTCTTTTATTTCCCGCCGCGTACGCGTACGCTTTCTGCCGATTCGGAATTATATAATTGCAGAAGGAGCAAAGGTGAAGTGTGTTTTCTCCGACGTGCGAAGCGCAGATATCCCTCGTCGGGATGCCGTTTCAGTTTTCACTAAATTCTATAATGACAAAGACAAGGCCATGACCAAGGTAACTCGGTTTCACAGTTTCGGTTTCTGCGATTCAAAACCCTCCGTGTTGAACGCGGCGGACTGCGGAGGAAATATCAATTCCTTAATAAAAATATAATTTTGTCTGGAGGCCGAGACCGGAGGCCTTAGCAAAACAGATGTTGTCTTGTCATGTTAGCGATACGGCGCGTGAGGCGGGGATCCATTTCGCCGTGTTTTCATAATGAGAAGCCTTCTCCCTGTCCGTCCGCTGTCTCCCGCTTCAATTTGTCTTGAAATGGAGCCGTGAAACCTCCGCCGCATTCCACACACACACACACACACACACACACACTGTCTCATTAATTTACCAGCCTGATTTGAGGGCTGTTCTTGAGATGACAATATTAATTTAGGGCTAATTAAAGTTGTGCAAACAAAAGCTCAGATTCATATTTTCTCTGCAAAGGTATCCGCATCGAACAAGCCGGAGGTGAAGGGTGGCCCCGGAGCTTTAAATCTGCACGCAATTAAATTACGTGACACCTATCAGCCTCCCGGTTCACTGTAGGAAGGCCCTCCGCGACACCAGACGCATTCCAACGCATGTGTTTGTGTGTCTTGGACTCGGTTACCGCGCAGCCATTGTTGCCGGGCCACCGGCGTCGGCGCGGGATAATACAAACGTCTAAATACGTGACGTGAGCGACGGGAGCCCTCCCGTTTGCAGATGAGCGATTCTCATCCATGAGGCGAAAAAAAAGCGTGGCGATTTATATATAAATCCGAGAACGCGCGGCGTTACCTCACTGAAAACCAAGCATGAATCAATTTGGACGTTCTCGCGTCGCGTCGGCCAAAATGTAATCCGTGTCATAAATATCTGGGGTTTTTTTCGTGTCCGACTCCGAACTGAAGCGTCCGACTGACTCGACCCCGAAGGAGGGAGGCTGGGGGGGGTCGGCTATCTGCGCACGTGGGCCTTTTTGAAGCGATTCCCAAACGTAGTTCAGGAGCCGTCAAAGAGCCCCCGCCTCTTTCTTCCTCCTCGTTTGATCTCGACCCCGTTGAGACGTCCATTTTTTTCTCTCTTTCTCCAGAATCGACAGGGAAAAGAGGGGGTGGCGGATGGAAGCTGTGGATGAAGACGGCGCTGAAACGTCGCGTGAGTTACCGCAGGGCTCACCCTGGAAACGGCAGATAAAGGGAAGACGCCCACACACACACACACACACACACACACACACAGACACACACATACACACGAAGCTTCCCAGCCCTTTACGGTAATGTAGTGTATTTTGCGTCCATAAGGCGCTATATCAATGAAAAGGTCTATTTTCATACATAAATCCCACCGTGTTATAAGGCGCGTGATAAAACATACAGTATATAAAGTTTAGTCCAACTTTGTTCAACTCATTTAATAATCCACTCTTCAATTTTGTCCCCCAACTGCGGCCGTCTTGCTTCGTTCCCTTGGCAACTGTTTGGTGTTCCTTATTTTGCGCAGTTCATCTGCTTCTTTCTTCCACTTCCGTACCATTTATTCATTAAAGTTGAATTCTTTCTTGGCTGTTCTCATCATCTACTGCACGACTGATAGCCTCGAGTTTCGTAAGCGTGTCTCTTAACAGGTGCCTCATACGTCATTAAGCGAATTTGTTGTAAAGCAAAGGATTCCCTTTACGTCAACTCAAATCGTCATATAAGTAGTCTAGCCTTACGGTAGGTTAGCCTAAAAGTTAACCAACTGTCAGTGAAAAGTTGCAAGTTAGCCTAGCCAAACAACATCGGTGGGAAAAACTGAGAGGCCGGTGAACAAAACTCACACCTGCTGCACCTGGGAAAGGTGGAAAAACACCAACATGTCTGAACGCTCTGGATGTTTTTCCCGCCCAACGCTATCGCACGGCTAATAACTCGCAGTTAAACTAAAAAGCCTACAACAAAATTTAATATCGTGCTAAATATGAAGCCGACCGTCGTCTCCGGAGCAGCCGAGCTGTGCGGCGCTTCCACGCTTCACAGAAGTGTCAGGATTTTTACATCAACGGAGGAACCGGAGCGTTCTCTGACAGATATAAACACACATATTTAAGCGCCCCTCGCCGTCAGGGGTCGGTTTTCAAGGAAGGCCTGCAGTCGGCTGAAACCGCAGCGTGGCCGTATAATGTAGCCAATGTCAGTCAGTCGAGATATCGTGACTTTGAATAACGTTGAATACGGATCTGAGAAACGTTTGCATCCTTTTTTTCAAACGCTTTTTAACTTTATTGGATAACACGTTTTTATTTTAAGCATTTCCCATTCAAGTCGATGTCAGCTTTATTGTCAATTTCTCTGCTTGTACTGGACATGCAGAGGAATCGAAAAGACGTTTCTCACATTTCCACGGCAAGTATAAAGTGCGCGCAGATACAGACTGATATTGACGGCATGAGAGATTAGCTGCAGAATTAAATTTTTTTTTTTGTGTGTGTGCAGTTTAGTGGAAAGGTCAGTAGGTCGTAACCTATGGTTTTCTCAGTGAAAACCAGTAAGATATAAAAATAATTTTCTCACAGACGTGCAGCCGTTCACCCTCCCATCCACGCGTCGGAGTAGCATTTTCAACTTTTTTTTCTCGTTTTGTTTTCTTTTTAGCTTAGCTTTTCTTGATTATTCCTTCACACTCTCCCCATCTTCTCCTCATCACCCTACTTGCCCCGCGGGGATAAATAAAGTTTATTCCGATTCAGATTCATATAGAGACCGGACGAAAAATGGGTGTCGTGTTGGACACGGAACAGCTGGAGAACCCCGAGTCCGGCTAGATCTTCTGTCCTTGCGAGGAAATGACTTGATCGGCAATTAAAAGCGGAGTCATACTGATTGGACCTTCTACGATGGAGAACCTGGAGGAGTGGATAACATCACGCAACATTCCTTTCCTTCAATGCAACCGGCCGTGACGTGAATGAAAGCAGAGAGCCTTTCACTTTTCTCTTTTTTTTTTTTTTCCTTCCCGGTCTGTGATTTATTCCCGTCTGCCAGAACGGCCTGAAAGCTGTCGATGGTTCCAGATTATCTCCCCGTTTCTGCGTCTCTGCGAAACTAATTCTTGGAGTGGAATTCATCCAGGGACCTCATATTGCTCAAAATAAATTGTTTTACGCTCTATATCTTGTCCGCCTCTGTTGTGTGGATCCAGCTTTCGTCTGCTTTTTTTTTTTTTTTTTTTATCTTTCCGCCTCTGCTTTTTGGTGGTTGGCGCCCGCCGTCGGCCTGATCAGCAATATTATCCGACAGCAATATCTAGGAAGTTGTCGCAACTCTTATTCTTCTTCCTAACCTTTGGGCTCTTCCCCTCAGGGGTCGCCACAGCGAATCAACCTTCTCCATCTCCGTATCCTCCTTCTAACTTCATATCCTCCCTCAACTCGTCCATCAATCTTCTCTTTGGTCTTCCTCTGGACCTCCAATTCCAGCATCCGTCTACCAATATGTTCACTATCCCTCCTCTGTCCATGACCCAACCATCTCAGTCTGGCTTCTCTGACCTTCTCTCCAAAACATCTAAGATTGACTCGTTCCTAACCCTATCCATCCTGGTCACTCCCAAAGAGAACCCCAGCATCTTCATCTCTGAGACGTCCAGCTCTGCCTCCTGTCTTTTGGTCATAGTCACTGTTTCTAGTCCTTACAGAATCGCTGGTCTCACCAGTGTCTCCAACACCTTTCCCTTCATTCTGGCTAATAGTCTTCTATCTCATAGTACTAGTTAGCTAGTTTTCTCCACCCATTCCAACCTGCTTGAACCCGTTTCTTCACCTCTTGTCCACACACTCCTACGCTCTGGACTGTTGACCCTAAGTACTTGAAGTCCTCCAACTTCTTGATCTCCACTCCCTGTTTCCTCAGCGTTCCACCCGGGTTCCTCTCATTCACACACATATAATCTGTCGTTCTGCGACTAATCTTTATGCCTCTCCTTTCCAGAGCATACCTCCAACTCTCTAGATTCCCCTCAACCTGTTCCCTGCTCTCACTACACATCACAATGTCGTCTGCAAACAAGGAAGTTGTTGCACCAATGGAGAAAATCTGGAGCACCGGAGATGGCTAGATTCATGTTTATGCCATAAATACCGTAAATATATTCTAAATACATTGGTGAGAACATATGAAGAAGGTGACAACTCAGACAAGACAAATGCAAGCTTGAAGATCGCGTTGATCAAGTAGAAGTACTGTGTTTACAGCGTGACCAAGTTAAAGTGTCTCTTACGGGTAGGACTTGAAGGGTGCTCTTGTAGAAGTCCGAAAGGGTGGCCAAGCAGCCGATGCTCTCCTTGAGCCCAGGAGAACATCAAGGTTGTGTCAGGAAGGGCACCCAAACTAAGAACTACACCAAACCTATCAATGGAGGACAATGACCGCCAATGGAAATCTGGCGCGTTCGTTAGCGGAGAGAAAAGAAGGCGGGCAAGAGTCTCCTCGCACTGGGAGTCGGGCCCGTAGACAAAGTGAAAGAGGACATACAAGGACACAAAAGTACTCAATTTCTTCCTTTGAAAGTGAAGAAATCCAAGTCCAGTTGCCACAACGAAAAGATTTTGACAAGAATTCACAGAATTCACCTCCGCAGACATGACATACAAGTCCGGGGTCGGCTACGATTGGCCGCGACGAACCCTGAAGGGAGCGGCTTGGAGGAAAAGAAGAAGTTGTGAAAAGGAGGACACCCATATTGACCTTGCGGCGACGGAATCAGATATTAGCATATCTCCAAATATATATGTGAGTTCCAGATAATACCCAAGCCGAGCATGTGGCTAATGCAACCAAACATCTGGTCCATCCTCTGAAGCCTGCCGTGTCGACGCCTGCATGCTAATGCTGGAAGGCTGCGGTATTTACATGTGTACACTGGAGGAAGCAGGGCCTCCAGGAATCTGATATGCCATCCCATGTTTGGTTAAAGCCACATGCATTATGCATGTCCTTGCACTGTAAAAGTACACATGTGTCAGAAGGCTCCCATCACCATCACTCCGGCCGACAGATCCGCTTCCATCATACCAAGGGTCCCTTAAGGAGACCTGTGTTCAATATCGAAGGGGAAATCAGCCGTGACACTAATGAGGCCGTAGAAAAATGCTCCAATATCCAGTCAAATTCTGCTCGTTCGCGGCACTCGGGGATTTGACAGATTATTTCATCTGTCAAATAACCTTTTCAAAGATTTTAATGCTTGAAGCACGCGGTATGCAGAAGTTCGGAATTTACGACGCTCGGCCAAAAAGGGGAGAAAGCGGAGAACCGCCTCCGTCCGGGATTCGGCGGGTTCGCGCGATGATGGCCGTCCGAGCCGATCTCGCCGTTATTTTAACGTGGTCCGGTGATCAAAAAAAAAAAAAAACCCTGCCGCAACCGTTCCCCGACGCGGGTGTGAATCCGGCGCAGCTGTAGCGGGGAAGGCCTCGCCAGCGGTCCGTCGCCTTTGACCTGTGAATAGCAGGAAGAGGAGGAAGAGGCGAGGTTCGCCCCTCAGGAGGCCATTCCCAGACAGAGGATCTGGAGGAACGGAGGAACACGTGTGGTTTTGATATCCTCTGTGTCGCTGAGCAGGAAGCAGAGGTGAAGAGCGTTGGGAATCATCACGCGGGGGATACGAGAACCCCCCCCCCCCCCCCCCGAAAAAGCTAATGACTGGAAGAAGAAAACAGTTTCTCCGTTTTCTTCGCGCCAATGCTGATGAATTTAAGGTATTTTAAGACGGGGGGGAAAAAAAAAAAAAAAAAAAAAGGGGCATTCCGAGAAACAACCGTCTCAGTCGCAGTCACGAAAGGTGAATATTCAGATTTTTTATCCGCTCGATGTGAAGCCGTGTCTTGGTGTGAGGTTGAGATTTTTTACCGGAGCTATTTTAGTAGCGGGCAACCAGGGCTCGGGGGCCGCAGCAGACAGCGCGGCGCTGCGGGGCCCGTGCCATGTTAACCCAGCGGTGCTGGCCGAGGGGTTTTACACCTGAATGCGAGAGGGCCCGGGGACGTCAGAGTCTGGTAAGTCTGAAGACCCCCTACGGCGCCTGTCCCGGCCTCAGCTGCGCTCGCCTCCAGAAGGCCTGTCAAAATACAGATTTCCTCAGGTGAATGGGCTTTAAGTCGGCCGCAGCTCTGACAGTGATAAATGGCCTTGTCCATCCAGTAGGAATCCGTGCCCGCAAAACTTATAAACCGAGATAACTTTATTTATGTAAGTGAGTTGATGATAAATCCCAAATTTTTAAATTTAGATCCCGATGAACTGGAACACGAGTGATCTGTGCTCGGTCGGAGAGCCCTCCCCGCGCTCCGGCGGGGGGAATAGAAGACTAACAGTGCGGTTTGGTGACATATAATAGCCTGTTTGCTTTCAGTCGCTTCAAGAGTCATTAGCCCTCTTTGCAATAACAAAACAGACCTGTCACTGGCAGCGGAATCGGTAACACAATCTGCCGGGTCGGCCTCGAACAGCGGCTTTATTGATTTCTGGGAGACGCTTGATATTGTCGCGTTTAGCGCGGCGTTCGCGGATCGTATGCCGGCGCGTGCCAAAGCATACACGCCGAGCGAAGGCGGCATTGTGAAGTCCGGCGGGTGGCGTTCGGGGGGCCGTGACACACGCGGATCTTGTCAGGATCACCGGGAGCTCGTCGGGTCGATGACAAGGCGGGGGCGGCCGGGAAAACCCGATCCCTTCCCTGAGGGAATGGGGCCCGATGTACCGCCGCTTCCTGTTTGGGGAGCGGGGTATCCGAAGACGCCGTATCGCTCCTACGATCCCGCCTAGGCTCCCCCCCTGCCCCGTCCGACCCCGGCCAACAATCGCACTTTGATTTGCGGCCAAAGCAAACAGTAAACCCCCGGCAGCCGGGGTCCCCCGTTCCCATGGCGACGCCGCACAAGGCCACAGCTCTGGCCTCGGCGATTTGGATCCTCGCGGACGGACAAAGGGGCCGATTCAGAGCCGGCCCCGGGCGAAAGGCTCGGACGCGAAGGCTTCTGCCGGACACCCGGCCCCGAACGCACGGCGAGAAAAAAAAAACTTCAGCGGCGCGCGGGAATTAACGCGTCCAATCTTACGAGTGATATTAACACATCCTGTCACTCGCAGGAGACCCGCTCGACAAAGGGGGCGCTTGTCGAGGTCGGACGCTGGGAGGACGACTTTAGCAAGTGTAATTACCCCTGCGTGTGTTGACAGAGTCACGCTGCGTCGAGTCTAAAATGGCTGCATCATACCATAGAAGGTGTGTGGCTAACGGGTAAGAAGGGAAACATATTTGCATAACTTTGGAGTTTTTTTGTTTTTTTTTTTCTTACGAAGGAATTGGATTCATTTCATTTCGGCGTTGAAAGAAACACGAAAAACACGGAGTGTGTGTCTGTGTGTGAGTGTACGTTTGTGTATTTCTTTGTCAAAAAAACAAACAAAAAAAAAAAAACCTCACTAACCTAAGCTTACTGTTCTGTATATTTCCTGTGCATCTTGTATTTGTAAGTGTTATTTGCAGTCCCTATGTCCTCTTTTGTAAGTCGCTTTGGATAAAAGCGTCTGCCAAATGTAATGTAATGTAAACACAAGACCGCAGACTTTGAGACAGAGAATAAGAGGAATATTGTCCAAGATTCAGTTTTGTTTATGTTTGTTTTGTTTTTGATGCATTTCTAATCATGACTTCTCCACACGCTAGTATCTGAAAACAAATGATCATTTGCATGCAAACCGTTTTCTTGAAATTTTTGATTAACTCGTGTACAAAACGCACAGGTTCAAACAGGTTTCCGGGAATGATTCATGTCTCAGGGCGGCACGGGGATGCAGTGGTTTAGCCTCACAACAACAAGAAGGTCCCTGGTTGGACTCTGTAAAAGCAGTGGGTTGATTGGAAACCGTGAACCCTGAACTGAGTGTTTGTATGTATGAATGAAGGAGTGAATTGTTGTACATCTCGATATAAAAATCTCGATATAAAAATCAAAATAAAAATAAAATAGAAATAAACATAATAATAAATTATATAATAATAATAATAACAATAATAATAATAATAAATATAACAATAATTATGATTATTATTGAAGCACTTGCTAATTATTATTATTATTATTATTATTATTATTATTATTATTGATGTTTCTTTCTTTATTTCTACTGCCTACACACATGCCAAATAAATAATAAATGTTATTTGCAAGTTGCATGTAGCTAAACATTAGTATGACACAAGAAAGCATCCAAATCTATGCTCTATAAAATACTAAGATGACATAAATAGCATAATAATCCTATCTATGACAATAATAATAATAATAATTATTATTATTATTATTACATAACAATTATTATTACAATGATAATTATTTATAATTATTATGATAATTATTATTATTATTATTGTTATTGTTGTTATTATGTCATTATGCTATTTATGTCATCTTAGTATTTTATAGAGCATAGATTTGGATGCTTTCTTGCAATAATTATTATTATTATAATAATAATTTATCTGTATATATGTTCATAACTGTGCAATATTTCATCTCATAACAGCGACACGTACAATAGTTTTTCATACGCTTGTGCACTCCTTATCTTTCACTTGTTACTTAAGACACTTTATAGTTTTCACTTGTTACTTAAGACAATTTATAGTTTGTTCTTATTTCGTATTCTGCCTTTTATCTATCTTTTTTTTTTACTGTTTATACAATTTTTCTACGATTATTTTTTATTGTTATATTTTTCTTGTAACTCATGGCACAATAATTTCCTTCAGGATAGATAAAGTTGTTCCTATTCTGATTCTTAATACTCTTAAGATGATCTTTCATCATCAATCATGAAATTAATGTGAGGGTAAATGTTTGAGTGCCTCTATATGTGTAGATTATGAACGAATAAATCATTTACATTTTCATTTATCTATTACCGAATCTTCCCAAACAGCCAAAATGCAACTATGATCAACTTTCCTTTGCAATGAAGCGCAAGTCGAAGCGCATTCTATTATTACCTGGCGGGAAACGATCCGCGAGCCGTAACTCGGTCAATATGTGCCAAATAAAACCCCGAGAAATCAGAGCCATATTTCAGCGTTGCCTCACCGAGATGTAAATCTGGGGCTCAGAGAGGCTCCGCGGCCTCGACCTGGGACGGGTGGTCGCGTGTTATTGTTGATTAAAACGGATTAAGGATGAGATTACGGTCCGTCTCCTCCCAAAGTCGGCGCTAAACTCGCCCAGCGCCGGTAGCCCGGGTCAGCGCGCAGGGAGGTGCATTCATGGAGACGGGCTTTTTCAAACCAGCGGTCTGTCTGACTGAATGTGGTTTCTCATGACACACAGGCTTTTTCTGTTTTATTGGACCACAAGGGGAAAGGGGTTGATTGAGAGAGAATGACTGGTGGGGGAAAGTGAAGGAGGCTGAGAGGGGTTGGCGTGCAGTACAGTGATCCCTCGCTATAACGCGGTTTACTTTTCACGGTTTCGCTACTTCACGGATTTGCATCGTGCATCGTGTTCTGCATTGTGATTTGCTAAAAAGTCACTCCGCTTCTTCTCTACCTGTGCGTCAATAACGTTGCAGTTTAATATGTACACGTACGTAAAACGGCTTGCCAAATTTACATTACGTACGTGCAAATTCTCTTGCAATTTCGAGTTTCTCTAAAACCTATAATGTTGACAAAACTCTCTGGACTAACAAAAGCACCTGTGGCAGGGCCCAAAAGGCAGCGGAAGATGCTATCTATCGCAGATAAAGTTAAACTTCTTGGAAGGTAAAAGCTATGCGGCTGTAGGTCGACATTACGGAATTAATTAATCTTCCGTTCGTTCCATAAAGAAGGAAGAAAAAAACATAAAGACGACAGCAGCAATAAGTTTTGAAGCAGCAATAAGGTCACGGTGGGCGCTGCTAATCTCCGCAATTTGAAGCCTTCTGTTCACATTGATGATTAAAATGATTATTTGACAGTACAGAAGTTATTTGCTGAAAAAAACGTCTCTAAAGTACAGTACTTTTATTTGTGAAACAAATCATTGAGCCTGTAAAATGGTTTGTTCTTTCTTTTCAATGTATAATAGAGTATTTAATTGTATATTAATTGTAAAAAAAAAAAAAAGGTTTCTACTTCATGGATTTTACCTATCGTGGGTCCTTTTTGGAATGTATACCCCGCGATAAACAAGGGTATACTGTATATGAAAATCTGCAATATTTAAAAAGAAGAAATGAACAAACCCTTCGCTCTAAATAATCATTTTTTTACGTCATTTGACTGAAGACATTTGTGTTGAGGTTCTCTTTGGAATTGACCAGGATGGATAGAATCGCGAATGAACCCATCAGAGGGACGACACGTTAAGAATAAGAATAAGAATAACAACAACTTTATCTATCCCGAAGGAAATTGTTGATGTTACATGTTTTGGAGAGAAGGTCAGAGATGGTTGGGTCTTGGACAGAGGAGGGATAGTCGTCTATAGTTGAATCTGTTGTCTATTTTATCCTTGTTGGTCTCAGCATTCGTGCACTGCTTATTTTTGTATATTTTGTATATTTTTTGTAATATTTTTGTATATTTTGTATATTTTTGTCATTGCTATTGTCACAAAGTGACAATACAATACAATGTATTGTATTGTTTATATTCCTATCCCATTTTGGTTGTCTATTTTAAGAATAAGAATAAGAATAAGAATAAGAATAAGAATAAGAATAAGAATAAGAATAAGAATAAGAATAAGAATAAGAATAAGAATAAGAATAAGAATAAGAATAAGAATAAGAATAAGAATAAGAATAACTTTATTGATACCAAAGGAAATTGTTGTGCCAGACTTTCAAGTAAAACATAACAATAATAAATGATAGTAGGAAATTGTATAAACAGAAAAAAGGCGGGGAGACTAAGATATACATTTAAAACGATAAAGTGTATTTTCACCCTTACTGTCTTTTTTGGTTTTCTTTATGTTGTCCATTCTTATCCTTATTGTTGTTCTCTCCACTGTCTATTCATTTGTGGATATCTTTTGCTATTTTCTAATTGTTTCTCTATTTATATTTATATTCATATTTATTGACGCTATAACGCTGCTGTGACAAAAGAATTTTCCTTGTCGGGATTAATACAGTTTATTTTATCTTACTGCCCAAAGACACAATGCAACTCCAAGTAAATCACATTTGCGCGAAATCAACCCGTCCACTTAGGAAGCAACACCGATTCATTTGGACTGGTTTTAAGGACATTATGTCAACGTTGGATCAGCCTATGATTTTTTATTTCCCTCCAAATCCAGACCTCTGTGAGTTCATACATTGGATTTCCATTGATCATTTTTGTGTGAATTTGTTGTCATATATAAGGAATATTTTCCCTTTATTTTTTGCTGCAGTGTGTATCGCTAGACAGTTGCTGGAGGTCTGGAGGAGGACCAAAGAGAAGATTTATGGACGCATTGTGAGGATACAGAGAATAGGGTTAGATGGAGAAGGTTGATTCGCTGTGGGAAAAGCGGGATTACCCGTTAGAACATCCAGCGTCGGTCCATCTCTCGCTGGTTTGGGGAAACAGTCGACCAGCGACGGCGGTGGTTTTTAAAAATTTTACGTCTCCGAAAGACACGCATGAAAGAGTGACTTCTTGGTTTTATGTCTCAATAAGATCTGGGAATGAGACGTTTTTACATGAAGCGTGAATGAAAAGGTGAAAGGTTTCACATCCCTATAGGTGGCCCGGTGATTGACAGGCGACCGGTCCAGGTTGAACCCGGCCTGTCGTCCAATCGCAGCCGGCATAGCCGCCTCCACGCCACCCAGAATGCGGGCTTTAGATAATCAATGAATCAATGAATGTTTTACAAATGTCATGACTCTAAATAATCTCATACGACACTGGTATTGACAGGCATTAAATCGTAGGAGGCGTTTGGACGGCAGAGGACGTTTGACACTATTTATTATTATATTATAATTTCCGAGCGGGGGCGGCACGGAGCCCCCGTCGGGTCGTCGAGGTCCCCCAACACACACATCCTTCACATAAAGCGCCCAGCGGTTTGTTTATACATCCCAATCACTCCGAGATCAGCGGGCAGAACGTCAGCTTGCTATTCTTACACCTACTATCACCGCCGCTTTTAAAACGCGGTCTTTTTTTTTTTTTTTTTGGCTTCCCCCGCCACCCTGTTTTTTTTTTTTTTTTTTCCTCCTCACGCGAAGGAGGTAGCTTGATGAGTTCGGAGGTGTAATTCGGATAATCGACACGTGTTCACACGACCGACACTCCACAATTTTCCTGATTGGCCCCGTCTTAGCCGGACAAATCCAGTCTGAAGTGTGTAAAACAACCGCAGTGGTTTCTGTTGTCATAAGGCGGTATTTATTTCAGCTTTTAATTAAGCAAAATGACTCCCATCTGTTAAAAAGGTTATTGTTGTGCTTGTTGTAAAAGGTTTCACCGGAGCGGTTGATTAATCGAGCCTGTCTTCAGTCCTGCCCTCCAAATGGACCTGACCGACAATTATCATAATCCAGGGCTGTTTATTTTTTTTTTCTCCGCCGCTGTTCTCGACGCGCCGGCGGTTCTTCTGCTCCGGGAGGCCAGGTGACGGGAGATGCTCAGCAGTCGCTGCAGAGACCTATGGTTGAAGACATTCCCCTTGTTTTTCATCTTGAACAGTGGGAGGAAGCTATTTAGCTAGTGTTGCGTTGATCTTTCATCGGTCTACCTCAGAGCAAATATTTAACATTTACACATTTTGAGCCTCATTAAATGTCAGAAATATAGCTTGAATTAAACTAAGTGGTTTGGCGGCAGAGCTGAGGAGGTGAAGCGGGTGTCTCAGATTTTATTTCTACGCAGCCCGATGGCGCTTTGCATGTGAAGCGGGTCTGGATATCACTCTTTAAGATGATCGGCAGAAACCCCAAGAGCGAGGAAACACTGCCTTTTATTGCGCAGAAGCACAAACACGGAGAAGCGTCTCCACCAATTGGAGTGGTACACACCAGGGTGGGACAGGAACAAATGATATGCTACTAATAATAACAGTAGCATCAGCAGCTACGTGCTAATAGCTGAAATGATACAGTAATAATTTGATATCCATAGGAGAAATAACAGTGTTGGACGCATGGCGAGATCGCCGCAGTGGACTGGACCGCGCCGGACTCGGGAGAAGATACGAGGTTACTATCATGCGTCGATGAAGGAGCACAAGTGTGTATTAGTCCACGTTTTCGGACTGTGGGAAGAAACCGGAGAACCAGGAGGAAACACGGCAAGAACATGGAGTTTCTACACCAGGCATGGGCATGTTACGGCCCCGTCGAACTTGAAATTTTATAGTTAAATCTCATTTATTTGACCTTTTCTCTGAAATGCCCGCGTTCCTCATACACATCGACGTTTGCCGGAGCGTGGTGTGTTACTTTTTATCTCGCTTTTTCGCTTTTGCCCTTTGAGTCTTTCTGTAAAAATGAGCGGATCAAGGAAGCGGAAAGCAAAATATTTTTTCACCAAAGACCAATCAACGGCCGTACGGCTGAAACGGCAAGAAACTGCGGTTTTCAAAGGATACAATATCAGCCGTCACTTTGCCACGCAGCGTGCTAACTATGTTAGTGAACCGTCGACCTCGGCTCAGAGACTAATTAACAAAATGTTTTCACCGACAAACCGCGATTTAAGAGTCGGGTGCCGAAATAAGTTTGACGCTGCCCTTCAAATGAGCGATTAGCCACGTTTGTAGAGGCGCTTTAAATTAAATGTATTGTAGGTCGTTGTTGCCCAACACAAGGCCAAACATCGTCCAGCCGCCATTTATCCACTTCTATTTCAGCGTCCTTTCACAGAATATAAATTCTGTAGTATCGTCATTGCTATTAGCACGCTACACAGCATAGCTATTTTATTTGGTTTTGTTTCGGTGACCTATTTCTGCCCGGCGGCTGCCTCCACAATGTGATGGTGAAAAACATCAGAAAATCTGCTAATTGGCAGGGGAGCCGTCGCGTGATAAATGACGGAAATTCTCGGCGGCGGCGGCGGCGGTGTAAGGAGCTCGAGTGTTAGCGCGCCGTAACTTTGACCGGTAAGAGCGGCACTATATAACTGCAGTCAGGCAAATGTTTTCTTTCCTTTCTGCCCGAAACAGGGAGCTTAGTCACCGATGTTGCCCGGGCAGGTCAACAAATATACAGTCCATAAATCAAATTTGCGCGCAATTGTTTAATTTTCCAACAAAAATGAAGCATTTACTGTACGTCTCCTATTTTTAATTTTTGGCAGGAGGGAGCGAATGTCAGAGTTAATAAGAGGTTATCGGGAAGGAAAAAAGTAATTAAAGTCCTCTGCGTCAGAATGAATCGTTTCACAGTAGCTTTCGGCGGACATTTCCCCCTTCTCCTCTGTCTAGACGCGCAGGGGCACGACCGCGGCTCACAAACCGGACAAAAGAGCCATACATGTCTTGGGAGTGCCGAGGGAGGGCCGGCCAGCGCGCTCGGATGTATCCGATCGGAGCTCCGCAGCGCCAAAGTGCAGATTCACACTTTGTCAGATTTGGCTTGGAGGCTTCTGGACGCTCGCACCGCTACCAGATCTGTTTGGATGGAACAGTAGCGTGCTAGGAAATTTAATTTCCTTTCCAGCTTTACAAGTTTGATAATGGCCTCTTCCAGAAAACCTGCTCCCTCCTGACCTGCACTTCCACCTGCTTTGGTCACGGTCTGCCTCATGTCACACACCCCATAACATTGACAACCTCGGCTCCACCGGGTGTAAATTGCCACATTCACTGCTCGACGTCCTGGCTAATAATCCTGGAACGACCGGCGACACGCCTGCAGCTCCCAGCGCCGCCGTAC
Organism: Fistularia commersonii; assembly: GCF_037954325.1. Taxonomy (NCBI): domain Eukaryota; kingdom Metazoa; phylum Chordata; class Actinopteri; order Syngnathiformes; family Fistulariidae; genus Fistularia; species Fistularia commersonii. The sequence continues at coordinate 2,931,402 of NC_141311.1, forward strand.
AACCGCTATCGCCCGCATCAAACAACAGCTGCAATAACAGTTTCGCCCTGGTAAACGTAACAGCTCCACCCGTTGACAATACGCCGCTTTTTCTCGGGAGAAAATACAATATATTGTTTGTTTGGACGATTTGATGGGAAAAGGAAGGCCAGAATGAATCCTGCCATTGTTGCTGGAACAGGAGACTGAATGTGTGCTAGAAAACAACGCAGCATGCAAGGTTACAACAGGAAATACTATCTTTTTAAATACATTAAATTTTTAAATACATTTTCTTTACACATATGTAAATTTCTTTTTCTATATATACATACACTTTTATATCTACTTTTTCTCTAATAGTCCAGTTTTACCGGTTTCATTTTGTGAATTTTTATTTTCTATCCTTTTTCAGGTGTATTTTTGAAGGTGTATGAACCCAGGCCATTATCAGTCATGCAATACAAAGCTCTCAAATATTGTGAATATATAAAATGCGATACAATATAAAATTTACGTAAAAATATATTATATATAATATAGATTTATATGAATATATATTATCTATGTATCTGTTAATTTATTTACATTTACATTTGGATATGTGTGTGTGTATATATATATACATATAAAGATTTCTTCCTTTTTTTCCATTACTATTAGCTACTTGTTTATTTTTGTCTTGTTTCCTTGCACACCTCAAAAACATATTTTTTTTCCTTTTTTTAAGTTATTAATATATATATATATTTTTGTCTTCTTTCCTTGCACACTTCAAAACATATATATGTATAAACCCTTTTTTGCCTTTTTTTTTAATTATTAATATTTTATTTTTTTTATTTTTGTCTTGTTTCCTTGCACGCTCCCCAAACATGCAAGAGGTGTTTGTCATTTGGGTCGTACACATAATCCTCCTCACTTTCACAGCACTTTGACTGAAACTGCTCCATAAATGTATGTATTATTATTTTGTTATTATCATTATCATAAATGTAGGGGATGGACTCAAGTGTAACTTTTCCAGGGTCCACCTCCAAACCCATCCCTTGCTCAGCTGTGGCTCAGTTGGTAGGCGGTTCAATTTCCGGCTCCTCCTGTCTGCATGTCAAAGAGTCCTCCAGCAAGTTTTTTGTAGAAACATAAGAATCGGTGACATTTTGCAAGAAAGAAGCCTTCACTTTTTCTTTCTGTTGCCGGCTTTGGTGCGAATGAAAGGGTCTTTTCATGGCAGAATGAATCAGATGCATGATTCGGAGAATGTCGCTGACAGAAAATCAGCTAAGAAAATATTTGGACTTTCACACGTGCCCCCAAAACACATCGCATGTTGGAAATACAGGGAAGTCCCGCACACGCCCCACCTCTCCGCCCACACCACATGTCCTGTAAATCCTATCATCCCCTCATCTCCGGGTGGCGGAGGCACCAGTCAACACCGGGAAACTGATGAACAGCGCCGCAAACGCTTCGACCTCAGGTCACTCGCATGGTAAATTAGCAACGGTCGCTAATAAGGTTTTGACAGGCGGTCAGGGGAGGCAGGTGAGGCGCTGCCTGTCATTATGAAAATAAAAGATAGGACAAGATAAATATTAACATATTTTCCATTTTTGATCTGATTGTTTTTTCCGTATGATTCCCATCATGTCTGAAATGTTCTCATGAACGAATCGCTGAATTTGCACATTTCGTGATCAAACATAAGCCAAGGTGAGGCAGCAGAGTTCACCTCTTCACACACAACCCCTCACAAACCAGGCTACATCGCCTTTAGGATGTTTGTAGAAAGATTTATTATATTATCATATACGCCATAACTTTCTACAAGCTGTGAAATGTCTTTAGCGTAAGTGCGTGATATAATTATACCCGCTGATCAGAAAATTAACAGTCGAGAAAAGTCATGAGGTGAGGCAGGCAATACTGTGCCTCACCTGAAGGGGGCGTAGGCGAGTTGGCAGATGCTAGTGACTGCTGTCCCTCCAAAAGCAATGAAAGCTAAAAATAAATAAGATAGATAAAAGAAAACAAGGAGGAGTTTACGAAAAAAAAAGCAACAGAACTTTTCACGGATACATTTATGCGCGTGGACCTCATAGGGAAATAAAGAAAAGACCACAAATTGTTTTATAAGAAAATGAGATGAGACCATCAGGAACAAGAAACTCTTTCGAGTCCTTACATGATATGATACCATATTATGGGATATTCTAAACCCCTGATTGGAGCCCATCCCAGCTGTCATTGTGCGAGAGGTAGGGTTCACCCTGGACCGACGTTCACAGAGCAACATATACAGGCAGAATCACAATCGGAAACATTTTATTTGTCCCTGAGGGGCAGTTAGAGGGCATAAAAGGGAGCATAGTAAGATAAGATAAGATAAGATAAGATAAGATAAGATAAGATAAGATAAGATAAGATAAGATAATACTTTATTGATACCCATTCTTTTGTCACAGCAGCACAGCAATGACGATATCACTAAATATGAGTATTGATATAAATAAAAGAGACAATTAAGAGATGGTCAGCCACAAAAAAAAGACAGCAAAATGAACAACAAGGATAAAACTAGACAACAGAATGAAAAAACTCAGATAATCATCAATACGTAAACATAAAAAAATATAGAATAAAGCTGTAATAAAAAAAGAATAAAAATTAACTAATAATAATAAATAATAATAATAGTAAGAAAATAATAAATAAAAAAAATTAAATAAGGCTGTACATGTATAAATAACTGTTATAATCAAGAAAAAAAAAAAAAAAACACTCATCAAAAAGCAACACAGACCATTGACAGACATCTAACCGTTCACATTCACAAGTTTTACAGACACAAAAACCACTCACTTTCTCATTCCTGGCAGTTTAGAAGCGCCTGCTCAGCACTGCGCCGCCGTGCGGTCCGATTTGAGACCATTCCGGTTCAGATGTGCGCCTCTCCCTTTGGCCTTGCGTCACAAAATACTTTTTATTTCCCGGGGTTAGTGTTCGGTTGCAGAGATGAGCGTTTTCCCTGCAGATCCGTCGTGCACTGGGAGAAGCCCAGCTGCCTGCTCATCACCATTAGTCAGTCATCCGCAGTTATCCAAGAATTCTCGAATCTAGGACGACTGGACGGGTGACGTCGGACGTTTTCGGCTCCCCGGTGTTTTCAGTTCCAGGTATTCGGCGTCTGATCGGCCATGTTAAAGGGCCGGCGTCGCCAGAAAGGGTAACGGTAAGAGTTTACCAGAAGTTTTCACCGCTCCTATTTAGATTACAGTTGCAGTCGGCCGGTCAAAACCATAACAACAAATCTGAGTAAAGTTGAGGGACATAAACTGTATTTAATCGGGTGAAAACGTCTTCTGGGAAATGTTTACTGTTTAACAAAATGTCCAGGGGAGGCCATGTCATAAACCCGGACTGGAATGTAACCAATGAAAACTTCATAGATAACTGGAGTATTTATTCTATTTTATTTTCTTGTTTTTTTTTTTTTTTATCCTGTGCCTCAGCCACCATTGGTGTGTGTGAATGGTTGCGTATAGCACTATGTAACTGTAAAAAAAATACAATATAAAATGTGTGTTTACGCACATGTATAATTTACACCCAACTGAAAGTTTGTTTTTTTTCTCTCTTTTTTTAAGCTTTATGTTGAAAAACAATAATCCAGGCTCAGCTCTGGTAGAGGCATTAGATATTATTGCCACCGCCAAGAGCACAGTAGGCTCATCAAAAGGTGTATTTCTCTGTTTCTTAGGTGCTTAACTGTAATACAATAAAGGGATTGAAGGCGGAGATGTAAACATTTGCATGTGTGCAGGAGAGCCGGGCTTTTTTACTGATGCAGTGGGATTGTATTCGGTGAGGCTGCCGCGGCCCATAAATGTAAATCAGCATGGATTTTCTGCGAGAGAAATACGGTTTGCTTACAGCGCAGGCCTCCGAGGAGCGGCTGGAGCAGCATCTGTCCAGATGATGCAACCGAGTGGTAGCCCGCCGCCGCCGCCGCCGGTGGCCCTCGGCCCGGCCGCCGCGCAACCCGAATGAAACCTACTAAAAAGTCATTTTGAATGATGTGAAATCGGACGCCCTATAAAACCCGCTGTTTACGGTGAAAAAGATCTCGCTTTCTTTCAGAAGCCAGACGTTTTCCATGCAACAGTCATCGTGATGTAGGATTCTCAGAGGGACGCTATCACGTTGCATATCGCCGTGCATGTGCACAAGTCTGCGCAGGCTCGTATTTACCGGCAACAAGCGCGCATTTTGGCATCTGAATTAATAAAACAAGCATCTTTACTGTCCCCGGCTGTAAATTCCTGCATACAAAAGATCAGATATATTCCCTTATTGAGGTCCTTCTGTTGTTTAATGGCTTGAGTTGAGCTCACCGAAGTATTTGAAATTCAAAATCTGATAGTTTTAGTTACAGACACGTTTGCGGGCCACGTAGGAGATCTCGGGGTCGCGGCGAACAATGTCGAAAACTCGCGTCTCTGTAACTCGAACCGCCGTAACCCTCGTGTGCAAATGCGCGGCGAACATGCAAGATTGGCATCAGGGAGATAGTGAGGAAATTCTCTGATCTGCGGATTAAATAGCCGGTTGAACTATTAACAAAACAAGGTGCGTTTATGTGCCATTAGGGCCATTTATTTTCAAAGAGATGGAAACAACAAGCTGATTAAGTTGACATCGCACCGCCCTCGTTTCAATCCACAGTCGGGGTCTGTTTGTGCGTTGGGCCAAATTGAGAAGAAAATATTCTTGCTTCAGATCGCATGATAACTCCGCAAATCTGATATATTAAAACTTACTCATAGCCTATTAGGCCTGGTGAATTTAACACTGAATGATGGTCATTTAGTCCTGAGCGGCGGTCGGGTGCATTCAGGGGTTGTGCACAGTTTAAAGGATGACTCTGCATACTTTCTCTTGCAAACAATCTATTTATCCCCAGACAGCGATGCCGCACGGAAAAATAAAAATGTCTGATTTGAGAACTTCTCTGCACCTTTACCCAAAGCATTCCACACACCTCTACCGCTGAACGCATGTGTGTGTGTGTGTTTTGTCCTCCCTCGTGTTGGTATGCTCATAAGAAATCCCGAGGGATAATTCCATAATTAGGGCAGACAGCACAGGAAGTTTGTTCAGGTGGCCTTCGGAAACAGGGCTCGTCTACTGTATGAGAGACGGACGAGCGCGAAGGGCTCGAAGGAGGGGAGGTTTTCGGTGCAGGACGAGCGCGTGGGAGATACAAAATCGCCACATCGGCGGCGATTCGGTGGATACTGATGAAAAAAAAAGGGGGCGAGCGAATCCGGGACATACGGGTGATAAAAACGATGCACAGCTGATGATATACAAGGACCTTGGCTTATGGATTTATTTGGGGGATTATTTGAGGGAAATGAGGGAAAAAAACAGAAAAGAATTAAAGATAACCTTGATTATTAGGGTGTTTCAATTCCTTCGGGATAAATAAAGTTGTTCTCATCTCATCTCTAATTTCAGCATTTGTACTCTGCATTTCCTCCATTGAATTAGCAAAAGTAAATGCTATCGCTAATGCTATCTCCAGCTAGCTGTCTGTCAGTAATCCAAACTAACAAGAACTTTTCTACTTGTTCTAAGACTTGAGACCTTTGCTTCGTTAATGTGGTCGCCTCTTTAGCCACATCTTTGTTCTTCAGGATTATTCAGATGGTTTGATTGTAATCTGATCACCGCCCTCAGGTTTAGCTTTTATTTCCTTCTTCAGATCGACTGTAATTCTTAACTTAGTCTCAACACCTATACCATTAAAACTATTTATTTCTCATAAATACAAATGTATATATATGTCACATATATATAGTTTACATACCCTTAAATTTATTTTTATTTATTTATTTTGATCTTTTTTTTTTAGTTTTATTTTTATTATTTGCTATTTCATCCTTTATTTTTATATAGAGTTCTATTTTGATACGCCCCGGAAGCAGGAGCTACTTTCAACGAAAAACAATTTCCCCCTGGGGGATCAATGAAGTATTCTGTTTTTGGGAGCCATAATGAGGGCTAGCTTACTGAAAAAAGTATTATAACAGGAGAACGCAACGTTGAACAACGTAAACAACGTGTTGTAGCATGCACCGCTAAGCTAGGCTACAACACGACACAGCGTAAAGCCCAGCAGTTTGTTTGTTCGCGTGTTAGAAGTTCAAATTTGATCAAAATTTGATCGGTTTGGGGCCGCTTTGTCCATATTTAAGCGTCCGATGTCCTGCTGTGCATGTAAATACATATGACGGTCCCGGTTCTCACCAGGATTGTGTGCGTATTTTGTTGCTGTTGTCAGGAGGTGAAATAAAATGCTTTCTCTGACCACGCCAAGGCAGCCACTTTGGACGCCCGTGAAAAATTCTCCTTGGGTCAGAGACAGGAAGCAGACGGCCTTCCTTGGATCTCCATGAGGGATCATATACCGTTCATAAGCCCATTAACACCTATGATACAGTAGCAGCGCCGCTGTGCCGTGCATTCACGCCCCCCACCCTTACTCCGCCCCGCGCGGTTGTATATCTTCAATTTTTGTTTTTGTTGTCTTTTTAGCCGCGTACAAACAAAGTCAGATTGAGACCTTTGCCAGGCTTTTAGCAGCAAATCGCCGAGAACAGTGTGAAAAACCATGTGGTTTTAAACTGCCTCCTCCCCGCCATGTTTTTGGAATCACTTCCAGCTGCTCCACAGCCACTAATGGCACCTCGGGCCCACATTGCTGTTTTAACACCGGCCAAGTCTCAGCCCCCTCCTGCCTGCGAGAGGCAAAGGAGGTTTTCAACTACTGTTAAACAAATGATTTTTGCCCGTATTACGAGCAATAAAATAGACATCCCGCTGGGCGTCCCGAACGTTGTCTTCGCGCACTCCTGCAGATCCCGCAGCACGTCAGTACTAGTTAATTCTTTTTCTTTTTCTTTTCTTTTTTCATTTCCAGGCACCGCTGAAAATGCAAATCCAGCTTAATAGCATGATTTTAGGAGCGGTGTGTAAATGTGCCACGCTGGGATTTGTGTCCATAGCGTGCATAGCTAGAGTTCTGCATGTGATTGACACGCGGTTTTGTCAACATAATCTGGCCTATGTTTTAATTTCATTGAATTTACTGCATACAAAAATACATGTTCAATTCCTGGATCTCATATCCGGCCTGCAGTGCCTGACATGTGTGTGTGAAAGGACGTTGGGGCTTTAAGGGCCGACCCGGGATGACTGTTATTCAAAACGAATATCAGAAAGTGTAAACACCAACGGTAGATTTACACAAACTAGGTATATATATTATATCTTTACACAGACTGGGTAAATACATAAACACGTGTCGTCGTGGCAGGGAAATATTTTTTAACCTCACGTTGTGTTCAAGACACCCGGGTCAAGCTATCAGGCGGCGTCATCTTCAGGGGAGGGACTCCACCTGATAACCTTTGACCTCTAAGCTGAATGTGTGTGTGTGAGTGTGAGTGTGTGCGTGCAGGAAAGGCAACAAGTACATGTAGAAAAATAAATACTGCCATGGGAAATGAGTGTGCCTGAAGGTTTATTACTATTATATCATAGCCAGAATGTGTTGAATTGCACGTGATTTGAATATTTCAATTATTCTTTTTCCTCTGCAGGAAATATTATGAAAAATAATACAAATAAATATGGGGATATTTTTTTGCTTGGAAAAAAAGAATCTCCTTAAAATGTTGGTCCTTTTTGTAAATATGCTCCTTAAATAATAACATAATCAGAGCGGTTCGAGGTTTGCTAGCCTGCTGGACCTGCGCTGGTTATTCCAGAAGTCAGAGCTGCGCCGGCTCCGTTCTGACGGCCAATTAAGGCTTGTAGTTTTTTTGCCGTCTCTCGAACGGAGCCAAAAAACTTAGTGTAATTCTCCTGGACTGAACAAGCCGGGGCAGAGGCCAATTTAAACCCTGTCGGGCGGCTGGAGGCCGGACGGTTTGGGTGGAACCAGACTGCCATCACTAGACTAGCGGGGGAATTGCAAGAGAGGGAGTCTGACATGGGTCGTTGGAGCTGAGGTGATTCGATGAAAGTGTATCATCTGAAAGGGAAACCCATTTAAATGAGATCAAAATCAGATCGATAATCATCTGGAACGAGTGCCCCTGCATGAAAAGCAAACTCAAACAACCGATAAGAAATTGTCACTCGTACACACTTTTGAAGGCCCAAACTTGGAAGATTAGAGATGAGCCAAACCTGACGCAGGTCTTTGCATTTATTAAATCTTTTTGTTTCTCCGCTTATCAAGGGTATGGAAATGTTACATTCTAAAACATCGATGTAATTGGTTTCACGTGTTTCAAGCTGTAAGAACACTGCTATTGAAAAAAGCACAAAGAAGCATTACAGCAGGAGAACACAACGATGAACGACGTAAACAACGTGTTGTAGCATGCGCGACTAAGCTAGGCTACAACACAACACGCTACGACACCAGGTCAGCGCGAAACCCAAGCAAACGTCCCGCCTCTCGTCCGTCCATCCCGTGTTTTAGTTCTCGAAAGGGGAGACGAAGGGGCGCCGAAATTGCGCCGGTGTAGGTCCGAGGTTTCCGAGCGGTACGGAAAAATGAGTGAATGAAAATATGAACCTCTGAGGGATTACGACTTTAGGAAAGCGATTCAAAACTTTGTTGGAGGTACTGAACCGAACCAGTATCATATGCGCATTCACCAAACCCTTCTCTATTGGAAAAATGAAATGTGATTTTTCTCCCAAAAATGACCCATAAGACAATCTTTGTACCCTAGTGGTGTACAGCCCACATGGAAACATAAACAAAAAAGAAGTATCACTTTTTCTAATAATGGGGTCTCTTTGGGAACAATTCATAAAATTTCAAGTTGGAAAACAATAGGTTTAGGTGTTTTTTCTACAGCTAAACATGGTAGTGGGTCACTTGACCTGCAAGACAACACAAGGCTTAAGAACAAAACCAGCAAAACATAAATAAAACAGTTAGGACCCCCACTCATCACGTTCTGTTGTACATTTGAATCTATATCGTTTATATTCGTCCGACACCCTTTTTGCTTGACATAATTAGCATGAAGGGATTAAAATATTAAGAAAGAAATCACACGACTGTCCGTCACAACAGTTACAAGTTGACGACTGCGTTAGCTTCTTAGTGAAACACAGTATCCATCATAGAGTTTACTGATCGTGTGTTTGGCTGCCCAGTGTGCCGTGAAATGTTTTCCTCTGCAAACATCTTTATCCCGGGTGACCAGAAACCTTGTCGTCCCAATTAAAATCATCCTGGAGATGACAGAGTATGATGTATGAATTTTAACGGCCCCGGCACAAAACCGCAAGGCCCGTTTATAGTGTAAAAGAGAAAACCAAACACTGACGTCAAAGATGCCCCAGCTGGCAAGCGGCGCCGTCTGGTCAGCAATGAAAACGGCTCGCGCACGAGAAGAAACGGCAGAAAATGTTTCCTTTTAGTGTTCCACTCCGAGCCTCACACAGAGAGGAGTTCCCAAGAGCATGGATTAGCCCGTTCTTTCCCGTGTTATGGTAGCGGGCACGTCGTCATCCCCGCTCTTCCTCAGGATGTGATGGTCGGGGCGGGCTGACGTGTCTGGCGCGGCGCTAGCTTCTGGAATACGTGGCTCGCCAGACGCTGTGTCAATACACAGCTTGCGAGTTTTCGTTAAAACTCCGCGCAGTCCAAACGTCCCCGAAGCCGGTCATCTTCAAGCCCATCCTGCTCCAACTGAGAAGAAGTCGACCGAAAAGACACGGTGTCATCTGTCGTCCGTGTATGTAAAGTAGCTCAGGGGTGCTAGCTTGGTGTTTAGCAGACATTGTAGCATTCATTCATTCATTCATTCATTCAGGAAATGTATCGCTCATCCTGTACTCAGGATCGAGGCGGGGTTCATTCTGGACCCGTCGGCTGTCGATAACAGTGCCGTATGTAGAATCATGCAAGCATTCACCCCTTCATTCACACATCCTATACAGACGTAAAACCATTCACCCTCTCATTCATATTTCCGGACAATGTGCCCACACTTTTTCGCCTTATGAGCTACTTTTCAAATGACCATTTGAAAATGATCTACTTCCTCTAAAAATGCTGAATATATGCTTATTGATATATCTACTGAGTATACTTAACACAATAAATGTTTGTGGATCTTGCATAACTGCATGAAGGCGTACGACAACAGACGACTTTTTTGGTAAATACCTTATTCTGGCGTCAGCAGCATAGTTGAAGTTAGCTTTGAGAAAAATGACCGCTGTCCTGACAGCTGGGATTCTAGTTTCTTCACCTTTCTCCTTCTCGGCTCACTTTTCAGAGGGAAGCCGGTGTCGTTTTTACGAAAGGTCTGAAAATGCCGCTCCACGTTTCCATTTTTCGATATAGCAATGGCAGACCACAGATGAGGCAAACACACTTTGAAAACGACATAGTTAAAAAAAAAAGTCGACATCCCATTCTGTGTGGAAGTGATACGTTTTAGGATCCCCCACTCATTTTTATACCCATAAGTTTAGAAGACATAAATTGGAGGCTAACGTGCTAGCTTGCTAGAACGCGCCATTATGTGCACGAAATGTGCACAATTATGTGTCAGAAAAGGTCAGATTGGACAAACCGACTGTCAGTCAAGTGACAAATTTCATAGTGAGGAGCATCGGCTGAAGTTTACATTTTAATACCATGCCATCTACACACACCACCTTTGCGATCAACCGGTATATCGCGATTAACGTATTGGGCAAACCTGATTAGAGTCTCCAATGAACCTCCAGCATGTTTTTGGGCAGTGGGAAGAAACTGAATATACCCACATATATGTATATATTAATAAACATACATCACTTATCACTTTGTTACTTTTTGTTTTTATTTCTATTTTTTTTTTTTTTTTCAAATCTGTATTTTGTCTGTAAAGTGTCCAGTGAGGCACCGGACAGAAAATGGATTAGATATGGATCATATATATATATATATATATATATATATATATATATACACTATGCACACACACACGACACACTTAAATACAATGTATGCATTGTATTGTACAATGTATGTA
>NC_141311.1:5945000-6140000 GCF_037954325.1 Fistularia commersonii
TTCTGTCAGCACTAACAGTTAGCCTGAGGGTGCACTCCCCCGTTATGATAACTAACGGCGCAGGTTAGTTTCACACATTGAACACCACATTTTCCAATCATTCAACCATGGAGTTCTCTAACATAGAACCAAGAGAAGCTCCCAACACTCATCATCATTATCATTCCCCGTGCTACAAGTTGTTTTTTAAAGGTCTAGAGTTTGGTAGGGGCCCTTTAAGGCATGTAATGTTTTGTGGGAAGTCCTCACTGAATAAGCTTACGTTGGCCCTTTAGTTTTCCATTTATCAGTGTGCTTATTTTATATATTTATTGATTTATTTACTTTTCCATTTTTATTTATACATGTATGTCTGTAGCTCATGGTTGTTGCCTCAATCAAGCACTGAAGCTATATATAGATTAAAAACAGTGTTTTGCAATTTCTCAAAAGTATGGTTTGGAGCACACCGTTGTTCTTTTTCAGAATGAAAGCATTTACTTGAATTAACATAATAATCATGGGATTTTGATGGACTAGACCAAATAACTGTCACCTTTTATGGACATATTTGTCATTATTACTCTAGGATATAATCACCATGTAACCAAATATTTGACACCAACCAGTACCGTGGACAGTCAACGGCTAGTAATTGCTGTGTTACACACAAAAATACATCACACTGGTACACTCTAGTGGTCTTGTGGTAGGCTGACTTTGTGTGTGTGTGTGTGTGTGTGTGTGTGTGTGTGTGTGTGTGTGTGTGTGTGTGTGTGCGTGTGTGTCCGCCCTTCCACCCAAATATTCTAAAATAGAAATATGTCTTGAAGCAAACATGTTAAGGAAAACAAAGCTCCACAGCTAAAGACCACTATTATGGTAACTATTCAATGTATTTTTCCTGCTTGATCCTGTGCCCATTCTCTCCTGATTTGAACCACACATCTACTTTCCTTTCAGAATCAAAATCACCTCTCCACCAGAACAGATACAAAACCCAGTCTTCAGTTACATTATTTGCAAGATGAATAATGCCACTATGCAAGCACACTCGAGCCTCACCATTGGACTGTAATTGTTTTGCGCTTTTGAGCAATAACCCTTTTTGCTTAGTGTATCCCACTTACCGTTTCCTCAACTTAAATTAGTCTGCCATGGTACCTTCAGCCAAAATCTGGGTACAATATGTGTTCCCACATCCTACCATCGGTACAATGAGCCATTTGAAACCCCTCTCTCCTTTGTGTCCTGTATTGAAGTCTGAATATTCAGATCAGCTCCAGCAGCTTTATTATACACAACACAGAAGCATGGTCTTGAAAGGATGTTATAATGAGAGCCTTTACAAGTACAATTACATGTATTAATTGTTTCCCTTTGAGGATAACTGAGTAATTAAAATTGCAGTTTCATTTCCCAAATTAAAATAAATAACACTATACATAACCTCATCTTCATAAGAGGTTACAGTGGAATACTAAACAATGGTCAGTGAAGATCGAGGAAATGTATTGTGTTTAAAGTCCATCATAAAATGTAATCATTATAACGAAATAAGCATGTAACATAAATGGGAACCTATGTCAGAATTCTATGTTTGTATGTCAATCTGACCAGCAGAAATGTTCAGACACTGAATAAAATCCACATTCATTTCATATTAATGCCAAATACTGAATATTAAATAAGGCATGAATAGTTAAAGCAAGTATTAAAAATTACACATTGAGCCACACAGCAGGGGTGGGGACTTCACTTCTGATGAATGAGTGGAAAAATGATCCAATAGGATCCAATGGGAAATCAATTTTTGAAACCCAAAGACAGCACTGAAAATGCCCAGTGGTGTTTGTTATTCAGTCATACAAACCCAAACAAAACAGATCACAATGCCGAGAACAAATGAGCCCGCATTCAAGAGAGTTCCTTTCTCAACACAAACATGATTTGAGAAGTGAAGACACATAAGTCCATTAGGCCAAATATATACACAAGCCTGAAATCACCCTGGGCAGACAAAGAGTGATGCTTTGTCATGACAATCACAGTCTGATAGATACGTGCAAATCATTCTGAAGTGTCGCTGTTAAATGCAGGAGACTATCAGTTCACGCCAATGTAAAGCCTTCGTTGCCACCATGACTTGCTCTGAGTAATTAGTTGTGCGAGTGGCAAACAATCCATCGCGATATACAGTCCAGGCCTAATTTGCTCATGATTTGCATTTTTTAAAATGTGTGTAAACAAATACGCAAACTGATATAAAAACATACTGAAAGTGAGCAAAACATCACGCCAGATTCAATTAGTGAGTGTGTCTTAATGAATATGCAACACAAGCCATTTCTAACCGGATGTGTAAGATTCTCAGAGGAAGACATACTAATAAGTCAATTTAGCAAACACATTACAATTTAACAGGACTGAACATAGTCAAACTGACAGCAATGTGTTTGTATAACAATACATTTGAGGGGAATTTGCTATCCAGCTTAATTTTTCACTAAAATAGCTGCTGTTGCTGTAAGAGGAAACAATGCCAGAGTGTAAAAACAATGCCCAATCTTTTTATCACTGCAATACTGTACTAATTTTCCATGTGCACTTAAAAAATAAACTGACCACTCTCAGATACAAAAGGCAAAAAAATAAAAATAAATAAATAAATATATATATATTTTTTTGTTTATTTGTGTATTGCAATATGCAAGGATTGACATTTTACTTATAGTTCTATTGTGACTGGGATTGAAAGCTGTTGGCTACTGATGTAACCTATCTGTGTTTACTATATAGTGAATACTATATATATACTATATTTTTGGGATGAAGAGGAAGAGAGAAAAAAAAACCTGACAGCGTTGCATGTTTCTGTTCCAAATCAAGAGTCCCTTCCACCTGCTCTGCACCTGGTCAGGCAAATATGTTGGTGTCACCTACGCCGGATGTTTCTTATTTATTATTTAAAGTCCGCAAAGGGGTTCACAGTGGGGAGCATGTGTCATCGCTGCAGAATCCAAGTCCACGTTTTTCACACCATTTGACAAAACTTCTACCCCCTGCTGTATGTTGATCCAGTGACAAAGTACTGTCTTCCTGGTCGCTGCACAGAGCGCCCCCAGGCCTTCAGGTCAGATAATAAGAAGCTCCCAGAGTTTCTCCATTTAAATTAGTCAACAGACGTGGAGACTTCATCAAAAGAAGTTTGAGTAACTGTGTCATAGATGTTATTCTGGTAATTTTTTTGAGGAAATTCACATTCTGAATAATGTCTACGTCTTTGTATCACATCCATAGATTTTTGTCTTGCATGTTTTATTGTGCATCCACTGTGCAAATATAGACACAATTGACAACCAAACGGCTTGTAAATGGAACCCTATTTCAAAACACAAGCCCTAATCAAATCAATAGATAAAATAAATAAATAAAAATGCATTGCATCAGTTTAATATATTTTGATAACATATTTCCTGTCATATTTACTCAACCTTCTAGAAGAATAACAGTAGCTTTTTTTTGTTTTGTTTTGTTTTTTTGTCTGTTTTGTTTTGATTCTTCCAAATTTGTCATAGGCCTGCATCATTTCACTTTACTCCATTAATGTGTGGCCATTTAATCTAATGTGACAAGACTGTTTACATGTGCAAGTGTTGGTAGAAATCTTGATGGGCATCGGTAGTTGAGCTAAATAAATGGCCAAGAAAATGATAAATGACTTTGGGTCCCCAAAGCAGATATCCTTTCATGATATTTAGGACCGGCATGAATTGATTTGAACAGTGTATGGGCATATGCTACAGTCTATCGGAATCTCCATTCTGCTTACAAAGGGACATTCTGAGTATGTAATTGTGTTCTCTGCAGATTATCTCCACAAGTGTCGAACAAAATGAATTGCAGCAGTGATAACATTCGCTTTTGAATCGGCTTTTGTTTACTTAAAGTGCACTGCTTGCAGTAAATATTTACGGTCAGTCATTAACTGCGGGCTGTAATTGATGTGCATCATTTAACACTCCTCCTTTGCTGCTTTCATGGTTCAATGAAGGTATATGATGGTTTGATTTGAATTCCTGTCAGCAGTACCAATGCAACATTGACTGATTACACCATATATCACATTCTTAATGTCAGGGTTTGGAAACGCCAAAGGCCCAATGAACAGTTTTTATCACAAATCCCCATCCATATACATTTTTATGATATTGTTACCTGCAATTTTTTAAATAAATAAATAATTCGTATTTATATTAAAATGTTGACATTATATGTATAGATATGTATGGTTGTGTAGTAGTAGATATATGCTTGATATATGTTATATCCCTAAGTGTGCCTTTTTATGTTTTCATCATAGTATGAATGGAAAACATAAAATAATTAAATGTACTCATAACTGAACAATGTGGATGTGTATATAAATGTATATAGTGTATGTTAACAAAGTGAAGTAATAATATCCTGCATATGAGACTATTATGATAATGAGAATTTTTCTGCAGTTCTGTTGAATACGGATAGCTACTTTTCCCTAAGTGTTCATGAAGCTTTTAAAAATGTGGCTAACATGCCCCGAGTTGTCATTAGAAGGCCACATGACGCCTCACCTACTTTTCACTTAAGTTTTTTTCTGAGAATACTTTGTGAGGCGGTGACGCATCACTGATAGAGTGAGTGGGTGTGTGCTAACTTCTAGTTTGGGAGTCTTTTGAGGGTTTCCTCTAATATGAGCTGATATATTTGTTAATAAAATATTAGTTCCAAAAGCAGTGAATGCGCGCGCCAAATACGACAGTGGACTAAGATGACAGTGTGGGAATATGATTGTTCCAGCAGCGATAAAGGAGTGACAATTTACTGGTGATAGCTGGCTCACAGTTTTTAAAGGTGGAAGTGATGGATTAATAAATAGTATTATTGACTTAAGATGAATTGCATCCAGATACACACTTGGTGATTTAGCTCCATTACATTTGTTTTAGAGGTTGATGAGGTTGAGATCAGTGGAGAAAAAGATCATTAAAATTATGGTCTGAAGTTCTTCTTATATTTAGACCACTGTATATGTATATTTTTTTAGTGTGACCTTGAGAGGAGGAGAAGTAGCCAAACACATGATTTAATTACGGATAATCCGGAGAAAAATAGATGAAACACGTTGCTTTCAAGTACTACTCAAAAGCAAATGTGATTGGGATTATTTAAGAGTGGTACCTGTGTTAGATAAGAATTAATTTGCTGATTATGGATGGTACTCTACTACTGCATATCTAGGGAGGAGAATCAAATCTCCTATTTTTTCCACCACTTCTTCCATCCTGCCGGTCAGTCCAAAAAAAGCTGCTGGATATGCAGCATGAAAGCAAAAAAGAGAGGAAATTTTAAAGAATGATTTCCCTCTCTCAGGATGTTATGGGGAAAAGTGAGATCTCTGCAGAATCATATTCGCCAGCTTGGTGGGTCAACTAGACCCAGGATTCGAAAATAAAATTTATCAACTTGTTTCTCATTAAAAAAAGATACAACTGACGTTACTGAGTTTGTTACACGGTAATAATCGAAAAAAAAAACATGATTTTTTTTGGACCACTTTGGGTCAGCAGAAGCTGACCAGATGATTACTTTTTTTTTAATTATTAGAATATTGGTAAGGCAACGTCTTTCAGCCAGTAGTAGTTGTCATTGATCTAAAGTCTTTCGACTGATCAACCTAAACCATATGCTCCATCAACCTCGCCAATGTTATGCTCGTCGCCGATTTCTTGGAGTAATGTCAGCCAAGTGCCTTAGAATGCTGCTTAGCATGTCTCGTAGTTATTCAATGCCAAGCAGGTGTTGCTGGTTTTCTGAAGAAGGCACTTTGACAGGGAACATTATGAGGAGAGAAAGTGCACTAGAAATAATCCATATGAACCAAAAATATACAATATAAGGTCTGACCTCAACAATAGAATTAAAAGTTCATCTGGCATGTTAATTCCCTTTATTATTTCTCTTTCAAACATATTATCGAAAATAGCCAAGCCTGCACTTTCTGAATGGCAGTAGTAATTCTATCAGTACTATGATTTAGTGCTCCTGCTTGTTTCATTCAGGCTCATCATGTGAAAATGTCATTATTAAAATCTATCCATACTATCTTTTTATTCAGATTAACAAGGGTAAAGCTGTAAAAGCATCCTAATCAATATGTATTGTAACAATTAATCGTTTAAGGTTTTCAACATGAAATACCAGAAAGGTTTTCTGAGTGCAGATATCGTTGCTTTTTAATTCTATAAGGGCACAGATAAACCGTTGCAGTCAGCTACGCCTACATATTTGCCTGTGACTTCCTGCTTGCTGAGTCGTCACAATAAACATCATTCATGTTCTTTTTTTTAAAGCTGGGACATTAAGATTTAATACTTAACCCCTTCTGTCCTTAATCTGTTCTGACGTAAATGGAATGACAACAAGCTATTCGCAGTTTTATTCTTAACAGTAAATTTGTCGCACAATGTATGTACCAATATGAGATCTTTGCTGTCAAGAATTTTTCAAAATGACTTTAAACGAGGTTTCTGATAAAACTCCCTCCCCTGTGCTGAAACTCTCAATGAAACTCTGGAGTGACATCAACCATTAGCTATTCATCATTTTCAAGGGGCAGGTACATACATTGAGTTACAAGGAATTTACAGCAAGGAATCTATCCGTCTGGATAACTTTTAATAATGGCCAAACGGGGCAGGGGTGAAGAAGGCAAATGCTCAACAATTTCCCCAGAGTGCCTTCTCACAAAGCTTTTTCTTGTATTATTTATTCATAGGCTATGCAATAGCAAGACTTTATGCATGTTCAAGTCAGACGCAGCAGAGAGGAGGTCTGGTCGTATTAGTCCACAGTAAATTTACTTGACGCCCTCATAAAGGCCCATAAATGCAGCATGAAAATGATAAGGAAGTAATTCCAGGCTTAATATCGGTAAAATCTGCCCACTGATGAATGCCGCAGCTTTAAGAGCTTTAGGTGTTTACTGCTACTTGGCTATTCCCTATGTGCAACCCATTTTTTCTGACAATTGACATGGAACTATTTGTTTTGGAGGTGCACATTTTTATGCATGTATTCACATCCTTGAGGTGGCTCACTGGTGAAGTGAGGAGCTAAAACAGCACAACGAGTATTTCAAAGAAAAAGACACCAGTATCAACTTGGATCACACTGACAGGAATTTAGGACTACTTTAGGAATCATCAATGTTATGTTTAATGTGCTGACATGTATGAAGGAAAAAAAAGACCATATAATCTTTTTTATATTCCATGCACTCCTTTTTTATGAGGGTTATAATTATTGATCACAGTATTAAGGTTAACTGCGACAGGAATTATGTGCATAGGTGGTGTGTGCGATGTGCCTGTGTGTGTGTGTTTGTGTGAAGGAATCACTGCATCACTCACACTTTCAATTTTGTGAAAAAAAGAATATAAACATTTCCAGCAGTTCCTTTGTGACAAAAGAAAATGAGCAACAATGCTCTCAGTGTTTGATGCTGTCTTTCATTATCGCTGAGATTCAATGGAAAAACACAGCTCCCTTAAGAGTACATGTTCATTAGCGGGACAAAAAGTCATTTCAATGAATGACAGACAGAACACATAAACAATGCACTGAAAATGGGTAGGTGCTCTTTTGTGTTACTTTAAAGAGAATTACAAACATATCGTATCCTTATGAAAAGACCAAATTTAACCAGGAGCAAAGAATCTTTGTATGCAGAAGCATCAACACGCCTTCCATACATTCACCTTTCAGATAAGGAAAAAAAAACCTCTGCACAGAATAATAATTTCAATTGATTTTTTTTCCAACTAAAACATTCAATTACCCTTTGAATTAATACTCTTTAAATGACATCTGCTTCCCCCTCCTAATTGAAACACCCAAAAGCCATGAATATGCAAATTTGGTTAGTTTCAAAAGTTCAGCTACTTGACACAATATCAGTGTTTCTGCCCTGGTCTGGAAGTTCCAGCATCACACTTGTGAAATTAATGTTTCCCTAGTCTAAAACTGTGGACATGCTGTTCATTTTGCATGACATATTTAAAGTGTCTTATTTCCATGTTTTGATTTAACACTTTAATGCTTAATACTAAATTCATTTTTCATTTTTTCCCCCAAAATATATCTCTCTGCTTTTGGTAGAAGTGGGTGCTTTCAGATATTAAAAGATTATCATCAACTGGAAATGTCACAATTATATAGATGTTGCAATTCTAATTGATGCATGTAATTATTTTGTTTGTGTGTGTGTGTGTGTGTGTGTGCGTGTGTGTGTGTGTGTGTGTGTGTGTGTGTGTGTGTGTGTGTGTGTGTGCAGCCATATTTTTTTCAGTCAACTTCTTCAGTGTGTATCCAGAAAAGATTGCTTTACTCACTCTCTGCCCAACCTAAGCAGCTTCTGGGGTCATCATTTTCAAACACCACAGTTTATAAACCCTGACTTGTCAGATTGCTCCACTGTCGGGTTGATATTAGATGCTGCTCAGTCAATATCTGTCAAATTGTTATTGTGAAGTGTATCCAGGTTTTCTATGTGTCTAGGTCCAAAGACCATTACCTCATCACCCCACATCTGCTTGGCAGTTCATTGTTCTGAAGCTATCTTCCAAATCCAGGCAGCAGTTTGTCATACTTGAACTAGAAAATAGATGGACTTTATCTACTTTGACTCTCTTTCTTATTACTGGCAGGTCCAAAAGAGCCAACTGAGAAAACTGAGAGCAGCTGTTTTTTTTTTAGATGATCCAACAAGCCAGGCTGATGAGAGCATCCTGAAGCACCTGAAAGACCAGAGCCTACAGTTTTCCATTTCGCTCTATGTTTTCCTCAGTGAGCAGTTAGCACACACACTTGCAGAAGGACTCCGGGCTGCTGATGTCTTTTTCTTCCCCACAAGCATTATGGTAATTTCACCATAACACTGCCGATGTTGAGGATGACAAGAAAGTGACTCTTTGCCTTCCCTCAAGTTCACGTCACGCAAATATGCCTGGCATTCTATGGGATATAACAGTGGCAGCAGAGCATGTTTCCGTTTATAAAACTTCAGGCCTGGTATTAAAACCAAGGTATGTTCTGACTGTCAATCCCTGCATGCCCACCAGCTACAGGCAACTCTCAGCCGTCTTGATTTCTCATTTTCTTGTAACAGTAAGATAGGGATATCTGGAATACTTTGGGAAGCTTAATCAGCCCCATTGCCAGGAGGACTGAGAATACCTACAGGACTCCAACCTTTCCCCCGAGGGTGTTTTGGATTTACTGACTTCTCTATTCCGGCTGCCATTTTCTGCTCGTACTGCTCTGAGAAAGGAAGAGCTGTCATTAAAGCGGAGCCCTGTCAGCCAGAGCGAGTCAGTTGCCCAGCCTGCAAACAACAGGATGAATTCAGCACAACACCCTCCTCAGGAGGAGGGCGAGAAGGAAGAGAAGGAGTGAAGGTGAGCTGGGAGAACGAATTCTGTAACTTTAGTAGGGCAGGTGCAGTGGACTCACTGCTCTGGGACAGCGTGTGATGGTCTAGTCTGGCTCCTGAAAGGGACAGATTGTTGTATATCGGACCGTCTGCGTGATGTTATTCGCCCATGTGATGTGAGGAGAATCCAACGTTGCCTGTTCCAAGATGAATGCATTGTGATTTCAGGGTGTGAGGGAAGAAGATAGGAGTGGACAATTTGAGACAACTTGTCTTTCCTCAGTTGAATGACTACAATCTGAAGTTACAACAGCAGAAAATACTTGATTTGGAAAGGAAGTCACTTGAGGATGCATATTGCTGGCAACAATGTCACTGCCCTCTATCTTATTCCATCATTAACAATTACAAATGCAAGGGCTTTCACCAGTGGACAATAGACTGTATCTAAATTGTATTATCTTATTCTGTATTCCAGTTTGACCTTTTTTTTCATAATAAGTGTGATACAAATGAATGATATAAGAAGACTACCGTTGTTTGAGTGGGTGACACATTTATGCAAATGTACCTCACATTCATTATCAAATACTTCTTAACAGTTAGGATTAGCAAAAATAATTTATAAAACTGAAAATCAGGTATAAATGAAATATATTATTGCTACACAAGTCTACCATGTCTTATTTGAGCCAATTAAGTCACACATTTGTGAGTTGGGCTAAAAGAGATGCTGTAATACTACAGATGGTACTTTGCTTTCATTTTTTTTATTGTCTACACTTTACAGAGGGAGGTTTGTATTTCCTGTCCAATGCTCACCTGGGAACCCGTTGGCTATTGAGCTTCATACCTGGCAGGGTTCTCATGCCTCCCCTCGTGCTCCAGAAACAACCAGTAAGTTATGTACGGGCTCTAAGATATCTATTGGTGTGACTGAGAGTTGTATGCTTCTACATGTGGCCATGTTATTGACAGATGGCCGGTCCAGGTTAAGCCACACTCCATGCTCCCAGTGTGCAGGATCACTAGCATAGATAATGAATGAATGAAAAATAGGGTTTGAAATACTTCTAATAATCCTTGCAGTATTAACAATAGTGATAATAATAGTGAAGTGCAGCGTTTGAGGTAGTCAGTTTGTGAGGTGCAAAAGAGAGTGTATTTTATGACTATGTTCCCCCCCGTGGTGATGATGAAGCTTCTAGGGAAGATGAGCAGTTTGGAAGATGCAGTCTCTGCTGCTCGGTTTGATCTTATATTGGCAATGGAGCAAACAATGCAATGCGATGTCAACTGAGTCTCGTCTGTTCCACCTGCTGCTTCCTGCATTGTGCTTGAAGATACAGCTGTTGCCATGCTGGCGGATTATCATCTGTGAGTTTATTACCCGTGATTTCCAAATGAATTTGCGGTGTGGATATGTTGTTTGATTTTAGGAAAATGTAAGTGCCTGTTGTTTTTTGGTTGAAGCGGATGAAATTCAAAAATCTATCAAATAAAAATATGAAACAAAAACAACCAAGTAGTTAAGATGTAATCAACAGGGAGATGACTGAGCCTCTCTGATTTATTTTATTACTAAGAAATACTTGTATTGCTATTAATAATTACCTTAAGTCTCCAAACAAGACTTGCAGAAAGTTTCGTCATTGTTCTCTCTCTCTCTCTCACTCTCTTTCGCTCTTTCTTATATGCATAACTTGGAAATTAACTCAATAGAGCAATGATAATGAAAAATCAGTACCATTTTGATTCCAGCCCATTTTATGGTTTTGTATCTGATAGTAGACAGTGTCATTTTATGATTAATAGTATGAAATGGACAATGGGCTCTGGGAATAATTCTGTAGGTGACAAGAGGTTATAGGTTTGTTCCGTTGTCTTCTCTTAAAAAAAAAAAAAAATCAGGTTAGCAAAGGTTTATATCTTCCTTTTTTTTTTTTTTTTTAAAAAAAAAAAGAGAGCTTACATACAGACCAAAAATTTGTTAAGTTTTTTCTTTTTTGTACATATTATGTTTGTGTGTGTGTGTGTGTGTGTGTGTGTGTGTGTATCATCAGATTTTCTTTTGTTTTGGTTTCCTGTCCACCCTTCCTTCCTTGCTACTTAACAAATGTGGCAAACTAAAAATGTCATGTAGTTCTTTAGGCCCCTGTGAACTCTATCCAATTGTCTCATGTTCTCAATGGTTTTGAGAGATATGACCAATTGTAACCACTATATCAGCCACAATGATTTTCTACTAAACTTGCTACTGCAGAGGTGTTTTGACTACAACTACTGATAAAGGGTTTTTTTTTTTTTTTTATTCCTTCATTGAATGAAAACAGGGAAACATAGATATTGGGGTTTGGTGGTGGGTGGGGGTAATTGCCGCTGACATTGGGCAAAAGATAGAATTCACCCTGGTACAGCCGTCACCCTGGAGGAGCTGTCAGTCAAAGACAAGGCCACTGTAGTGAGAAATACAACCATTCACTCTCTCACTCACACCTATGGACAATGTGGAGTTTTCAGTTCACCAACTGAATGCTTTTGGTTTGGGAGAAGAAATAGGAGATCCGTGTGAGAATCCACGCAGCGATGGGGAAAATATAAAAAAATCCAGGAGTGATAGTATTATGTAATGTAAAATATCTTTATTTCATTACAATCCGGATAACAATTATGGCTCTCCACGTCTATCATTACTATTATTATCGGTAATATCACAGAATGTCTTTTTGCAGATTATGCACGACTCATATGTTCAAATCTATTTGAAATGTGAAAAAATGGAAGGCTGAAAAATGTAGTTACACAAGCAATAAATAGTCTAATGTGGTTACCCCAAGAAGTAAGAGCTGCAGCCATGCTGAATACATACGTATTCTTGCAGGTAATGTATTACTATTTTTGTGACTGTTAATGTTGTAATAGAGTGATGAAGACAAAAGTCACGATCCAGCTTTACAGGCAGAAATACCTGCAGGAAAACACAGAAGGTGGTTCACAGAGAGGTGAGAGCACAAAGGAAAGGAAAGGAAAAAAAAGAAACCCTTGATACTATTACAGTACTTTCTGCCTTTATTCTGTTGAGGCTATTCTATTGTGGTATACCAATAAACATATTTCCCTTGAGGTCTCCATTATCAATAATAATTTACTTGGCACAACATTGATAGAAATATCCTTACCCTCTAGAGTCCTTTAGCCAACTACTTTAATTAAAACCTGCCCAAGAGTAGATATTTTAGATGTTTTTTTTATTTGTTTTTGTATTTTTTTGTCTTTGTTTTTTTTTTTTTTTCTTTGAGTATTATATCAGGCTAATATGGAATTTAGTTAGGAATTTATTGGCGGTGGCATTAATTCCCCCACTACACCACATGAATACAGATAATGTTACACAGCAGTGTTAGCAGTATGAGTGAGTGATGCAAAACGGATTATACAAAATGGATTTTAAACTCACAGACTCACTCTTTTTTTAACCTAATTTTAATTGACATACCCATTGAAAAAACAATTGCATCACAAGTGCAATGGCGACTGTCAGGCGACACAGCTCTACCTAGTTCATGGTTTGATTCGTCTTTTGATGAATGAAAATAAGTTGAGGGATTTGTAGCTTTCTTACCACTTTTAATTGATTTTCTTTACAAAAATATCTATTATAATATCTTTTTAAACTATTTGCAAGGTGAGGTAACTTCACGGTAGATCAACAGTAATCTAATAGTTTGAGCAAACAGATTTGTTTGACGTGGAAAAATACTGCCACGGTTGGATAATTCATATTTCTTTGATCATTCTGTAGTAATTAAGATGTTTTCGAGTAGTTTGACATTCAACCTAACAGAACGGACTGTAATTAGAAAAAAAATGACTCTCAAAGTTTAAATTCTCTTCAGAGATTCCGTTGCAACTAATGTGTCAAAATGCATTCGTAAGTCTCACTTATTTCATTTATCTTATTTGATCCTCCTGTCACTACGCTGAAGTGAGCATCCAAATCTAGCGGCCCCTTTACACCAGTGAAGTTGTTATTTTTAAAGTTCACTGGGGCTCCAGTAGCTGGAGGCTCTGTGTGCTGCAGCCAAGCAGAACTTCACTTGGCTTGACATCAGTTCACTCGTAACTGCACCTGAGGCTTTTCCTTTGACAGATTTGCAAAGATTGTCTTCCTCTCTTTATTAATTCTCTTTTAATTTGCAATGAGCTTATTCTTATGAATCCTGATTCTAACTGCTAATTCGCTGTTATATTTACCGTAAATTTAGGAAGACTTGCTAGACATAGGCATCCACACATTATTTTCTCCACAGAAATGAAGACCGTATGATAAAAACTTTTCATTCGATGCATTACACAAGTCACAGTTTGTTCAGTTTACAAAAAAAGGAATGGGGTTTCCATCAGTATAACAATATATTAACAATATATTCCTGCCACTATTGTGCTTATTTTAGCACCCTGACTCGATATAAACTAATTACGCGTACTTACTTAATGGGTAATTGGGTTACAGCAAACAAAAAGTCCCATTGGTGAGTTTGTGGCCTGTAACCAGAGAAATAGGGTACCCCTGTTCTAGCTGCTGATCGGAAAGGGGGTTAGAAGCGGCTGAACAATTGCTAGTCCAATAAATAATAAACTAAACTGGGCTTATGAGGACAAAGCCATCCTCCAGAACCGGTCCTCACTTAGTTAACTCAGATTCTCCAGTGCCTGCAGCAGATATACAACTAATTTCAATGAGCTTGTTAAAGGAATTCCAACATGGCATCTCTGATATGTCGTGCTCATGGCGGTCAGCTCACAAGGTCGTGGACATTTTATTTAGTCACTGTGACCTCGGCCTTTAGCTGCCATCTCTGATCAGTTTATCCTTGAGACCGAACAAACATCTCTTCCAAATTCAAAGACATTTCCCTTGTCAGAAGGGGATGGACGGACAAACAGACCATCTGACGGCCTGGTGCCTCAGGCAGACGTTTGCAGAGCAGTGTACAAACATTAGCTTGCTTCTTTCCATTTCCACAAAATGTGTACTGACCCATAAAATTCATCTGATGAAAGCAAAATAGAAATAACTATGAAAACAATATATGGTGTTTAATGATGATCGATGATTTACATCATCAATGCAATTTTTTTTTTCTTTTTATTTACAACTTTTGCTTGTGAGGGGATATATCGAGGCAGCACAAGCCTCAGGTGACGGTCTGTTGCTTTCACTACAAGGGGAGCTCGAAGAAGACAGATAGGACAGTTAAAGACAGTTCTTTAATTGTAACAATTGCTTTACTTGTCCTTTGTATTTTCTGTTCAGAAAATATATACAGTATAAAAGTAAATTAGCAAAGAAATAAATAGCCAAAAAAATAAATAAATAAATTAAAACAATGTCCATTTCCTGGTGCTTACATCCATCAATAAATTAGGATCCTAATCCCTTGGCCCGTGTTATAATATATTTACGCATTAATTTGTTTCGGAAACAGACTTAATTGTGTAGTTTCTATTACAAAGGCCCCAGTCCTTTGCGTAACAATGTCGGAATAACCTCTGTACAACTCAAAGGTAAAGTTCCGGGATAGAACCCACTCTATGAATATATCCTACAGGTCTTTTCCCTTCAAAGTCCAGAACCTCCCGTATCAACTCCAGGGGGGTTGTCACAGCTGCGCCACTGCAACAGCCCAGATATCTCATCAAAGGAGATAGGAGCCTCAAGAGGCCGACTGCGCTCGGCTTAGCCGAGGCGGCACCATCAGGATCTCCTCATACAGTCTGCAGCGGAGAACAGGCCACTGTGGAAGACTACTGCAGGCCTCCTCATCTCTGATGGATCAATTATCATTGTCCCAATTGGACATTTTACATGCCACATTATGATAGCCTGAAGAAGAAACAGAGTGGGGCATCAATATCTTTAATTTGATTGATATGAGTTCATATGCACTTTCATCTGAAAAATGATCTACCCAGAGCACTTTTTCATACTCTCCTAAGGCCTGCTATTGCTATCATGCTCCATAAGGAAGAAGCAAGGAGAATGTGAAATTATTAAAATAAAATGAGAAACAGGGCCTTTAGAGTACTCAGGAGCATCCAAGTCCAACTCAAGTCCAGCGGTGACAGGATAAACCGATAACTTGTAAAGCCGGAAAGATGTTTCTAAAATATAAAAATAAATAAATAAAAAAAATCAGTACTTCCAGATATGTGAACTTGAAAGAGGTTTGTGAAGCACTCTGGAGGTAATTCAGACAACACAACTCTGCCGGAGTGGTGTCCTGTCAGAAAAAAAAAAAAAGAAAAAAAAAAGAAGAAAAAAAGAAAAAAGCATTCATCCCTTGAAAGCAGTGCTTTCTCCTTGAAGGGAAATGCCCCCAGAAACCTTCTGATAAAGCATTCCTCATAATCCAATCCCTTTAGCGACTGCACAGGTGAGAAAATAAACACGTACACACACATACATACACTCAGTAGTTACTTTACGCTTTCTGACACGACGACATGCATTGGTGGATCATGAAAATAGTGTTTCCTCCGGGCTTGTGATAATTATTCTCACATCCTTCTGTTGTAACTGATGCTGTCTTTCTTTTCACACTCTTCACACTCTAACCCATGGATAATCTTTCCAAATTAAATGGCAAACAGAAATCCAGAGATTTAGTATCACATTCTGGCTTGATTTATTTTTCTTCTCCTCCAGCTGAAAAAGATGTTTGTTTGCTTTTAGTTTTCCCTTTTTTTAAAATAAAATTACTGCTATTTGCTGAAAATGGGGTCTTTCCTATGTAATTATATTCATGATATATCATTAATCCTCCCCCATGATGAACTTTTCCTTTCCTGAATATTGTGCCACTGTGGCCATACTTGACCTATTTCAGCACTATTTGCACATACAAACTAATGTTTTCTAACATTTGTTTATTTGGGGGAATTTATTCAGGTATTGCAAACTTATCTGTGTCCACATAATCACTGTCATTTTCTTTAGCATTTCATCATCGCCCGCATTCAGTGTTACATATCTTGTCTAATGAGTTTTTCTACTATTGTTCTATTACCCTGCACATTCTTACTACCGCGTGAATAATAAGTGAAAAAAACCAAGAGATATGGCAATATGATTGATATATTTCCATCTGTGTTGGGGGGGGAGTCATTTATGGAGTTGGGGATTCGGCCTCTGAAGATTGAAGAGTCAAGATAACATTATGAATAAATAAAGAGTGTATGTGTAAGTGAATGAGGACTTCAGAATTTCACACAGGCCTTGTTTTTCTTCTTAGAGATTTGTTGCTCTGACCAAGTATTTGTGACCCCCTTCCATCTACCTCTGATTGCAAGCCGGTAATTTTTGTGTATCTTAATTATTTCATTCATTTCTGGCACTTTTGCTTTGATGAGATATGTTGGGTTTGAGTGGGGGAAGATTTGTCTCATTGTCAGTAATGGAAAGCCTTGTCCTAAGAACTCTAAGGGAACAGCACATGAGTTTTATAAAACACATGATGGAGATAAAGTTAAAGTAACTCTTGTTTTCCCTTTTCTGTTTTTTTTTTAACTGGTCGGTGCATAGTTAGTAAAAGGAGGGTAAATATATGACCATAATGATGCTCAGTCTCTTCTCTCGTGTAAGACTGTGTTTTGTCAGTTCTCACACTTACAATGGGTTTGATGATGAGGGCAAACAAAGAACCTTGGTGTTGAAGGCAGGCAGAAAAATGAAATGGAAACCATGGCAACACAGTGCTTACTTTGCTAAGCCCCCTGGCTCGACCAGGGACTAGACAAATACCTGTGCAAAGTCCAAACCATTCAACATCTGCATAAAAGAAAAAAACCTCTCCAATCTGCATGATATGAAAATACATCGAGGGCCAACGGTGTGATAGATTCCTGTTTTCTCTGTCTAGATACAACCCACCAAAAACACACCACATTCTTCTGTTTCTGTATCTTTATCCTTATTGTTAAAAAAATGAACAAATTGTTTCTTGTTGTGCTCTATTCATATTTTGTGGGTACAATACATTTCACATGTCACATCATGGATGCAAGAACCACCAGGTTTCCAGTCAGGCGCTGCAAGTAAAGGTTAGAATACTTGTCAGTGCTTGACAGAAGGAAACAAAAACTCACAATTTAAAACTGTAACGTTGGGTCCACAGTCGGTTATGGCTGAAGAATTAAATAGTTAGTAAAGTAATATTTCCTGAGTATCTTCGAACGCCTGGAAGGACTGATAAAGCAAGTGTTTCATCCAGTCATATTCATCTTGATGTGATCAGTGAATCTGGAGCTCTTTGTCATATCAAAGGGAGGAGAAGGGACTCCTTCTTTGTTTTAACTCCTCAAACTTTTTTTTATGTATTGAAAATCAATTACTCTGGATGAATTTTGGATAATGAGATGGGCAGTGTAATTACAACCAAGTGTAATTATTGCAGTATGTTTAACAATAGCTGATTAAAATCAAAATGGAAAAGAAATGATTTTGTCTTAAACGACCCTCACCATGTGACCACGACCCTGTGGTCCTCCACAGCCCCTGGTGTGGAAATCTACGAACAATTTGGAGAAAGGGACCAAAATAAAATTTTTCAATTTGTTGGGAAAAACTCAATTGCATTCCGGGTTGGCATTCAGTCGCTGTGTATCTGCCTTTTCAGAACCTGATGATACGGCTTTTCAAATACCAATACAAAACAGTGTTTGTCTACACAAAGAGTCGATCTGCCTACCTTTCACCTTGAAATCATGGCAATAAAGAGCCTCCCCAACAGGCGTCCAATACATCAGCTGATGAAGTGACAAAAAAATGTGAAAAGAATTACAGTGGTTAATTAAGCACAAGGCTGCCTGCTTGGACTATGCAAGTTCACCACGCGGTACATTCTCATATCGGCTCCAACTCTATATTATCTTTGAAGAAATCAATGTGTAAAAGTTCAGTGTTTTGGATTCTTGCAAAGTATGACACTTCTTTTGAAAGGATGTTGGTGAGAGATTTCTTGCCTGTCCACGTTACTGCTCATCTTTATTTATGCATGTTTTTAATTGTCTGTTAGCCTGTTTGTCTGAGACTGTTTTAAATCATCAGACAGAAACAGATCAGCTAAATTAGAAAAGGTCCATCAATAGCCGTTGTTGCATACCAATGTAAACCCCCAACTTAATTAGCTTATAAATATTAACATAAAATGTGGTCCTTATAGTGCTTCAAATTGCAAGACTGCCGTCACTACGAAAGCTCTGTTTTCCCAGGTTTTTCTGGCTGAAAGAATAGCTTTTTTTTCTTTCTATGAAAACATGTATGGGGAATAAATCAATGAATTACCTGGCACAGCCTCTAACATGGTAAGTCCATGAAAATAGCTCCACTCTCTACCCTTGAAGATCATATATATGGGCAATGACAACAGGATGTGACCAAACAAGCTTCCCCTCATCCCTGTCCACCGCAGGCATAGCTCTGTCCGCCTCCACAAGAAGACAGCAAGACCCACGGCATCCGTATCTGTGAGCCAAACGTGACAGTGTTTACCATCTGCTTACGTACTTGGAATGTCACCTGCAACATCTGCTACTCGACCTTGGGTGAACCACAGGTAAACAGGTTGTCACCTCTGCTTGGAGTTATGCTCCCGTTGTGCTGGATCCAACTGCAAAAACCTAAACCTGAAGATGTGCAGATAAATCGCCGGTTCAGTCCCCTCTGTCTGTGTACCATCAGGACGTTCTCCACCTCACCTTTCCCTTTGCTCCTTTGACCTCGATTAATGTATCATCATCAAAAATCATCTTTCAGGTGACATTATGAACCGGTATGAAAAATGGAATAGAAATTCATCCTATTTGAATGTATTCGAACACAAAATACATAATAATTGCACGTTGTTGATAGTTAATGTAATGGGCTGTATGCAAATGAAGATGAAAATGGAATACAGGGAATTGAATGGCTCAAAAACAAATCCATCAAAGTTATCTTATAAAAAAAAAGAGTTTTGAAAGAACTCTTAGATCTGAGGAGAATCCCACAGCTGAGGTGCCAAAACAGAAAAGGCCCCCTGAGCTTTGGATATGAGTCAAGATTCTTGAACAATTTCAGAGGATCCTTGGGGAGAACCAGCTCACAGGCGCAGCTCAGAGTCCGACCATTTAAGGCGTTAAAAAGAAGCAGTAGAACCCTACATTTATGTTACAATTATAACATAAATGTTATAATTCACAGGTAACCAATGAAGTCCGGCAATGATTGGTGTATTGAGGTCAGCTCCCTTCACGCTGCTCAAAGGTTTTGCAGCAGGGGTTTGTGTCAGTTGGTATCTCAAGATGATTCTAGTTGAAGGAAATAAATGAGCTTTCCTAAAAGACGAAAAGGCACAAATGATCTTGTTTCTTTTTGAAAGTTACAAAGCTTTCATGATGCAACACCATAGTTTGACCTGTGGAGATGAAAAAATATAGTACCATAATTTCCAGACTGCTGCTACTTTTTTCACATGCTTTGAACACTGTGGCTTAAACAATGATGTGGCTAATTTATGGATTTTTTTTGACCTAACAAGTTTCATGCTGCCAAAACATTTAACATCGGGCCAGTGAAATTACCGTGAAATTCTGAGGCTGTTCAATTCCGACACTGAAGAAGACGACTTAAATGGTTCTGGTGCGCAGGAAGAAGATGAAAATAGCAATCAGCTGGAGTCGGACAAAGCGGGAATGGAAACGAATGGATGGATGGACCTTTACTTGTGTTATTTATTATTAATCTTTTTCATCAGCCATGTTAGGGCACTGTTTGGAAAAAGAGCATTTCCGGCACATACTTGTGGATGTTACCAGTATCTATTTAATTAAAAGGTAAAAAAAAATGTTTCTATGTAAAAATCTCATGTTGCAACGTGGACATCTGCAGCTTATAGACAACTGCGACTTATGTATGTACACATATATTTATTTGTTTATTTTAGCCGGGGCAGCTTATATCCAGGTGCGCATCACGTGAATTAGAAATATTTGCACATATTGTATCGGATTTTTGAAACAATATGTGACTATTCCTACCGTAGTGCACTTCAGATAGTTATTGTGTTTCGTGCGGGGTCTGAATCTTGAACCTGGCTCACTTGTAGCCGTGTTTAAGATCTATCGATTGTTAACTTTGATTTGGTTTGAGCATGTTCAGCATTTTCTTTTTCTTTTCTTTGCTTTCTATTCTTTGTCATTATTATGTATGAAACGTGTGTGTGTTTAGTGGCACGCCTGAAAATGCAAGGACAATTATGAGAAAATACAAACCATCATTTTCACTTAAGCTTGGCAGGGGCAAAAACGTGACTGACTCAGAAGACACATAGGTAACAAGCATAGTGCACAGGCAATGCATGCTGGGGATGACATAAAACATATATAAGCAGAAAAGTTGAGATGTTCAGAAATGAAACTGCAAGCCTCTTTGTCCAGATCTGGGAAGCAGACGCCGCTCCAGACACACCAGCTTTTTGTTTGCCACTATGGTCACAAGAAGGTTTACAAGGGAAGCACATCCACCACTAATGGAATGAATAACATGATTTATTTAGTATGTGCTTCCAGGATATTTGATATGCTTGGATACGTTTAGCCCACAGCCTCCTCATATTGAAAACAGCAAGCAGTCAGAGTTGCAGAAGAGGCATCTTACTGGAAGATGAGAGAAAACAATGCCTGGGGCTTTGTTAAATGATGCTCCTCTTCCACAGTCACACCCTCATTTCTCTTCTTGTCAATGCAATTCCCTGTGGTAGGGACGGTAAAATGCACTTAAATATGAGTAATTACAAATCCTAATCAAAATATAAACATTTTATTTCCAAATGTATCAGCACTCTGATACTTTTTAGACCATTTGATCAACAGTACTCCATTACCATGTGATACAAGCACCAATCACCACCTGCATTTTGCTCATTCATGTTAATTTTCTTACAATTTAATAGCATTTCAATGAAATGTCTATTGAATGCAGTGACATGTGAACTATGTTGAGGATGATTTCCATTGGAAAGTACATGGAATTTTGTTTTGATTAGGCCAATTACACCGAAGTCTTGCATAAATCATGTCATGCTGATGTCAATGACAATGCCACTGATTCATTTCTAAATATTATAAAATTAGTTGTGAACAAAAGCTTGCTTGAAAATTCCCCAATGGCATCCTCTCAAGTGCTTAGCAGTTATTTACTGGTCGACAGAATTGTTTCCAAAGGCTTTCGAACATTCATTTTTTATAGACGCTATGTTCCCTGGACTCACTTGAAACTTAGATGTTGTTGGTAAAAACATTTTTATCTGCCAACAGAAAATTGAATAGAGGCTGTGGGGGGAAAGTGATTCTACTCTCAAATGTTTCCCCTTTTTTGTAGGTATAAGCTCTTCAGTGTCCTGATTGGCTGAAATAACCCAACAGAGTGCCTCAGGAGACAATCATTGGTATGATTATCTGAGCCATGTAGATATTTTGAATCAGTAACATTATTTCTAAATAGTTATAGTCACTTTACCATGGGCTATTGATGCTATTAAAGAGGATTTAAAAGGGTATCGATTGCGTCTTTGCGTTTCATATCACCAGTTGTGTTATCACTTTGAAATTTTTGGATACAAAACCGTTTATGTGATCATCAAGACTTAAATACTTAATACTTAATAAATTGTTTGTCCTGTTCCTCAGGTGTCTGATCAGGCTCTAAAATGATGTAGCTGAAAATGTTGAAACAAAATAAACAGAATCCCTCTTAACCGACCTGTCAATCCCTGTTGTGTTTAGCTCTGGCCAACGTGTCTGACCTTGCATCAGCATCCACACCACAGGGAAAGCACCAGCCTGGCTCCAAGGTCGAAGAGAATAACTGCTGAAGGCCTGTTGCCATCCTGACACACAGAGTTTGGAATGATCATGCTGCCACCATCAAACTGCCCAACAGAATCTATGAACTATAGAGCAATTGAGCTTTATTTTGAATAAAAATATGCTTTGTACGAGTCTTAGTTGTAAATATGGACTATACATCTGCAACTTCCAACCCACATACTTGCACTTTACTCTGATATATATCTGGATATTGTGAAGGTGATGCCTATGCAAATGAAATTTCATCCCGTGAACACCTGGCATGTACAAAATGACAATAAAGTCTACCTAATTCTAGTACTATTTATCAAAATCAACAATTTTATGAAAGTATGGAATTGTCTATCATATTGACAGACCAATCTCAGCGAGCTGAAACATCTTGACTTAATTTGTTTGCTTAATCTTTTATTGTCACCAGCCTTGTTCTACAGGGTCCCCCCCTTAGAATCAGATATTCTGCACTTGCGTCAACCATTTTTATCATTTTGCATTATTATCCATTCATTCCTTATCCATATTGCTTATTCTCCAGGAATCAAAGCTGCCTCTCCAGTCACCCGTCAATCACAGGATCACATATTGAGACCTACTGCCACTCACTCAGCCAGTCAACCCATGTAAAAATGATTTCTTCCACTTAGATACTGTACAGTTTTGAACTGTGGAAGGAGGACAGAGAATCCAGACTGTAGCTATGCAGGTATAGGGAGATTGGTGAAATATAGGTGAATTTATGTTTTCACAGTGTACGCAATTATCATCTACATCAGAATATAACCTTCTTTTCTTTCTAGTGGCTCTTTTTTCCGCAAAAAGGCACATTTATAAATGTAGCTTTCACAAGCATGCCACAGTATGTATGTCCTTGTAAGGCCATTGGCAACATTGTGTACAGTATTTTATTGATCAATCCGTGTTGGTCACTCAAATAAGATGACTAAAAGGCAGAAAACACCCTGGTCATGGAGGGGTTATCATACCAAGATCAACAGTGGCTGATCTGTGGGGATCTAAAGATTTTCTCCCAGGGTTCTTAGTCTTCAGGTGGTAGATCTCAGGATGAGCTCTGGGGGATAAAACAATTAACTTTGAGAGAAAACACCAGTTTTTTTTTCATTTATAAAACAGCTTCATTCAGTCAATCATTCAATTATCCGTTCATTCATTCATCCAGTTTTCAATGAAAAATGCAGGCAGATGCATGATTCTTTGTCCACTGGAGATGTTTGGAATTTTCTTTGGAACTGTAAAGCAGATAATAATTCTGAGTGAGTGGAGAGAATGCTATCACCTTTCCATCAAGTTGGCTGTAAAATGAACATTAAAGTGTAATACCTACACAGCCACTTGGATCAGTTCTCAGAAAACCTTGGCAACCTAAGCGAAGAACAGGCTGAGCCATTCAACAAAGACTTATGAACTATGGGAGAAAGATATCAGGAACACTGCAATTCCAGCCTGACTGCAGAGTGATGCTGGTCTATTCAATGTTATTGTCCGCGGGCAGCTCAAACACAAGAAGTAGTTAAAACATCGCATTTTGTGTGACGTCCAAGTAAATAAATTATTCCTTTCAATGGATATGGATGGATAAGCATAATAGATAGTGAATGAATGAACGGATAATTGAATGACTGACTGAATGAAGCTGTTTTATAAATGAAAAAAGAAATAAAAATCATTTGTAAACACAGTCCTTGCACCGACATGGTTGCACTGTATGCATAACAGTCAGGGGTATATCATATGTTGGCGACCAGACCTGATGGGGAAAAAAAAACTCAGCTAACAAAATGCACCTAAATAATAAAGGTTTATTATCTAAACCAAAATATTCTGTTACCCAGTGTTATCATTTATTAATATTATATTGTTTGGTTTTTTTTTCATTTACTTTTATTTTTTGTGCAAAATGTCAATGAAAAATATTGCTACAGCTAAAGTACAGATGGCTCGCTACAATAAATGTGAAAATAAGTATCTATAAGTGGCTGTGGTTAGAGGGATATTGAATGGTAATTAAAACTGGCTCTGCTATGTTCACATGCTGCATCTTTCTCCTAATAACGCTGCACGTGGCTCTACCTGTATGTCCTTGGTGATCCTGCTGGCATTATCTCATCAATAACTTGGCTTATGGGCTCACAGCCTCGAAAACACAACAGCAACAAATGAAATCCTTAATGAGCACAACTAATGACGATGCTGAGCCACCGTGGTTTTGTTCAGCCGTTACAATGGGAAATTATGTACATAAAACGTTAAATTATTCAGTTTAAATGAAACACAACAAATTGTGCCTTGTAAGTAGAGCGCAAATGTTTCACTATCATTGTACTCAGACATTGCCATAATTCTTCCTTTCACTTCTCTTTCCTCCAAGGTAAAGTCTGGGTGAGGAACACAGTGCAGACAACGTGGTCTATGAAAGGAAGCGGTCTATTTTCGGCTAATCAATCAAACTAGAATCGACAAACACACTTCATTGGTACAGAAGTGTATATCATGCGCAGCTCATAACTTGGGGCTACGTTCTATGATGTCATCAATAATGTCTGGTTGGCATACAGTCATTTCTGCTGGAATAAGTAATTAAGAGAAGGCCACAAGCATGACTCAGAGGCCGGCAGGCTACCTGGATCAACCACAGATGTTGGGATTTTGAAATTATGTCAAGCATATGGAGACATACTTTTTGTCATTTTAGATACAAAATGTGTTATCATTAATGTGCCACATGCCCACTATCCCTGCTACTGGCCATGTAACATTGTGATGGACAATGTGTCCTTCACAACACTGACTTCCAATCCACAATTGAAATCATCATAAAATGTAGAATGTTATTAAATTACAGGGTTATTTGACACATAATTGTGTTTTAGTTTGTTTTTTATGAATGTTTTTACAGCAAATAAATAAGCTGCCAAGAAAAATTGTGGTTGTAATTTTTAAATAAATGAGAATCTGAGTGGTTTCAAATTGATATAATCGATGAAAATTTGCAAAATTTCATCATGTTCTTGACCTACATTAAAGGAACACTTAGGATTTTCTTTTCAAGAAATCTGACTCTGCACAGGATTTTACTATCTTTATTGCAGCTGTTCTTCTCCCTCACAATTGTGTAAAAAGTTGCATAATGTGTCTCTCAATTGATCATCCAGCCAAATCAGCGAGTGTCAGAGAATGGAAAAGAGGAAATAAGCAACACAGTTTCACAGGGTCAAATACAACTTGTTCGCTCTCAAACTAGTAGAAATAGAAATGCTGACCTACCAAAAGGTTGAATTGTGATCCCAAAACTCAGCTTCTCTTCAATGTCTTGTGACTTTTTTTTATTATTTTTCTTTGGAGGGCATTTGATTTGTGGCAATCATTTCAGGACACATCAATCAGTGTTTTTTTAGTATTTTGGGGGTCCATACCTGTACTTCTGGAGCTCTTTAAGAATACTATATACTGTAAATTTGGTGATGTTGTTTTTGGAATTTTTTCTCCAATTTCACGGTACCACTACAACAATATTCCGTTATGGCTTCAATTGTGTGCCAACTCAATGGGGGCTCTTTTTCTTGGCCAGTGTGTGTTGTTTTTCATCTGTTTTTTGAAATATGTGTTTAATTGTGGTTATATGTTGGATTGATGAGCGATTCCGTTACATATAATAAAGTGCCAACATTGTTTTTTGATATTCATGGTGGTGATCCAACATGTCATGTTTCCAGGGGACATAAATCAAGTGTCATCCTTGGGTTTTAGAAAATTTCCTGCACTATTGGTTCTCTGGAACAGTGGAACATTCTATCAGATTTCAATATTTTTGGAAATTAAACTGTGAGTAATATTCTACATTATTAGTTTTGTTTTCTTTTGTGTTCTAATTTCTCAATTTTTGATTATCATTCCACAGATGTAATTTTTATTAATTAATGTGACAATAAGTGTGTATCAAGCATGAACATCACCTTTTGAATTGTCAGTGTAAACATTGAGGATACATATATATACATATACATACATATATATATATATATATATATATATATATATATATATATATGTTCTTCTTCTTCAACTCCTTTCGGCTTTTCCCTTCAGGGGTTGCCAAAGCGAATCAACTTTCTCCATATAACCCTATTACCTGTATCCTACTCTCTCACACCAACTACCTTAATATCCTCTCTCACTACCTTCATAAATCTTCTCCTTGGTCTTCCTCAACACTTCCTGCCTGGCAGCTCCAATTCCAGCGTCCGTCGACCAATATATTCACTCTCCCTCCTCTGCACATGACCCAACCATCTCAGTCTGGCTCCTCTGACCTTTTATACAAAACATCTAACATGAGCCGTCCCTCTGACAGACCCATTCCTGATCCTATCCATCCTGGTTACTCCCAAAGAGAATCTTAGCATCTTCATCTCTGCGACCTCTAGCTCTGCTTCCTGTCTTTTTGTCAATGTAACTGTTTCCAGGCCATATAGCATCCCTGGTCTCACCACTGTCTTGTACACCTTTCCTTTCATTCTGACTGATAGTCTTCTATTGCATAGAATCCCTGACACTTTTCTCCAACCATCCCAACCTGCTTGAACCTGTCTCTTTACCTCTTTTCCACACTCTCTGTCACACTGGACTGTTGACCCCAAGTGCCTGAAATCCTCCAACTTCTTCATCTCCACTCCCTGTAGCCTCACAGTTCCACCCGACTTTCTCTACTTCACACTCATATACTCTGTCTTGCTGTGACTAACCTTCACTCCTCTCCTTTCCAGATCATACTTCCACCTCTCTAGATTTCCCTCTACCTGTTCTCTGCTCCCACTGCAGATCACAATGTCATCTTCAAACATCATGGTCCATGGAGATTCGTGTCTAACCTTATCTGCCAGCCTGTCCATCACCACTGCAAACAAGAAGGGGCTCAGAGCTGATGGAGTCCCACCTCCACCTTGAACTTTTCTGTTACCCCTACAGCACACTGTCCTGGTGGCATACATGTCCTGCACTAGTCTAACATATTTCTCTGCCATTCCAGATTTCCGCATACAATAATAAGATATACATATATTAAATGTGTTTGAGCAAGCTAGAAAACCAATTTCAAAAGCTTCATGAGATAACGATTCTGTGATACTACAGGAATTACCTACGCTCCCTGAAGGTAGCTAACACAGAAATAAATATTCCATGACACATGCTTTTGCACAGGTGGACTTGTCTCTATAGTTATGGACACACATGTTAAAAGGCTACTTACTTCTAGTAGCCACGATCGCATCCAGGCAAAACTAAAAAAAAACAACGGAAAACAAAACCTTCTAGATGTCCCACCAGGTAAGAAAGTGAAAACAAAGCAAGCGGTATGTTCTGTGTGTGTTGGGGGGAATCCATTTGTGGGTTTTTATATGACTCTCTATGTCCGGCTGGTTCTACTGGCACAATGCCAACATATACATTTAGAGTCAGTCAGTCATATTTTCACTGATATACTGCATGCATTCACGTTCAAAGCTTTAAGTCGTGCATATATTCATGTTTTTTGCCACCTAATACTTGTCGGAGTTGTCCAGCTTTGAGTATCACAAGGCAAAATTCATCGAATCAGGACTTGCAGCTGGATACAACAAAATGATGAGCAATTTCTGCTAATTGGGTTTGGTCCTGTTAATTAGGTGTTGAAAGCTCTTCTGTGTTCCCTGGTAAAGAAAAAATGGACTGTGCAAAGCCAGGGGGCAAAATCACATTGGAGTAATGACAAGGTTGCAAATCTATTAGTCTACTCATTTGTTGGAAATGCAGGACGAGGCACGGGTTTTTGCAGGCCACACATTCTTACATTTACAGCACAGGTTTAAGGATAACTACTACTGTAGCTTAGCATTGTCTTCATACCAAACTAAAATGCAAGCTCTTGCTGTGCCAGTTCTTGTCACAACAAGAAGGTCCAGTAATTAGAGCATTTCTGAATGTCCTCTTTACAGCAGTATCATGTCACAAGAAAGGCAGAGGGTTCAATATCAGAAACTCACAACCATCTGCTCTGCCATCCAATATGGAATACTCTGCAACATTGTATATTTCTAGGCACTATATTGTAATAAACAGTTGTGTGTGATCGTCACATAGCAACACAGAAACGAGCATGCCTCACCTAAGATCTAGAAGGCATTTTAATAATTGTAACCCTTCACAAAACTGTCTACAAATGTTTGCTGATGAGTCATGTTGATGATAAAAGTGTGTATAGCTATTTGATATCAAAGATTAGATGGGTTTGAATCAAAATCTTGAGCAGACTGTCCTTTTGGTATGGAAGGCTCCAAAGGAGCTAGAAGCTGTAGAGATTTCCAGGTGCGAGCCATGTTTGTCCTAGCTGTGTCATATGAGTAATTGAGAAAAGTTCTTCTATGTGCATTTTGTAATTTTTGTTAAAGGGTGCACTTGATCATCCTTTAAAAAAGGATTGCAGATAATGATACCCCAGGAATAATTGTAGCAAGATGCGTGGTGCTGCACCGTTTATGACCATTCCACTCCATCAGGATGAGTGAGGATGGAAGCGTACCATCATTAATTTACATTAGGTACCAGGCTTTTTCAATCTTAGTCTATAATATACCATTATATTTCTTTCAGACTTTGAATACATTAAACGACAATGCAAAGCATGATAATTTTCCTCCTTTTTTTAAATAATCAAAGTAGACATTTGATGTATTGCATCATTTCGGTGTGTAAAGCCTCATCAATGCTAACGTGGAGGTTTTGGTATTTATGCTTCTGTGGTGGCCTGGCTATGTTGGGATGTGGTTGCACCGCCGCCACCCCATTGAACAGCTACAATCCAGAGCAGCTGCTGTGTTGAGGTTCCTTACATACTTTCATCAAAGGTTTCTGAACGAGATTGATGGGTTAGGAAGTGAAATTATGAAATAACTGAATACTACAGTCACTTAAAATTTAAGTTTAAGTTTAAATTTAAGAGAAATTTAAGCCTGTGAAAAATCAGAAAAAAAAAACATTTGCCTGATGTTGTCAATAGATCAATCCTGAGAAAAAGATTGGATGATAGTAGTGCCCAAGTAACCAGTCTATCATAATTGTAGTACTATTTCCGCACAGATACTAGGTTTCATGTGGACAAGGGGATATGACAGGATAGGAGGCTGCCTGGGGATGGTTAGTGTTAATGTATTAACGGATTTAAGTTTGTGGCTAAAAGTGATTGTTTTGTTGTTGTTTTTTTTACTTTAAAATAGATAACTGTGATTTTTTTTTTAAATGATAAGAATTTAAAAAGATACCCCATCTTTGAAATATTATATTGTAAGAATATAACACTTTCAAAGTGCCACTGCATGTAGATTAGTAACTGTGGATTTGTAATATGGATTTGACCACCTAATTACACTTTCCTTTTCTAGAGGTAGCACTCTAACTTTGGGCTCTGCAGCACTACTCCATTCTCACTCCTGACTTTATGATGCTTTGTCACCATGTCACTGCGGTACAGCTAAGCTGTGGCTTCACCAGAAGACTGCCTGGATCAGTGCAGTCACTCACGGAA
Source organism: Fistularia commersonii (assembly GCF_037954325.1). Lineage (NCBI taxonomy): Eukaryota > Metazoa > Chordata > Actinopteri > Syngnathiformes > Fistulariidae > Fistularia > Fistularia commersonii. The sequence continues at coordinate 5,974,937 of NC_141311.1, forward strand.
GCTCGGCAAAACTAGAATGATATGGCATGTTCCATAATGCAACAGTGATATGGAGCGGGGGTCCAGACCAGCCGACATACACAAAAAACTCATTTTGGCCACAGGGATCTCATTATTTCAGTCGCTCACCAAAGCTTGGGACAATAAGTGCGCCTTGGAATATAAATTGATGGGTAAATTGGGAGTGTCATCCTCACAGCATGCTTAAAAAGGTATCATTTCCTTTGTCTTCCAATAGACGCGAACTTTCCCTGTACTACCCTCAGTGATTGACAGACACGACCAAAAGAGCCTCTCATTCTACAGTTCACACAACTGTCCTACCCGAACCAGGTTAGTTTCTATCTTCCAGTATCAAGGCTAAATTAACCGCAACATTAATTAGAAAAGGTACAGAGATAGTCCAGAGTCATCTTGGATGTTAATTAAATATTTATAAGTCCCAAAGTGAAAAACAAGCTTCTCTCATGCTGGTTGTGGCTGGCCAGTGTGTAGCTTTAAACTCCCTGGAATAAATTGGAAGCTAATTAGGATGCGCTATCTGGCATAAATTTCAGAGTCCCATTGATTCCTTCTTTAGGGAGTTTCTCATCGGGAGTCGAGCACACACTTATTTACTTATTATTTGCAACCCATACAGCTTTGACCCATGGGAAAGGTCACTGTAAGCCCATTTCAATTGTTGTATTTGCAAATTAGTATGTCATTATCCAATTTGCCAATATATATACCTATCCGATGCACACACAGAGTCTTAGCTTATAAATCATTGGATTAATATAATTTTTGAGTCTGTCCTCCTGGGATCTTGAGTATTTTACTTCACACAGCACTTTCCTGCACTGTGACTCCCCTTCAAAGCTCTCCCAACTGATATTTTATGCCCCTTCTCTACACATGTTACCCGGATGGTATCACTGCGAGAGCAATTGACATGGTTACAGAGAGGAAGTGCTTTATATAAAATAGAGTTGAGTCCATGAATCATTGCTTTGCTGCCAAGACATTCTTTTTCCCACTACCTTTGTGATAATATCAGTAAGAGTTTGCATATTGATGCTGTTTCACTTCAAAATTAAATATTCAACAATATTCCTTCCAATGGCAACACAATACTCACTAAGCAAGCGTCACCAAGATGTTTTCCTAACAATAAAAAGTGTTGAATTCCAACACCCACACGCACTCAAAAAACATAAATATACTTAGCCATTCCCTGTTGTATCCTCCCTTTCATCAGCTCATTCATCTTGATATTCAGTGAGTGGCACGTTTTGTTTAGAAGGACATATGGATGGGACAATCCTCAATGAGTTATGTGATTGTAAGGAGACACTGTTGAGAATGTGAAATACATCAGAAAAATTGCCAAATCAAGTTTAATGAGATGTTGAAGCATCTTTTCTGCATTCCCGAAAGTGGCATTTTTATGTCAGTGCTTCTCTAATCGGAACTTCTGAAACTGTTTCCTGCTGTCAACTATCTAACCATTAGCTCTCTTCAAACATGCCTCTTTCTCACCTGTGATTGCCTGACCCTTCCCAATCATTCCCACTTACAGAATAATCTCTAAAGTTTAGAATCTAATCTTGCTATCCGTGTCCTTTTTTCCTGTGCTGTTTGATATAAACCTGTTTATCTGGTTTATCCATGTATACGCAACCATGCGTTTTATTTTGAAATGTATATTTCTCTGACAGCAATTCACTGTCATCCTCAGCCAATCGAAGTGGAGTAAGGGAAACTTGCCTAATCCATCTGAGAAAAGCATCTCCTTCCATATCCATTGAAAAATCTGCATGCATTTGCTGACCCACAGCAAACCTGCTGAGCTGTCTGGGAAAAAAAAGTCATTTGCAAAACAAAAGCTTATCAGCGAAAGCCATGTATAACTCAAGTTACAGATCTTGGAGCAAAATGATATTACATTTTAATATCAGTGCACACTTTCACAGATTTGCCAACATTCTGCACTTTTGTTTAGACATTTCCCGATCAGATTACATACAAATAAAATCAAAATGGAACAATTCCCCATGTGCAGCTACTTATATTCATGTTAGAAAAAGCAGCCCCATCGTAAAGACAGTGATTATTAAAGGACACAAACTCCTGTGCTGCCTTGTAGAAGGTTATCTACTGTAAATCAATACTACTCCACATTATTGGCATGACTCGGAGCTGACTCAGCCTAATTACCCTCGAATGACCTTTAAATCACATGAATGAGAACAAATAAATAATGACTTGTTAAAAGTACAGATGTCTTAGTGCTTCTGTCAAAATTGGTGTGCACAAATGAAGTGCAAATTTATGGAAATGTAGCTGCCATGAGAGGAGCTTTAGTGCTTGACAAATTAAAAACAAGGGAACACCAAAGAAGATACTTAATCTCTGAAGTTCTAGCTGAAATGTGGTACTCTGCATACTCCTCATATTTTTTTTTGATTTTTCCTTATCCTTATCATAATAACATGGTGAGCACTGATAGGGAGGTATTGACAACGTTATTGATATTTAATCGTCAGGGAGCTGATAACTTTAAGGCTACAGACTTTAAAACTAATCTTAATGGGGACTTGAATTTTGATGAGGAAAAAGGCAGAACTTATGCTTGAGGCATGATATATTAGTGCAATTCCTTTAGAAATATTTATTACACTTTTTTTAAATGTCATATACTTTCTCTCCCTCAAGAATATCCGGGGTCAGTTATTAAAGGCTACAGTTGATTTAATTACAATCATGTATTATAACTGATTTGTTCAATTACCTTTTGAAATTTTTGGGAAAAGGGTTATAATGTGCACAAACAGTCTACATGAATCCCAAGGTCTCTGCACTTACTTTCTTCAATTTCAAGGTTAACCACATAAGCTCTGCTCTGTTAAAAACATATTGGCCCAACTAAGGGGTTTGTGCATATCTTCTCTTAAAAGCAACACAATATCCAACTAACGTGAGAAGCCACATCTCTGCTGATGATTGGAGATTTGTCACATCTTTTAAAGACAGTTAAGCCAGTGTTCCTAAAAGGACTCTTGTGGCAAATCAGATTTTTTATTTTGTCTGGTATTTTAAAGGTCCGAGTAAAAGCTGCAGGTGCAATAAAAATCGATCTGGATGTTGAATGTAAGAACTAACAAAGGGCCCAAAGTCTGTATTCTGGAGCAGACATGGTGGGAAATTTAATAGATTTAAAAAAAAAAAAGGTTTCTGACTCATGAAAGCTCTAAGTACTTTGGCAGAATCATTCATTACCAAGTGGCAATTGCAATATTCTTTTGGTGTCTCAAGTTCCCCCAAGTAGCCGCTCAAATGTACCGCTAATTCAGAGAGAGATTGACATCTCTAATCACGGGTTTGTTTGTTTTGTTTTGGTTTGGTTTTTTTGTATGGACAGACAGCTGAACCCTGACATATGTTGCTTATTACGTGTCGTGGAAGAGTTCATGTCACATCCCATAAAAATAAAAACAAAATAAAACCATGGGTTCAAAACCTGGTAAGCCCTACATTCAGGCTGATCGATTCAGCGCTTAACAATTTACAAGCATTTGTGGATGATTTGTTGCACATTTTGAAAAAAGGAAAAATCAAGGTTATAACATCAGCAGTGGCAAAAGTCTGGTCAACATTTTCTCTGCAAAATGTTTTGAAACGTTGCAAAACAATAACAAAATCATCACAAATATTTGAGAATAATATGGCCATTGCTATACAGACATTTTGAAATTAAAATGATCAAATACAAGTTGGAACTAAACACAGAAAGGCAAATAGATTTGTTTGTTTTTTTTCCACAGAGAGCTACATCCAGTGCAACCCCAACACTTTCATAATCTATTTATACCATTGTTTCCAATCACATTATTGAAATGTCACTTCATAAACTGATGTGGAGATCAGCGACTGCAATTACATTTAGAGAGGGGAGAATTATAATGAATAAAATTCAGATACAAACAATCAATATTTATATCATAAATGATACAACTACTGTTCCATATGTATTTTAATGCCTTCCCTCAAAGACTCAGATGAGAAGATCAATATCAAACTCAGCCTAGTTTTAAGTCTATAATGTTATTGTCAGTCAACCTTTAATGAAATTAAATTCGTGTACTTATACCAACTGCCCCGATCCTATGCACCAAAAGCCTCTTCAACATTATGTCAAATTAGATTAAGTTGTACTTTGAACCTCTGATGAAATTTCTCTTATAAAGTCATTTATGTCTGGTTTTAGTCCCTAAATCACTTTAGTCTCTTTAACCGGTACTCTGATGCTTTAATTCACCATTTCTGTGAATTGTGGTAAATTTAGGCTTTTAAAATAATATCTTATTTCAGCAGGATGTACTTCAGTCTCAGGTAAACGACAGAGAAAGTATTTCGAAGGTCTTTACCCTCCATCCCAAAAATGTTGTTTAACCAACGCCAGAGCTGGCGTAGCTCTAACGTAGTCGACCGTCTCATCCCATCCCTTTTCTTCTGTAATTGAGTCATAACTGGGACTCATTTTGTGTTTTTAATCTGCTCTCACTATTTTATCTTCCTCTGCAGAATATCATTTTTTTTGTCTCCCTTTCTTTATTTGTGAAGGATAAAAGGCAAATGATCTCCCCTTGAGTAATAGCTTTCAGAACTTTCAAAATTAGAACTGGGTGGGACTCTCCAGTGTAATTTTGTGTCTGATAATCTTCAATTACAGTTTTTATTTTCTGTCTAAAATCTTTTGAGATGTAATGCAAAGTTCTCCCCACTGAATTCTGCCCTTTTCCCTCGGTCTATTATAGAGGCATGACATGAAATGGTAATCTAATGGAACATATCTTGTTTTAACAATAAAGAATTAATTAATACAATTAAAAAATTGTAATCTCTCTGCATTTCCTAGAATCCCCCAGACACCCACCATACCGACCTCTTGTGTTGCTCATGTCAATAATCCGGCAGCGGATTCTTAGGTGCGTTGCCTGTCACCCTGAGATTTCTAATTGGCTGAGTTGATTATGTCGAAATCTACTGCAATTATGGTTATTTCCTTACTATGGTGGGCAATTATATCTACTTTTTTTTCCTTTTTTACCAAACAAACCCCCACGCATGAGGGCTCCACACATTTATAAGCAGGGCCATTATATTTCTGATATTCTTTAACTTCAGTAGATAGCCCCCCTTCCTCTATCAATAATGATGTTTTCCAGCTTGAAGCGTGTGCTCTGGCCAAGTCAAGATGGCTGCACCTCTCATTGAGGGAACAGGTAAGGACTGTATTTGCCCGGATTGATTTCATGAAAATGCAGTCCCTGACTTGAGATGTATGTATATATATATATATATATATATGTGTATGTGTGTGTGTGTGTGTGTGTGTGTGTGTGTGTGTGTGTGTGTGTGTGTGTGTGTGTACGAAATGAATAAATAAAGATGATCTGGTGATTGGTGGCACAGTGCTTATCGATGCTGCCTCACAGCAAGAACATTCTTGTTTTATTTGGAGTGTATGTTTTCCCTGGAGTCCCCAGTTTCCTTCCGAAAAAAAAAAAAAAAAAAATGCAGAGAATAAATTTATGGCTCGAAAGTGTCCAGGATGTGGTGAATGGTCATACGTCTTTTAATATGGTCACATGATTTGCTGATGCATACAGGGTTTACCCTGCCATTAGCATGAATAAGGCTCCAGCCCCTATGAGTGTGACCCATAGCGGTCAGGGGTATTGGCAACGAATGATTAGTAAAAGGTATGTAAAGGTCCTTTACCACGGATGTCAGTGATCCTTTGAGCTTTTTGTCTCTCTGAAAACATTTACACTGTTTTAAGAGGCTCAAGTGTTGGTCCCTAAGGATTCAATTAGAAGTGTGTATTGGATCCGTGTGTATTCACTGAGACTTGTCGGAGGATCCTGCTCGCAGTTTAATGGTGGTTGCTGTTAAGCTTCACCCAACTCTACGTCGTCAAGAAAAGAATGGTATTACTGTGATCTGTGACTGTTGGTCCCCTCTGCTGTAGAGGTTTACTACAACGGTGCTGTTGTATTTTTAAAAGTTTCAATGTTCTTTAACACAGAGTCACCTTCTGTGCACAAAAGCTTCTTTTTTCCAATGCTACCTTTCTATTTAAAAACTGAAAAAAAAAACAGCACTGTAGCACTGGATTTCTGTTGTAGTATTGTAATAATAGCAGCAGTGTTTGTGTGTGTGTGTGTGTGTGTGTGTGTGTGTGTCCTCCTGCAATTCACTGTAGAGATTATTCATTTGACTGGAGGGGAAAGGTAATGTTACATTAAATGTTTTTCATGTTAGGGACCTCATTGACAATGCAATATTCTAGCATTGTGACTAATTAAAAGTCTTTTTTTTGGAGACTTTTACCCACATCTGGTGAATACAAGGTAAAAGTAATGTGCACATTCTGCATGTTCATAACGGCTATAGGGAATACCAAGTAGGCACTTTGATGACATACGGTTATATATTCAGGATTTTCAAACTGATGCAATTAATCCCAGAATGATAACCCAGTCAGTGGAGACTGTCAACACATCTTTCAGAGAAATGGTTACCTTTTTTTTTCGCTGACAACATTCTGTTTTTGTCATCTGTAGAAAGGAGTCTTGACAAAAATATTTTGTCAGAAATAACTGCGTACACAGTATTTGAATATTATTCAGTACAGATTCATGTATTTTGCCTGACATTAATCAAAAGAGCTGGAGGCCAGCTGGCCAAACAACATTCAATTTACATTAAGTATGGATTTGACTGGCAGATTATATTGGTATGTGAAGGAAAGGTAAGTATAAAAAAAAGCTCTGCTCCATAGTTTGCTGTCTGAAAATCCCCCCACATTATCTCTGTCACTTTGAGGATAATGTAGCAAAATGTCTATTTTTTCCATAGAAATTCCCAAAACGGATCATCTGCACACCACTATTTGCAGCTGAGATTGAGCGCTGGATGGAATCGCTTTTAGTTCTAGGCAATCATTTACGCTTTCTCTTGATTAATTGATTGGATTCGCAGTTAATGGAGTGGATCCAACGTAATTTTCAAAATGATCTATTGTGGAAATCAGGCATGTTTAAAATAACATTTATGGATTTAAACTGGGAAAGAGATAAATATGGTTCTTCAAACTGCATAACACTACTGAATGACCAGCATGAATTATTGCCAGCCTGACAAGTTATGAAAGTGGAATTTGAGTTCAACATCGGTTCAGTTCTGGTAGGTCGACTTCATCAATAGCAGATGTACATTATTGGTGATGGAGTGTCAAATAAACTGTCCCAAATTGCCTCCATTTTCCTCCACCCGCTTGCCTCTGTTCCACCTCTGCTCATCCTATTTATTGTTGCTAAAGGTAAGGAAAAGAGACCCAGCGGTGGAAAAAAAAACATTTTGCAGTAGGTTCATTTAATTTCAAAAATCAAGTAATGTTGCTATGAAATCACATGTGTACTTCCTGAAGGTGAGGTTGACCGGGTGTCTCTTAGCTATTTTCTTTCGATTATGAGCTCAGATAAATAATGTAATTTGCATTAGATGAAAATAGATTTAAGATGTATATCTCAATTTGCAATTAAGTGGAAACACTGGTAATATTGAAACTCAAACTATGGATGAATTAAAACAAATCGCCTCCTTAATTAAACAAAGAGGCATTATCAAGGAGGATAGTGCTTTTACTGAAAATGTACCCTGAGGATTCCTGTGAGTCTGCACTTCCCTGCGTTAAAAGCTGCTTCTTACAGAGCCATACAGTGTTACAGACTTAAACCTTACATCTGAACGTAACCGCAAGGGTATTCAGGGTTTGAGCTCATTATTATTATTATTATTATCATAATCACAGCTAAATGATAATTTACTGTTAATCCTGAACCTTTCAAGATAATGTTTGCCATGCGTTCATTTTCTATGCTTTCAAACCAGGGCCATTTATTCTTTCAGGGTCAAGCAATTTGTAAATGCACACTCACTGTTTTGGTCCTGTTTGAGTGATTACATGAAAAGTGCATTGACTTTCAAATCTATCAACTCCCTCCTGTTCAAACATAAAATTGTGTTACCATTGCATTCAATAACTGAGTGGTTTATGCACCTCCCTTTTAAAAGGTATGCGTAGACTCAGGTTGGTTCATCGTTTTTTTTCCACAAAATGATCCCATTCACTTCTGACATTCAAGTCAGCTAATTGATATTTAGCAAAGCCTTGATTTCATGAAAGTACAAGATTCAATGTTTTTTTTTTTTTGTCATTTAGATCCTTCAAATAATTTACCTTCGGATGTCAAATAAAAGATGTGGCTTTCTCACAAAGCAGCCATAGCAACAGCAGGAGCTGCCAATATTTGATAAGTTCAACAATATCTAGCATCTCCTCATGAGACCTTGTATGACAAATATAAATGACTACAGTAAGGTAGCATCACGCTGGGTAGCAACTGGTTAGGCAAATCATGTTTTCTAAATTTCATTGTCAGGATGTGTGTTTGTGTGTGTGTGTGTGTGTGTGTGTGTGTGTGTGTGTGTCTCTGGGGGGGGGGGGGTTGAAGAATATTACAGTTCTGCTACCAGATGTCAACTTAGCATTAATATAGTTTCTTTGCAATGATTTCAGTCCACCACAGCAATCTCAAGGATAAACATTATTCTAAATAAAACTTTCACCTTCTGAATATATTGCATTCTCATCAGCTGATTGTGCAGCTCAGGAATGGAAGGTTGTTAAAAACAGCGTATTGTTTGCATGTGTGAACATTTATACACCCACCAGCTAGTGATTAAACAACAGATCAATATCACTGCCTCATCCTTATTAATAGGGCCAGAACTATTGTCAGACCTCCTTGTTTTATTAAATGAATGAGTTTCTTAGACATTTTCATATTTTCTGAATAGATATTAGCATTTTTTTCCTGGAACAACAAGCAATTAATAAATTTAATTCTATAATTCAAGCACTGAATATGTTTACTATGCTCTCTAGAGTTTCTAATTTCGGCAATCATCAGGCTCTAATGTTTAAATCGACCTTTTTTAGCATGCTTTAATCACAACACATAAACAAGAATGAGAAGACTCTTTATCAGCTGCAGCATACAGAAGAAACAGGGAGATATGTGGTGCGCGGGTGTTGCCAGAGGACTATGACTCTGGATTGTGAATATTCACTGGTCTGTGATTACATTTTAAAATTTCTTTTATATTTTAATCCCTAATTTACATTATAAGCGACTCCAGAGGAGGCAGCAAATCTGACAAAAATGCCAGTTCCTTTCATGATACATTAAATCCTAGTGTGAACCTGAATTTACTTTGCTAACCCGTTAATTCAGCTATATAGTAGCCCTAGTAGTCATGGAAATGTTCCGATGTTCCACTCCACATTCATTCACGATATGAGGTTTGATAGTATGAAATATGATTTCATTGCACGTCACCAGGCAGGAGAGCAGTGCACTGACTTGCACAAAGTCCTCACAGCAACAAGGTTATGACTTTGAGCCTAGTGGCTGACTGGGAGATTTCTGAGATGAGTTTGTATGTTCTCCCCGTACCAGTCGGGACTCTCCGGCTTCCTCCCGCAAACCGAAAAACACGCAGTAGATAAACTAAGGACTCCTATTTGTGAATGAGTAAATAGTTATACATCTCTGTATGTAGCCCCTGTGATCAACTGGTGACCGTTCAAGGGTGTATCCCCCCTGTCACTCAGTGCAAGCTGGAATAACCGTGTGTGCAGGTTAAGCAGAATAGATAATAAATGAATGAGTTACTGTCAGTGTAATGGTGTGTGAAAATCTGTCGGTTACCTGACGAAGGATAAACGACCATAAGTTATCTTTAAAAATGTAAGAAATGATACTGCCGTGGAAAATACTGCAATTGCAGCCTCCCCGCGAAAATCAGACCTTGAGAAACAATTGCGAGCATATCAGTGCCAGACACTTCCCATACTGCAATAAAACCACATGAGCAGAACTGAACACTGGCAAATAAAAAAAATAGAATCCATGGGAGTGCTTCACATTTCCTGTCCCATCGACAGATTATTTCATGGATCACCGCAAACAAAACGGCGGCTTCTTCAACAAGGGGAGTGTCTAAGCGCCTGTCCTCCAATATGTTGCTTTGATTACTTTGAGCTGAGGCTGTTTAAGCTTTTATCAGAAGCAGAATTAGACCGACAGCCAGTGCATGGGAATGTTCCAGGTTGACATACTGCAGATGCCAAAGAGGAGACAGGCAGACATGGATAGTCACATAATCTCAGTCATTATCAGACATAAATGAAAAGAAAGTGCAACCATCTCAAACGAACAAAGTGATTTCACAGATCACTGATGCCCTTTTCTGGTGATGGCAAATTAATGGCTGTGCTATAAATTTTTTTTTTTCAATGCGTTGCAAGTCCTCCTGAGTGCAATAACACTGAGTATAAGGGCTTGCCATCAGAGGTGAAATCGTTTTCTGCCCTGGACACGGAGCAAAGTGTATGGGGGAATTGATAATGAGATTCACTTAATTACAAATTAACTGAATCTTGTTAATAGGATTCTGTTAATTTGAGATTTATTTCCGTATTGATCAATTTACTCTTTTGCAGTGCTTGTAAAATGACATTGGAGGATAATTACCAGCAAGCTTAAATGACTAGGAATTGACTCTGTAGCATGCCATTAGTCAAGCTGAAGATCATGAATAAGGATCCGGATTTACGTTCGCAGTTGTTGCCATCAGCAGTCCAGAAAATCCAGTTGTTCCAGTTATTGGTATTGATGAAATGGTGAGGATTAAAAGTATCACCACATTTCTGTAATTTATATTTCAGCATTTTACACCCAACAATTTGGTTGTTTTCAGTGCTGTTTGTTTATCAGTAAAAAAAAAAAGTTAATTATCATGAAACTTGGCAGAGGGATCTTTGAAAATGTTAAATGGACATTCATTTTGAATAATATAGCGTACTTAAAGTCTTCTTCTTTTTCGGCTTTTCCCTTCAGGGGTCGCCACATCCAATCGACCTCCATCTAACAGCCTCAGGCCGGCACAGTCGAGTGTCTCCCTGAGCCAACGCCAAACCTGGATAAATGCAGAGGGTTGCGTCAGGAAGGGCATGTGGCGTAAAATTTTTGCCGAAACAAAATATGCCAACCAATCCTAACCAACAGTTGAGGCCCGGGTTAACAATGACCGCCATTGGTATCGACAACCTACAAGGTACCAGTGGACATTGGGCTTCTGTGGGTCGAAGCAGACCAGGTGGAAAGGTAGTAAGGCTAGAAGCTTGGTCTTCTGAACACACAGTACATCCATCTTCCTTCTCTGCATCATATCAATCAACTCTAGCTTTTCCTGTCATAGTTCCAATATTCAGCCCCTAATCTAAGCCCCAGATTCTTGCCTTTCCCCTCTCTTTCTCTGCTTCCAAACATGCCTTCCTCCTCTCCTTTTTCAACCCACATTTGCCCAATTTCCTCTGGCTCCCTGTAGGTTATCAGCACCAGTGGCGGTCGTTGTTAACCCGGGCTCCGACTGATCCGGTGTGAGTTTGTTAGGTTGGATTCGCAGGTTTGGTTTTGGCATCAGTTTTACCCCAGATGCTGTTCCTGACGCACCCCTCTGCATTTATCCAGGCTTGGGACTGTGGTGCTCAGGGAGACACTGGCATGTACCCCCGAGATTGCATTAATATAGCGTCCTTACATTGAACATGTATTTATGTTCAAGATTTAATACAGATCCTGATAAAATTCAGATTCTGTGAAATGCTCGGTTAGTGAAATTACTTCCACAAGAAAAAGGGGTTACAATTATACTTAATTGGCAGTTTGTTTACTGACATTTATCACATTTGAGTGAAAAGTTGGCTTTAAAGATGTGATGTTAATTTTGCAAGCTTGTGTGTAATAGAAGTGCTCATCTAAAGTAACAGTTCTTTATCATATGACATGACAGTGAGTCAATTCAGATTCTTTACACAGCATATTCTTGTTTACTTGGGTTCGGTTTTTTAGTCAGTAATTCATTACTAAATTATTTTATTGAAAAAAAAAACGATTCAAAATTCTGCAAGGAACGTGTCATTCTGTCGTGGAAGACGACCTGGTAAATCTGTGTGAAAATAGTCAGCAGGCTGCAGCACATTGTGTAAAATCTGAATAGTATTCGTCCCAGCCCAGCCTCCAGACTCCACGCTCCTTTACTGCTGCCAAGCTGCCACATTGAATCAGCCTTTGTTTTATTCGTCCATTCTGGCACAGAATCTTGAGGTGTGAAAAGTAAAGGTTTGAGCAACAAGTATCTTAAATCCGAGGGAGTGAAAATCTGGGATTGAATTTAGTCGAACCTTCTGGTGATATTATGCAATGTATGCAATTTGTAATTATGAAATCATAAATATATATCCTATTTTATTTAAATCAGCCATGGATCTTTCACAAAATATTGGGATTACTATGCATACATGCATGTCCTTCGTTGCCAAAAGCTAGACAGCAAGATTATTGCCACTTTCTCTAAATGAATGGGTGGAATGTTTTTGATTTGAACCCTTCAAAAACCAAAAATAAAACACTTTGGGGTTCTGTTTTTTTTTTTTTGTTTGTTTTTTTTTCTTTTTTTGTTTTTTTCCCTTGTCGACTAGATGTTGCTAAGCAACCAGGAAAGATTCCAGAAAGTCTCTATGTAACTGGAAAAGAAATTGCGGGTGGAATAGATTTAGCAAACAAGGTATGACAAGTTAATCAGTGGGTTGCAGAAATAATTAAAATGATTTTGTCACCTTCAGATACAACTTCAGTTTTTATTCTAAGCTAAACCTACCATTCTCTGGATAACTTTCAATTCCCTTGCATACTGCAGATGACTAAAAGAAAGCACTTAAGCATGTTTTCCAAAATATTGAACTATTCCTTTAACTTTTACACAAACGTAAACACAGCAGCTGTGTTATAAGGTCACAGCTTTCTGTCTCGCAGTCTTTTCACTGCAGTTGGTTTGACTCAAAAGCACTATTTCATGTGCACTTAAAAGTTACTTGAGAATCACATGAAAAATAAACATCCTTCATTTCTATTTCACCGATAAGCACTCAAAGAACTGGCCTTTTCTTTATCATTATGTACATGAGCAAAGCATATATCTTGTGGCACAATCAGAATCTATATAATAAAAAGTCGCATGAGTCACATGGGTGTGAATGGCAGCCCAATCAACATGAAATCATTTTCTTTTGACATTTATTATAATGATATTACCCACCTTCATAGCTCATCTGAACCTAACGCAGTGATTCTACGTGCCCTGTTTTCATTCTCTTGTTCTAATATTCAACATGTCTATATCTGCATTCCAACTGCATCCTCGTTCATTTTCTCTTGTCAGAGGTGTTTCCTAAAATTCACTTAGTATCCACTGCATATTGAACAGCTTTTCAAATTAAATGAAGAAGAAGAAAAAAAAAAGAATTGTTGGGTCTCTAGGAATTGGCCATTTTTAAGAAAACCAGTCAGGCTCTGATAAGAATGAAAACTAATGAATAACTATGAGGAAAAAACAATAACCATAACCTGCTAATCTGCATGAATGTTTACTATAAATTAAAAGGTCATTGTTTCCCACTATTTAAAATCCACAAATATATTTCCATTCAGCTGCAGTATCTGGATCACAACTGACAGACCTGTTTCCTCAGAATTTAAAAATAATACGCTACACCTTTTATGTATCTTCCATGTCTCCCAAAGATCCAGGTCTGGGGTTAAGGGGATTGACTGAGCCTGAGTGTAGAAGAGTAATAATAAAATATCTGTATTATACCAGCAATGGTTTAGGAAAAATCTGCAACATCAGTTACTCAGTACTGCTCAGTGATGCATGGACATATTCACACACAAATGAACTCTGGTGAAAAGAATTTAGGGACGGGGCAATGAGGAACAAGCATGAAACAGGAACAGCCTTGTATTCAGGACAGAGCTTGGTTTGTGCACTAATAATACACTGCATTTGTCTTGCCTCACCTCCAGCGACACAAAACAATATTCACACTGACCAAGTGATTAACCAGGGAGAACCAACGGTTGAAACCTATGATGTACATCACGTATGCTAATAAAGACTTCCAGTATAATTTTTCTCAATGATGTCTGCTGTATTTTTACTTTTTCAGTTGAACTTCTGCTCGTGAGCACCCAGATTTGGTAATCTTGCATTCCACTTGTACTTTTCTGCTGATTACAATAACATGAAGTGTAATTAACAGTATCCACGTTTATAAAACAAGAAATTAGAAAGGAGGTCATGCAAAATATGACGATGATAATGATGATAATGTGCTTTTAAACAAAGACAACAGGTTTTTTATGTGTCTTCATCTACAAAAATTTCTGCCTTTCTTGGCAGAAGTTTGATTAATTCAATGAATCTTGTGTAAGGTTTACTACTTGCGCTGAAATGACTCTTGTTACTTCAGTCTTTTGGAAAAGCGAACAAAGGGGTTGATTTGCAGCCTTTGAGATGTGTGATCCTCCCAATCACCCGCACAGACACTGTGAATATTCTTGCATTCTCAAAACATCTACAGAGCGTTTGCCAAAGTAGTAACATGTGTCTGTGTGTGTTCTTTTTTTTTAAATTGTTTTATTGTTCTCTTTTTTTAATGAAAATAGAGTGGGGGGCATTTTGCCTTAAACTTTTTATTCATTCATCATAATCATATTTCTTTCAGCTGTGTCAGTATACATTCTCGTAACAGAAATAGCTGAGACCCTGGGAACTTCTTCCCTCCGACTCCTTTGTACTCTCAGGACCTTGCAAATGCTTAAATGCCATCTAAGAAACATAATTTGTTCCGTAACGGAAACCAGATTTGTCTGTCACTCTTTATCTATGTCTCACCCAAATTTCAGTGTAATTAAAGCTGAAATGCAGCCAAGAAGACATCACAAGCGAGGCTAGCCTTATCACCCAGATGAAGCCAGTTCGAGCTACAGATCAAGAACCCGACTGAAAGTCATCCTTAATGGACGAGACAGGATTTTAGTTGTTCTCCCAATGAGCTCAGTTTGGCTCAGTTGCACGAAGTTATTAGCGCATGATAATTAAGTATGTATTATTCCCCTCGACATCAAAATGATTTTTTTACACGTTCTCTGTCATAATAAGCAGGGCATTTGCTTGTCTGACGATTTGAGATACCCA
Source organism: Fistularia commersonii (assembly GCF_037954325.1). Taxonomy (NCBI): domain Eukaryota; kingdom Metazoa; phylum Chordata; class Actinopteri; order Syngnathiformes; family Fistulariidae; genus Fistularia; species Fistularia commersonii. The sequence continues at coordinate 5,990,153 of NC_141311.1, forward strand.
TTAGACACGGGGGTGTGGGGAGGTGGGGTGAGAGGGTGACATGGAGACATAGAGGCTGTCCTTTGCAGAGTAAATCCCTGTCGATGACTTCAAAGATCTGTAATTGTCCCTGTTGGATTTTCATAATGAGAGTTTGGAATTTGTGGTTTACCCCCTTGAGGAAGAGCAGCTTGTGATGATCACTATTTTAGATGTTGTTTTTGTGATGTGCTTAATACGTATCAAATTGTATGAGACTAAGAAATTAGAAAAGATTGAAAGGAAGTTCAAGGCAAAATCTTTACTTTCTGCCCGGCTCCATCCCATGTCTTGAGGAAATATTTTTAAGTTCGCAATCCACCCACACGGGAAAACCAACATGGAACCAACCTCCAACACCTCATCTTAATTTGAACCCTCATAGTGGGTTTATAGGTCTTCATGAATGCGATGGAATTTTTGGATTCTGAAACCACTAGAAAACTGGTCCAATGAAAGGCCAAAGAAATATCAATCCAGATTCCATAACTATCTGAATGTTCTCTGAGAAGCCTCAAATAATCAGATCTATAAGTCAAATGAGGGATCTTCTAAATCATCAAGAGGTATCTGAAGGTCACACTGAGGAAGAAATCATCCGGTAGAGGAAATCCTTTGTCCGAGGATGGTCTGACTGTAAAGCATTGAGGCCATCGTGACTGTCGTCACCTACTATGATCACTGCCAATCTAGGCAGATGTATGATTGAAGAGATAATACAGCAATAGGACTGAACGATCATATGCTGAAAGGTCTCCTGCCTCTAATAAGAATCTGTCTTATCACTTGGGAAATTGAAAATTCACTGAAAATGAGTCTTTTATGTTTCTTACTGGGAAACAGTGCACCTTTCAGTGGAATCTTTTTTTTCCTTCATCAAGGCCGACCCCACTGTGGAAGAGGACAAAACCGACTGGCAAGCCACTTAAGTGGGATGAGGTTACTGGCAAATCTATAGAATGGGCCATTGAACTGATTGTCAAGCCTGGTTGAGGAATTGCAGTTTTCTAAGATGAACACAAGTACCATAATTTCCAAACTATAAACCGCTACTTTTTTCACATGCTTTGAACACTGCGGCTTACGACAATGATGCGGCTAATTTATGGATTTTTGGGGGGGGCTATGAGCTCCATGCCGCCAAAACATTTGGCCTCGACACATCGGACCAATGAAATTACCTTGAAATTCTGAGGCTGTTCTATTCCGACGCTCAAGACAACTTTAATGGTTATAATGCGCAGGAGGAAGACAAAGATATGCTGAAGTAGGACAAAGCGGATATGATGGATGGGTGGACTTTTCCTTGTGTTATTCATAATTAATTTTTTTCATCTTTTACTATTCTTTTTCATGTTATAGTTGCTGTTCGGAAAAGAGCATTTCCAATAGGTATTTGTGGATCTTACCGGTAAGTATTCAATGAAAAGTTTAAAAACAATGGTTCTGTGTAAATATCTCGTGTTACAACATGGACAACAGCAGCTTATTACATCTGTGCAGTCTAATATGTATATATGTATTTATCTATTTATTTATTTTTTAAGCAAGGGCAGTTTATATTCAGCTGTGCTCAATAGTCCATAAATGACGGTAGTTGGTCACCTAATTAGCCTCTACGGCTTCTTAAAGATGCCATGGTATGGCTGTATGTATTAGCTCGATTCAGACAGACTTCTCATATCCTCAGATGAGCAGGTACTCGGTTTCTCAACAGATATATCTAGAAACCACAGTCCAACACTGTCATTCAGAAACTGCTGCATCCTGACAGCACATTATCCAGTGCTTTCCCTCTGACCCTCCTGGTTCTTCTTTGGTGGTCATTGAGCCATCACTGGTGCTGTCCTTTTGGTGAGGATAGAATCATCTATACAACCTCATCCAAACAGTGTAATGATAAATGAGTGGCTCTTCCTTCATCTACCAAAATAATACAGACCTCCCGTTTCAACAGCTCTCCTCTACAGGGTTATTTCATCCACCTTTATCTTCACGGAGCACTTTTGTCTGCCGCCTCACACACAAGCACACACAAACATCAGTTTCCCCTCACACAGCGACACTCCACCACAGTGTTGGCACAGCCAAGTCACTCCCCCATGCATTACTTGGGAAGGAATAATCCCCCTCCTCCCACCAGCTTGTACAAGTCACGGGTAATATTTCAATGCTGTCGGTTGAACTCAAAGACCCAGGCAGTGACACTATCGTGTTTCTACCACCTTGGCTGATGCTCACCTTTTTGCAACGGCTTTTTGTATGAGCTATGATGGAGACAAATATGAAAAACATTGAGTTGTCTAAAGATATTCATATCATATACATAAAACATGCATATGCCAACAGAACACTGCACAGTGTAGAATGACCTCCAATGGAGGGCAAGGACTCTTAATGCGAAAGAAAGCCAAAGCTGTTTACAGTAGAATAGTTGTGTTGTTGATGCCCTCTTACTGTCTGTGTTATATGTCTGCATCCCTCTTGACACGGTTTTACAGTTTTACTGTAGGTGTGGTAAACAAAGGAAGACGTGGTCGTAAGGCCTGGTGTTTTTCCCCACCTCAAACTGGATGCTGTCAATCCCGGCTTTATGTATTAATGAGCCCCTGTTTGTTTGTTTTTTCTTTGTGTTGTCTAAATCCGCCTTATACAGTCATTCTTTCAAACTGTCAAGGCTGGTTTGTATTTTTCCAGAATGTAGCTGTTCTTTCCTGACTGTTTACTCCGTGTGCTAGTAAGGTTGTGATCTGATTTATGTTAACTCGTTAGCTTTTCCGTTGGATAGATATTGAAGAAAATGAGAATGCACACTCATTAAGTGAGTTGAGCACTGTTGCCATTGTGGGGAGATTTCCTTAATTCCAGAAATGCCAGTTATAATGTACATTTAATAGATTTTGTTTTATTGTATACAGAGAGAAAAGGGAGGCTAGCAAACTATGAAAAGAAATCATATGAATTAGTTAACAAGCCTCTACAATTGCAGGTGCTCACTTTATTATAATTTGAAAATGGAAATGATACACCTCTTTAGAAAAATAAAATTGAAAAAAATAAAAATGTCAACAATAAAGAGAGAAAATTAGTATTTCCTGGCTCCTGGCAGTGAAGATGTTGAATTATTTACTTTTTGACATTTTGTAGTACGGACATTACTTCAAAAACCAATAATGGTATAAAAGGCATTTTTCCCACAAAAACAAACATGCTCAACGCAGAAAGGCATGTTGTGTAAAATGCACTTGAGACACTGCGGGATGTTACAGGTATCCTCCCTCTGTCAGAGGAGCAGTTTGCCAAATGCAATGCCAACCAAAATAAGCACAATCCTCTCTTCTCAACATTGGCCAGATACCCCTGTGTGAATTCAACAAGATATACAAATTCCTAGCAGGGTTCCTGAGAAAATAAATGATTTACATGGGTTGTTAGTACAACTTTAGACAGTGATTGATAATACAAGCTGGAGTCAGACAAGATTTTTTTTGTAAAATAAATTTGTTAAAAAAATCTAATGGGAAATTTTTCCTTAAAACAACTCCTCCACACCTGATGATTGGTATAACTACAGGTTCCTGTAAGAGAAACAATAAAATACAACATGCAGGACAAAAGACACCCATCATAAACTGGGTGCATCCAACATTTTATCTTTGGTCCAACGCATCCACTTTTACCTTTAGAAAAGAGGACATGAGTCAGTGTGCGGATAACAGACACACCTTTTACTGAAATGTAGGGGGCGTAAAATGTGTGAGTGTTTCCAGTACCTATTACATTTAGCCACAAGCCTTCTTTACAGTTTATGTGTGAAAACTGACAATCTTGCATCCTGTTTCACAAGAAAACAAAAAAACATTTCTAAGCTATGGAGATAAAATATAGCATTATAACAATAACAAGTTGATTAAATCTCAGCAAAAAATTGACAATTGTATATTAACCTAAGCGATTGATCTGAGTACAACACAGTCTCACAAATGCACAAAGATACCATATTAAATTCTACTCGAGTCAGTTCTATGCATAAAGAAGACACCTTAGAATCGAAAAAAAACCATGTCGCCAAAACTTCAACAATCCTGTAACCCTTCATTACTCAAACATAGCCACCACAAAATTAAAATTCCCCCCAAAAAAACATATATTCTGTTTTTTTTAAATGACAATAAGACAAATCATATTAATGTACTGTATATTATTTCTATCTTGCACCTTCATTTGCAGTTATTTGTATGTATGAAGACCATTAAAAGACATTGCACAACCTTCAAGTGATTACATGAAGTCATCTTCCTCTGTAGAGATGGAAACGGAGAGAGATATAACTCTTTCCGTCTCTGACTCTATTATCTATTTATCTCTAACACACACACACACACACGCACGCACATACAGAAATAAATAATGGATTGTATGATTTGTTGCAAGTACACTCAGTAAGAGGAGAGAAAAACAAATGTGACATGTTAGAAACATTCCAGTTTGCTCTTGTTCTTGCTGCTTGCCCATGGTCATGTACACGATTTCACACATCCGGTGTGATGCAAAAGGCCTCTGATGTGAGAGAGGGAAGGTGGGAATACGTTAAAACAAAACCATTTTGAGTTACAGTAGGATAAATAACGACGGTATATGTTATCCAATACAGACAGAGTGATGGTTCCTTTGCTTCTCAGATGATCTTGCTGTGCAGCTTTTGTATTTTGAGTCAATAGAACAATTGTGTTATTGTTGAAAATTATAGCATTTGCATATCTTTTTATTGGAGAGAATGGAGGAAAACCTCAAGTAACAGTAAAATCGAACCCAGCTGTCCTCGTCAGTTTTTGCCTTACCATCCATTAGAAATCACTCCTTTGGCAATAATATGTATGATGAAATATTTGGCACCACTAAATGTCGCTATTTCCGCGGCCCAGCAGGGAAAACCCAGTTCTGCTACTCGCTGGTCAGGTTACAGTGTGTAAATATGGTGCTTTAGCTGAGAGCACATTCAGAAATACACTCTGTTCATCGCTATTTCAAAGGTATGTAAAATACAGTTTGAAATAATACATTTGTAATCAGTAGCCTGCTCGATGTCACATAAACACTGTGTTGAAACGTGTTGAAATATTTTGTTCTTGTGCAAGGCTTATGAATTGAGCTAGCAAATATCATCTTCAATGCTACGCCAAAGCTAGTGGGAAGAGTCAGTTGTATCTTGATCCTGCTGTAGTCTGCAATGGCTTGCGCTCAGTTGTAATTTTTAGAGGGTTAAAACACAAGTGTTTATAGTGAAAAGAGGCAGACTTGTAGGTTTGATGTAAAGACTGAAAAAAATGTAGAATATAGCACCTTTCTAAGATTGATTTTTGTAACATGCATTATTGTTGGATTGCAAAAAAATAGAATGTGGAGAGTTATGATTGTTGAAGCATTTTGATTTGAAAAAGTAAAATATATATGGTGCTTGAGCTGAATGACACTAAGAAAAGTGCTTGTTCCTTTTTGCCCCAAAGCCTTTGGAAACTTTGTTGCAAAAATTGCCACAGGCTTAAACCTTGGCCTGAGGTTGGATATCCTAATCAAAAAATCTCTATATGATTGGAAGTTAGAAAAAAAATAAGTAAGGGGCTGTGACTAGAATTATTTATTTAAAAAGTAAAATTGAGACTAAACAACTGCAGTTTTCCAAATAAATAAATTACAGAAATATCTAACAACCTATGTACCAAACAAATGTAGTTTCATTAATTATGTGTGACAAGGAGGCACACAATCTGGGTCGTAAAGCTGTCTGCATTTTCGCAAGGCATTAAACATGTTTCTGAATTAGTCAATAGGAGTTTAAGATCAGGGCGGCGAGGTGCAGCCACCATGTTTGGTATGGATGCAGTTTCATCCACATGCAGTGAAACTGATACTCACTCACTGGTTTATTGCAGCGTTTGCTGTTTTCTCAAAGGGTGAACCAGATGAAGGAACAATCTGTGTGAGTTAGTTTCACTCAGTGACCCTCTTCATAACACTAATGTTCATTACTGCCTAATGTGAAACTTTGAGGTTTCCCAGATGGTGTTGGTTGTTATTATTCATGTTTAGTGTTCAGGCTACATGACCTGTAAATAATACCCTGTATTGTTTTCCAAGCTTAAACTTCATGTGGCTGGCTTACTTCCTAAAATGTGTAAGTGCATGTTTTAAACATGTGGTTATAATGTTAGATTATTATTGCTATTCTCTGCAAAATGATTTTTAATTATTTCACCACATTGCATTATTATTGAGGTTGATGATGATAAACTAAAGGAGCTGGATGATGGCACAAATCTCTAGAACCAATAAAGCCAACCTGAGTACACCAGTGAATAAGATATTTGACCGAGTTATATTCTTATAATACAACTTGAAATCATGTAAGCATGAGTGTTTATGTAAGCAAAAGTGTTTGTAAAAATACGATTTAAGTCATTCGAATTTTTAATATCAAAGTTAGACCAAGAAACTTTTGTCGATATGGGCCTGTGGACCTCTGAAAAAAACACATCTGTAAATAGTAAAAGTAAACTGAGGAGCAACAGAGCACTTAAAAATGAATGGCTATAGTACCATAATTCTATATATTCTATATAGTCTTTTATAGAATTTTTCATGTCAATATTTTTAAAGTATGAACTGATTTTATATGACATGATTAATAATTTCAATTGTAATGTATATCTCTTGGTGCAACACGATTAATTAAATCCTTGGTCTTTAAGATGTGCTTTAACCACATCGTAACATCCATCTTAAGCTTTGTTTTTTTTCTATGTGAAAAAGAATTCAGCCACAGAGAAGACCTTTATATTTAAATTGGCAGCCGTATTCTAATGAACCAAGATTCAGTATTTTGATGGTGCAGACGATGATAATGGTGCAATCATTTCTTATCAGGGGTCGTGAGTCATAATCTGCCACCACCTTGGAACTTCTCTTACCTGCAAAATGGATTGCTGATGAATCTGTTGTGTTTTGGGTGGCATATTAAGCTTATCAACCATCACAAGTCTTAGCTGTGTGACTGATATTTAGGATGTGTCTGCCCAGTAATTTTGATGAATAAAAGAAACTGTTTAGCATGCAGGCATAGCTATGGAAGCTATTAGAGCAGCTTCACACCTCAGGAATCAAAAAGACTGCCCCTGATGTGGCTCCTGATGTGGACTGATCCTCAGGGTAGGCCATTGCTGACAGCACAATGATTCATCCTTTTATAAGATAAATCTTTGTCCAGAGTAATATTTGAATATATAAATCCATCCTTAAATCTACTGCATTTGTTAATTGCTAGCGCTTTGCACATTTTTTTTCCTTCTATAATTTGATAATATAACTATATATTACTTTATTGTTCATGTTTACTCATACTCATACACATAATCATCTTCGATATGTAGACATATGACGGCCAGCAACGATAAGGTGCAGTCTCTCGTGCACCCTTAGGAGGTTTAGGATAGAAATTAAAGAGCCTGAAACCACTAAACAACTCTAAACTGATGTAAGATTGAAGTGAAATTTATAAGAAACTTTGCATTTGATGAAAAACAATCGTAGCTTGAATTAAAAAAATAAGTTACGATGAATTAAATTAAACTCTGGTGTCTGCATAGCAAGTGCATGGCAAAGCAATGCAATGAAAACTTGCTTAATGAGATCTTGTGCATGAAATGAATTCAAAAAGTTTTCTTCTTGAGCAAGACAAAATTAGAATACAAAACACAGCAACGCCATGAGAAGGAAGATGCTTAATCTGAAAGATTTTACCACCTTCTTTTACAAAAAGAAAGGTAGGTGGACTAACCAAAACATAATTTACTATAAATGCTCAACATTATATTATCCATGAGTAGAATAACACATTTGTCATTATGTTTCCTATGTAATTTCTAAAATTGCAATGAAAGTAATCAAATTTCAGACATTCACCTAATGAGGTCTTTAAACAATATACTGTATCTTACTTAAAGAAACAGAATTAACAAGCAAATAATACTACTTTAAAAATCAAGAAAAGTAAAATGTTTTTCTCTCATACTAGAAATTATTCATTATAGAAACAGAATTTTGTATAGCTTACTGCGTTTTTGAGCAATGCTGAGTTTCAATTGTAGCAGCATGTTTATATAAGTTATAAGACAAAAAAACAGTGACCAATGTTAGTTAAAGCCAACTAAACCGGTGAGTTGATGAGCTGAATTTCCCTTCAATCCCTTCATTGTAAGCCAAATGAATCTCTTGCTTTCCTGCTGCCCAACCTACAAAGTCTTCATTCATTATGTCTGGCCATCTGCTTCATGAAACATGGCTGATATCTATCTCAAGATTCTAACACCAACAATGTGGTATCCATCCAGCCATGGCACCCCCCTTTTGTTATACTGAGACTTGTAATCGGGCTGCAGTCTTTGGGCGAAGGGAAAAGAAACACCAAAACCGGTCAGCAGTCGCTTAAAAGTCCGAAACATTTTTTCTAAATGCTATTTACACGTGACAGCTCTTCATACATTAGCACACACTTGAAAGAAGTTGTAATATCAACCCTATATTATTTGGTCATTTTAACTTACATGCAGGGTCATAATAACATCAGTTATTCAGTTCAGCAAGGTATAATCCTTTCTCATTTGAAACCCCTCGGAGTTTCATAACATGTGGCGGATGTTAACATAAGATAAGATAAAATTTATTGATCCCCTAGGGGAAATTCTTTTGTTACAGCTGTGTAATAGTTATCTGGTCAATAAATATGGATATAAATACAAATAGAGAGACAATAAGAAGATAGCAAAGGAAGAAAAAAAAAGAAAGGTATAGCGCTTAAAAATATCATTTCAAGATAAGGGGTGGCAGGTGCAGGTTTTTAAAAACTGGGTTGATGTGCCCTTTCTACTTACAGTAGTCTATTAGTGGTCAAACTTTAATTAGAAACTTAATTGACCTACATTTTAGTGATTAAGTCCTATACCCATTTATTAGGTTGATTTATGAGGCCTCTACTTCCCAAGAATCAGTTCATGGTCAGAAAAAAACCTTGTAGACCACTACTGAGCGTAGAAAATCAAAGAATCTGGAAATTCAATAACTTTATACATATATATATATACACACACGGTATACACAGTGGGGAGAACAAGTATTTGATACACTGTAGATTTTTTAGCTTTTCCCACTTACAAAGCATGTCGAGGTCTATATTTCTTATCATAGGTACTCTCCAACTGTGAGTGACGGAATTTAAAGCAAAAATCCAGAAAGACACATTGAATGATTTTTCAGTAATTTTTTGCATTTAATTGCATGGCATAAGTATTTCATCACCAAACGACCAGTAAGACTTATTAGTTCTTCTTTAAGAAGCCCTCCTGGTCTCCACTCATAACCTGTATTAACTGCACCAATTGAACTCAATACCTGTATAAGAGACACCTGTCCACACACTCTATCAAACAAATTCCAACCTTTCCACAATGGCTAAGACCAGAGAGCTGTGTTAGGACATCAGGGATAAAACTGTAGACCTGCACAAGGCTGGAACGGTTTACAGTACAATAGGCAAGCAGAGAAGGCAACAACGGTGAGAAGGCAACAACGGATGGCAAAATTATTAGAAAATGGAAGATCAAGGTGACTGTCAATCTCCGGTGGTCTGGGAATTCATGCAAGATCTCACATCACAGGGCAACAATAATCATTAGGAAGGTGAGGGAACAGCCCAGAACTACACGGCTGGACAATGACCTGGTCAATGACCTGAAGAGAGCTGGGACCACAGTCTCAAAGAAAACAATTAGTAACACGCGACGCCGTCAAGGTCTAAAATCCTGCAGCGCACGCAAGGTCCATCTGCTCAAGCCAGCACATGTCCAGGCCCGCCTGAAGTTTGCCAATAACCATCTGGATGATAAAGAGGAGAAATGGAAGAAGGTCATGTGGTCTGATGAGACAAAAACTGAGCTTTTTGGTCTAAACGCCACTCGCCGTGTTTGGAGGAAAAAGGACGAGTACAACGCCAAGAACACCATCCCAACTGTGAGGTGGAAACATCATTCTTTGGGGATGCTTTTCTGCAAAGGGGACAGGACGACTTCACCGCAAGTAAGGAGTGGCTCCATGTGGAGCATCTCAGAGTCCTGGAGTGGAGTCTGGAGTCCCCAGACCTGAACCCAATAAAATCTTTGGCGACTGCCCTGAAACCTGAAGAATCTGGAGAAGATCCGTATGGAGGAGTGGGCCAAAATCCCTGCTGCAGAGTGCGCAAATCTGGTCAAGTTGGTCGGTAATTGCCAACAAAGGTTTCTGTCCCCAATATTAAGTTCTGTTTTTCTTCTGTTTATCAAATACCTATGTCATGCAATAAAAAACAAAATAAATACTTAAAAATTATACAATGTGTTTTTCTGGATTTTTGTGTTAGATTCTGTCACTCACTGTTGAAGAGTACCTATGATAAAAATTATAGACCTTTACATGCTTTGTAAGTGGGAAAAGCTGAAAAATCAGCAGTGTATCAAATACTTGTTCTCCCCACCGTATGTGCTGTCACAGTATTTAAACCTCACAAATTATACCAAGATGCAACTGTTCCAAAGTAATCAATTCCATCAATGATCATCCTACAATAATGCAAGAAGTGCAAATCAAAGTACCTGCTGTATAAACAAAGATCGCACGCTTGTATTTTAATGACCAGATTATTTTTAATTCTTTAAATTTTTTTTGCAATGCAACTTTGTTCTATTTTGAGGACAGTGGTTGATATTAAATCAAAAATGCTCATTCACATACATGTAATACTTCTATGAATAGAAATACATAAAAAATTTAATTTGAATATTCCATTGGAAAAGGGTCAATGTTAATGTACTCAAAAGTACTTGTTTTCCCCGGTACACAAGTCATGCAAATACTGTTGTATGAACTCCCTGCAAATCGCACCCAGGACCAGGAAACTAAAATAATGTGATCCAAAGCCAGCAAGGTTTTAACTACCAGCCTGTTGCAAGCAAATATGGCATGGTGTTGCCTATGAATTATACATCACAAGGAATGAGGATTATTTGGTCAATGCATTGTGTTAATAGAATACATAATAAGTTATTAAATGTTACACCCCAAGTACTAAGCAAGATTTAGTTTTATAATTGCATCTTTATTCTACCTTCAAAGTTTCTTTTCATACACACACTCACAGACACACACAAATATATGTACAGACATACACACCAACACACATAAACACATATATACATATATATGTGTGTGTGTATATATATATAAATGTGTGTGTGTGTGTGTGTACATATATATATATATATATATATACACATAATAAAACAGAACTTGAACGTCATCATGAACTTCTTCCATTTTCTAATGCTGTGTTTTCCGGACTATAGGGCGCATTTGGATATAAGCCCAACCCACTAAAGTTTAAAAGAAAAAAATAATTATAGATATATATTACCCGCACCGAATTATAAGCAGCCATGTGAAATGGGATATTTCCACATAAAGATTTTATAAATGTTTATTTACGTACCTTAATTGTTTCCAACATGGCTGATCAAACACTGAAATCACTTCCTCTTCAGTGTCGGAGTTAATGATCCTCAGAAAATGTCCATCACACACCTTTTAAGTCTCTGTCGGTGTCGTTCGCAATGTCACTTTCGTCCCGAGGCAAAGTTCCCTCTGAAGTTGTGTTGGTCCCTTCACTCAGCAGTCAAACTTTTGGAAACTCCTTGGTGAAGGTGGATTCTTGCACACTGCTCCGCCCTAACCTAGGAAAAGGATGCTCTTCGCAAGCGGCCAGTTTTTGTAAATAATTTCTGGCCACTGGTCATCCAGGCCTCGGAGTGCCGTTTTAAATACACGATTCACGCTGATTACGAGTAGCTGCAAAAACATTGTTGTTGAAAAATACTTTGCGTGTTGTGCTGCGTTAAGTGCGCCAAAAATGTGCGTCTTCTTCTTCTTCTTTGCATTGAAATCATGCGTCTGTCTCGTTTTTGTAATCCCTGCTAGAGCGCCTCCGATGGCCGTCAGCGAAGATAAATCTATAGATTCGTCATATCGCTATATAAACCGCAGGGTTCAAAGGGGCGGGGGGGGAGTAGCGGCTTATAGTCCAGTAAATACGGTAATTGTCCCAACAGTTGTTGCCTTCTCTCCAAGCTGCTTGCCTATTGTCTTGTAAACCAGTGGTCCCCGAACTACAGCCCGGTGGCTGGATACGACCCGCCTCCATAATTTGCCTGGCCCCTGAACAATCACAGAGATGCATTATGGTCTTTTTTTATTTTTTTTATTATGGCCATATAATTGTGACTTGTTCGTGCATAGAATGTAACATTCTATTCCACCCTACTGCAGTATGTGATTTACCTGGTCTTTTTTTCTGTGAAAAACTTGAAAAGGATTATTTGGTTATTATTTATTTCATTAATAATGTTACTATTTATTTTCTGATTTTTTTCCAGTCAAAATCCCAGAAAAGATTAATTTTGGTTATATGTGGCTTTCTGGAAATCAATAAATGTTTATGTTTAGACACCTCTGTGATAGTCAGGCTTTTTGTTACAAACTGGCCCGTCAGAGAAGGAAAAAGTTATTTAGCCCTCGTGGAAAAAGTTTGTGGACCCCTGTTGTAAACCATCCCTGCCTTGTGCAGGTCCATTGTGGAGAGGTTGGAGTTTGTTTGATTGAGTGTGTGGACAGGTGTCTTTTATACAGGTACTGAGTTCAAACTGGTGCGTTTAACACAGGTTATGAGTGGAAAACAGGAGGGCTTCTTAAAGAAGAACTAATAAGTCTTACTGGTCGGTAAGTGATGAACTACATATGCCATGCAATAAAATGCAAATGAATTACTTAAAAAATCATACAATGTGTTTTTCTGGATTTTTATTTTAGATTCCATCAGACACAGTTGGAGAGTACCTATGATAAGAATTATAGACCTCTACATGCTTTGTAAGTGGGAAAAGTTAAAAAATCTGCAGTCTATCAAACACTTGTTCTCCCATTGTACATGTATCATCTTCTGTGACACCTATCCCCCCACTTTGGTAGAATACCGCATTATGGAAATTCTGTAACATCAATTTTACAATACCTTTACATTTTGTAATTTAACCTAGCTGCACCTGCTTAGAACCAAAGATGTCACAAGAGGCCTCACAACATACAGGCTGTCAGGTACAAATCATGCCACCTGAGGTTTACAAGTGTAAAAATGTGAGGTGGCTTCATTCGGATTTCTGGATTGGGACAAAAATTTGATAAAATTTGATGGCTACTTTTTTTGATGCAATTAATAAACTAAATTTAATTTGTTCAGGGGCCCTTGTGGACTGCTCACAAGGGCAAATAGCAATGTAGGGATAAGACAAAAATGTTTCGCCAAGTCTTCTCTCACTTTATTTGAAATAGCTGAAAGGGGCGAATATTATCTCAAATTACATTCACTTCTTCCCAAAGAATCACAGCCACTTAAGATGAAGGCAGATTTATCACAGAATTAAAATTGTTTTAGCAGCCTTGAAAGGAGCTCTCTCTTCAGAGGATCTTTCAACAAAGCATGTCTAATTTGAAAAAGAATGAAGTGGGAAAGAAAAAAAAGATTTCAATGAGCCAGGAAATGTAATGCATCTGGTCCAGCAGCTTTGATGGGAGTCTATCATCTCCAATAATAATGCAAGAATTTGCATGACCATTCATCTGTTTGGCTGTCCAACTGAGAAATGACATGTTGTTCTCTCAAATGGGTTGTGCACTTTGATAGAGAACACCTGCGACCTGTTGGGCATTTTGTGTCCACATCCTGTGCAACATTTTTAAAATGAAATTAAATACCAAGGGTAAGAAATATGAGCCAAGGACATTGTTTTCTTTCTGTTCATTTAGGGGCTTTCACAATGTCAGGAAGATGAATAACGCAGTGTTTCCTAATGACCACTGAATAGAGGACTGATTTGTTGACAAGGTAGCAACACTTGGGTTTATTTTCCAAAAATACACGATATATTGACTGCTTCATGACAGCACAGTAAAACTCAGGTAGAAGGGTTGAATATAATAATGTATCATTTATTAGTCCCTCGTGGGGAAATTCATTCTCTGCAATTAACCCATCATGGATGAACTATGAGGAGTAGGCTGCTGTCCACCAGCGCCAGGGGAGCAGTTAAGAGTTCAGCGTCTTGCTCAAGAAAACTTCAAGCCGGGAATCAAACCTGGAATGTTCGGTTCCAAAGACGATTGACAAGCTCCTACGTCACGGCACCCCCAAAATAAAGGATGTCCCTGGGTGGGGGTTTATTGTTATATGTGAAAGGTATTACAAATCTCAAAACATTAACATGTTTTGATACTGTCCACGTATTATGATATATTTTTTATGTAATCCCATGTCCCTGGTTCATGCCCATCAGGCTGTTCTTTGTACCGGTGTGTGGTCTCAATGTTGTCTTTGCTGCCTTGGTGACATGACCGTCCACCTCAAAAAAATGAAGTAAAAGCCTTTCAAGAGCTCCAGAAAGAAGTCAAGAGATGGCTCATACCCCGAAAAGACTTGGGTTAAAGACCCAGACCCATGTATAAGTTAGAAAATACTTAATTCAAAAAACAACATTGCTCCAGTGGAATTCTACCAATAACATGACCATTCAGCCTACCGTGTACAGAGTACAAGCTTCAGACATTCTAAACAATAAAATTGCAATTCCGTTGTTGTGGAGGTTTTTTATCACATTAAAATAAAGTCTATATACCAGTTTATCATTCAAATCCAACATTTGCAGTTGAATATCCAATCAATGTGCAGACGAATATCCTATAGGATTCATTAGTAATGTATGCACAACCCATTAGAATTCAGTCAGTGCATGCAGATTAACCTTTAGGAACTTGAGCAAATAATGTTAGGCAGATTTTTCCGACTGTCTTTTTGATTAAGAATCTTTGAAAGTATGACATTTAAAGGCAACACATCAAGAGCGTCTTTTCTTCAACCGCATTTCTTCAAACTGTCTTTTCAAATTACAGATTGAACAGGAATTGAGCATTCCAACATGCTGGCAGTGGTCTGGCAGCCTGGAAGTGTGAATGTCAAAGGGCGTTTTGGTACAGTGGAGAGCATCAGGTTGCTGGAGCTTTTCGGGTGAGTAGCCACTCCACTCCCCCCATTGCGGAAAACAGAGGACATCTTACCAGGGTTATGACTTCAAATATGTAACTGCCTCAGCCGCTCTAGGCCAAGGGAACAGATTGCTCCAATTACAGCAAGCCTCAAGAACCAACGTCTTCTTGACACCTGCAATGGTCTATTGGAGTGAACTTGGAATCGTGGCATGTTGCTCTGGAGCACTGGGGCCCATGCATCTCACTGCCAATTGGTATTCTCTTTGAATCCTCAGACGTCTTAATTTGGTCCTGCTTTGCAGTAAACATTTTTTCTTAACGTTTGGGCTGCTAGCTCAGGTGATTGGCACTTCCTCTGAAATTTTTAACAAAATCAATTTTCTAAGAGCCTTCCTGAGCATATCAAACTAAGAGATGCTTTTTAGCCTCATTTCGGCACAGCGGGCCCACAGTGGTTATAGATTAATTCCTTACTATGCTTACCCAAATCAGCGGTGAAAGCTGTGATGGAACACACTCTTTAATTGGCAGTGTCAAGTAATGCACAACATGCACGGAACCAGTTGCATTGGGAATCACCTTGTTAATTGAGGGCTGCAGTTGAGAGATTGACTAATTGATCAAGGCCTTTACAGTGGTGGATAATTCATAGCAGCAACACTGTGGGAGGAGAAGCCTTGTCAGCGGTGATTCATGTGTCTGTCGGAGAAGAGCCGGTCTCTCTGGTCTCTTTTGTTCGGTAGGCCCGGCGTAAAGGGGATTGTATCATCTGCACCTCCGCCCACCTGCTCTCTCCTATCCCCACTTCAGAATTTAAAAAAGGTGAGGCTCATGTTGATAGCTTGCCACAAATGATACAGTGCTGTATGTCTCCAAGCTTCCCCAGATGGTTGCCACACTCCTTTAACACCATCGAGATAGAAAGAAGATGTATGGTTGTGTTGTAATGAAAGCATGAAGGGACTCTAAGTCAGGGAGGAGATGTCTCCATCACACTGGTAGCACTGTAATAATGCCTATCCGTCCTGTTGTCTTGGGTGAAAAATACGTTCATGGGAACAATTGAGAAAACTGAGAACCTGGGGCATTAGTTTGTCATTTTAAAAAAGATATGGGAGATGGGAAAATCAACTGTAGGAATAATTGTTGTTATTAGAGGTTGGTGTTTGGTTTTTTGACTCAAAAGTGACTTGATGAAATATGTTAAATTCTGAGAAAGAATCCAAAGCATTGTTCAAGCCCCCTAGAGGAGGATCACATTTTCTTCATCAAAAGAAATATTGTTTCGCTTTTCAGGTAGCAGTATTTTCTGTCTTCCTGAGTTTTATCTACCGGTACATGTTCAGAGCTGTTTTGAGATAGAGTGTTAAATACAAAAAATACATTTGATCTGATAAGAAATACTTTGTTTCATGCAAGCAGTGGGTATTTCTAACACTAAATTGCATGTCGGCCTTGTGTGTTTGCTTTAATTGATTCATGAATTGACTTTTAAGGCGAACCCTCGTCCTGTACATGGAAGGTTTTTTCTGCTTGTTCGCAAATTTGATAAGCTTATTAAACACATCATGGATGGAGGTCACGTTTTTACCTGTTTGTCATACCCTCTCAGGATTACGCAAATAATATTTCACTGAAGTTGTTGGAATGCATAGTCCTAAAAAAAGCACATGGAGAAAATGTACATCACAATGTGAAAAACAGCAATTTTCCACTAAATTGCATCCAGCAGAGGAATGCTCTTTGCAGAGACCCCTTGTCATTTCTGAGCAGGATTAACAGACCAATTCTCTTGAAATGCGTTTGATGGGTAGAGCATATGTGGACCAAGGAAGAACCCCTTAGATTTACAGATAGACTCAGGCTCATGGAGCGTTTTTTTTCATTCTTTAACATCACATATAGGGCATGTCTGACATTTTCATTTCAGTGGAATTATTTCAGAGGCCTTTATGGCACAATTCATGGATATTTCTAGTGATAATGTAATTTCAATATGTAGGATTTTGTACAGATTCTTGATTAAGGCTTATATCGGATTGGGATGTTGGGTTTGCAGAAGGTCTAAACTTAGTAAATGTAACTTAGTCAGTTCAGTATTTATTTGAATTTCATTATATTTAATATAAATCCATGTTTATTAAAGTTGCCTTTTTAATGACTTCTTTGTAAGGGGATTTATCTGGAATACATCACTATTTGTCAGTCTTTTGTGAAGTCAATTTAGATGTATTTTGATGTGTTATTGTTGAAGAGTAAGGCTTCAGGCTGTACTGTGTAATTTTAAGTGAAGCCTACCAAGATTGCCCAGAGTCATTAAATTAACATAGTTTGGGGTATTTTTAAAGTGTGTTATATTCTTAAGGACTAACAATACTTGAAATTATTGCTTCTTTTTCATGGCCAGACAGAGAATCATGTTGCCTTCCCGCTCATATGTTTACACATATTATATAG
The DNA here is from genome assembly GCF_037954325.1 of Fistularia commersonii. Taxonomy (NCBI): domain Eukaryota; kingdom Metazoa; phylum Chordata; class Actinopteri; order Syngnathiformes; family Fistulariidae; genus Fistularia; species Fistularia commersonii. The sequence continues at coordinate 6,007,802 of NC_141311.1, forward strand.
CCAAGGTTGCAGGTGATTATCACAGAACTGATGGATGAACAAAGGTGATTTGTTTTGTATTTCTGTCAATAATCCCGTTGACTCTTGTTTTATTAGTTAATGTCTCACTTCAGTATTTCACTTCAAAAATGTCAAACCTGCCATCATTTTAGAACAAAATGGGCCGAATCCCACAGGCAAAGAAAAATCCCTTTAAGGTGCAATTTGTCTTGATTTGATAGATGAGGACAATGAGTTGTTGGACTTTTGGATGAAAAAGGAATATCATACACCCCGCAGAATGATAGTACAACAGTCGGTTCAGCCTTTTTACATATTATATTGAATCATTTGGCAACATATTTGACTTACCAAAACGATGTGACGTTAATCCTTATAGACATGCTTTTCATTAATTACATACGCTTTTTTTTTTCTCATGCTCTTTAAATGAATGTCCCAACACATTTGATGTTGTAAAAGTGAACTTCAAAGACAACATGAGGAATGAAATATGTGGATGTTTGAATAATTTGAAATTTGAAAGACCACCGCCGCAACTCTTTCAACTAAGACTGCAACATCTTTGTTTTTCTCCTTCTCTTATTTCTCAGGAGGCAATGAATGGGAATAGATTACAATTTTGTTTTTTCTTTCTTTTTTTTCATGGGTAGCCACAGAGGGGAAAAACCGTCAAAGGAAATCTGTAAGTCTGCTGTGTTCGAAAAAGATAAGCAAAACAGCTATGTGTCTGTATTTTTTGGAATACACAGTACATCAAAAGATGGAAAACAGACACTTTCAAACTATATGTATTTAGTTTAGTATTCTCTTTGTCAATTTCATACCACATTTGATTGTCAAATTGGTTAAATTTATTCTCCAACTGTCAGCGGCATTTTCTTACCATCTGTTTCCTTGAATACAGACAATTGAAGAGTTTTGTTTTTATTGTGAAAAATGGCATATTTATTAGAATACAGTATCTGACACAACCAAGTCCTTTTAACAAAACATTTTCAAGTTAGGAATATGACACAGGGGCGGTATAGAAGAAAAAGTTGTTGTCCACATGTCTGCGTTTTTATTTCTTTATTTCCTCCCTTTATTATTTGTTTTGTTTTATTTTATTTTTTTCAATTTTGCATTTCCTCCCTTAGCTATGTGTTTTGAGAAAAAATCTGCTCTTACAAATATATCCGTAGCTTCCAATTGCCTGCTGATTCCAGGATTTGCTGCATAAAAGTGAATTGTATTCCTTTTTTGACAAAGCAAACCTACAATTTACACCAATGTGCTTAGCAAAGTAATGTCCCTGTCAATACAAGACTTAGGTGTAGGCAGCCAATGTATTCAACAAGCCAGAGGCTGGGAGACGTCTCATTTGGTTAAAGCAAAGAAGTTAGCTGCAATTTGTTACATACTACTGCTTCAAAAGCCTCTAGTTTGTGAAAATGACTCAGCAGTCTATTTATTTTCTTCAATGCAACTTCTATGTTTAATCAGTAACTACTCACACACATTTATCGCTTCATCTCTGATTGTTTTTTGTTAACAGTAAATGGGCTGATCCATAAAAGAGGAGCAGTAAGTCACTGTTGCTGGACCAATGTATGACAGAGAATACTTAAACATAGATGCCAATCAAACTCTGGCTCATATCTGAATACAAAACTGATTTCTGTGATTCTGTTAGATCTCCAGCTTTAGTCATTTATTTGTTTAACTTTTATTACAATAGAGATTGATGTACTTCCAGTTCTTATCAGCACTATCCTATTGTTTAAGCATTTTGTAAATATTTACATCGGAGGTGAAGCATACACAATGCTTTGTTTGATTTTTTTGTGTACATTCTTTGCACTGCAAATTCCATCACATGAACACTGAAGATTCAGCTTATTCAGACATGTTAAAGATTTATCTGACGTGGTCAAAGTGTCAAATGTGAGCAGAGAACTTGGATGATGGTTCAGTAGCCATTTGACAGCTGGATGTGATAAGAAGCCTTGGGCATGTTCTGAGATGTCCATGTTTTTTTCTTTTCACTGGAGAGGCAAGCTGTTGGAGGAATACAGCATTCTTTGTTTAATTTATTTATTGTTTTCCATCTCCCTAATACTGATACAATTATTGACTTTATAGGGGAAGAATTTATTCTTTTTTTAAAGGTTCCAGAATGATAATATAGGTTATGGAAATTATGCTGGACATTCAGTCAGATGGGGGCCTTGTTGAATCATGCAGTAGAGTACAACATTTTGAATGAGGTACATAGCTTTTTAAATCTGTCACAACATTTTGTTGGGGTTTATACTTGTTTTAAAAGAAAAAGAAAAAAGACCAGTAATTCTGCCATGATACACCTTCCACTCTTCTTTTTTATTTACAGGACCAGAAGCACATGGCAGGTCACAAGTGCCGTGAAAATTAACCACCCTCTTCTCCCATCTGAAAATTTAGATTCCCATGTACTGACATACAACTCCATGAATGCACTCACCCGAAGCAATATTTCAACTTGCGCACAAATGAAGAATAGACTTCTGTTCACAAGAGATGACTGCTGACCCAGTTTGAAGCTGGTACAGTGTGCCAAGGTCACTCACACACACTCACATACATACAGCTTTTATTTGTCCAGAAACATCGAAAAAGGCACTCTGGTTTCAACTCACCATTATGATTTTTTTGTTAGGTTCTATTTCAATTTGTGCTCCATCACCTGTTTGGAAAATATCAGATGGATTTACAACATTCATACCACCTCAAAAAAATATCTGGATTAAGACCTGTTTAAAATTGGTATATAGATATACTGCAGATAATCTTACTGTAAAATTAAAGAGATTCCTGTTTGGTATCTCTTATTCATCTCTTTATTCAGATATCTCAATTTTTCTGACTGAAGTCATTGTTCAATGTCTGTATATTTGCAAATATACAGCGCATTAAATGTTAGTATATTTGTACATTTAAATTCTGTCTTTTTTTGATGACAAATCTTATTTACAGCTCCCCTTTGTATTGATGGTGATGTCAATTTTATGCCTGTCCTGATGAGAACTATTTAGAGTCCAAATATTTTTTACAATGAAAGTGCGGAAAGCGCAAGTCTCTCTATTTCCTCTTTACATAATAAATTAAGTCAGTGTGGGAAGCACTTTACTGCCTCAACACTGCTCTCTGCTGGCAAATTAACTTGTACTGACCTTTGATCACTTCCAGGGCTGAGCCAGAGAGATTAAGGATTAAGTTTGCATTAGCATTAAAGACATGGTTTGCCATTTGCTGAAAAAAAAAAAAAAAAAAAAAAAAAATATATATATATATATATATATATATATATATACATATATACACATATTTTTTTTTTTATACAATGGCAAAGAAATGCATATACTAAATATTTGGGTATGTATGAAGTGCAATTAATGCTCATACAAGTGTGATTAATTTGTCCTTTTTTTTGTCTCAGCAGTGTGGTGCCTTGGCATGAAGAAATTTGGCAGATTCAGAAATGATCCGTTCTGCCCTTGAGCAAGTTTGTGGTGTCACAGTGTGATAGATACACATCCTCCACCTAGGTGACTTGCAGATTTACGGGGGGGGGGGGGGGGGGGGGGGGGGGGGGGGGGGGGGGGGGGGGGGGGGGGGGGGTTGTAATGACTCACAGGATCTCGAGCTACAGGGACCTCTTGGACATTTTGAGTAATAGAATGTTGTTCAGATCCTGTCAAATGAGCTCCAGACTCACTGCTTGTCAGAAGCTTAAGGTTCCTGCAGGGCCCCTGGAGCTGACCACCCACCTCTTCATAGGCTTTTTAAAGAACCAAAGGGAAATCATATTTCAAGTGGGATACCCTCTCTTTTCATCTGCACTATGCTTATTACTGCTTCCAAGAAGATCAAAGCTACCTAAACTGCCTTCAGAACCTGAAGCCCCCTGAAGATTCTTTGCTGTGCTAGAATAACAAGGTGAAGACAGCCTCACTTTTATCTTCACCTCAGTTATCAAGAGAGTCATATTCATCAGAAGTGAGCCTTTATGGCCGTACTCCCCATATTCCTCCTATAAATGCACGGTGCAAGTGAGTTCCAAACACGGTATTGGACGACCGTAGAAACCGGTTTAGCGGCGCGATCACCTTTGTAAATACAACTCAAAGCAATATTTTCACAAACTGAAAAATAGCAATGATGTCATAACTATAGCGCACTTCCAGAAATAAATTGAATGTAACCAATATCGAGTACTGAGGGAGTTGACTAACCCCTCTACCCTGTTCTTCTCTATTGATTCTGAAACAGCTGTTTTAGTTCTAATTAAAGGGAAGTAGCAGGTGTCACCTGAGCCCCGACTCCAGCCATACACCTGGTTGCGTTAAATTGATCCAAAGTGGTTTGGACGGAGTGCCTACATGCCTGCGTCCCACATTAAGTCCCTGGAACTGAGCACCTGCTTGGAGCATGGAGGTAAGAGCCCTCCACCCACACTACCCCATGGAGGTGCGCCAAGCTGGCAGGCCCAGATCTTCACAGGGATCCAGGGGACGGCTCCATCATCCCTGCTTCTCTCTTACCGGCAACATCTGTAAGTGTGCAGACTTGTGGTCACACTCAGCTGAGGACCGGCTGTGCCCAAGAAGATAATTGTCTGTGGAAACCTCCCTGAGGCCGAAAGGCAGCTTGTTTCAGATCTCCTGATGATTTCACAGGACATTAAACTGGACAGGACATTTAACTTTATACCTCTCATTTGTTTCCTCTTCAGGGTATTTCCAAATACTCATTACTAGTTTTCCAAGAAACGTAGCAAGCCTAAACCTCCACCAGCTTTTATGCTTGTATAAATTGCCTTGGGGATAACTGGGGGGTTTGGACATGGTGCATTCATGTGCGACCTTGGGAAAACAATGTCCTTCAAAATTAAGCAACGGCAAAAATGCCAAGGCTGCTAAAAAAAGGTGCGATCTTGTATTGTCTATGTATTCCCTAATAATCTGTGAATTTAACCAAGACTTAGCCTTTGACTGGGTCTTGCCGTGGGTCATGCTGCAATCTCAGTTGCAACAGTCTCTTTGTGCCACAACAATACATTAATTTCATGAGTCAACAGGCTTCGGCTGGCAGTTTGTGTTGAGCTAAAGAGTGTTTAATTGGATTCTGATCCACAGAAACACAACTGGAGGCTTGTTTCCATCTTTTATTTCAGCAGCACCTGGAGCGTAATGGTAGTGATTACATCCCTCCTGTGGCGTCTTGGTGGTTCAGCCCTTCGACAACCCTGGGATTAGGCTGTGGCAGTCATGGTCTATGTTGCCATGCTGCCCTGTTCAGATGCTGCCAGCTGTGCTGCTTTGAGGGTTTTGTTCCAGCCCTGCTGAAATAAGCCCAGGTTCAAAGGGAATTATAATAACACAGGCTAAATAAATTGTTTGCCTCCGGAACTCAGACAGAGCTGGGATTCCAAAGAATGTGTCGCAGCTGACTCATTTGTAGAGGTATAAAAGCAACACTGTTTACCTCAATGTAATTAACTAAATTAAACAACAAAATCTACTAGGAGAGAACTTTTATTAGATTCAATTAAGTCCCTTTCCGACCAAAGACAAAGCAAGCCCCCCTACACCCACACACAACTGTCCTGAATCAGCTTGAGCTTTCCCGTGTAATCAGGCTGATTCATGGATGCCTTAAACCTGCATTCTTTTACAATTCCAAAGGCCACAACTATGCTTGCATTAAAGTAAAACTGGATAGAAAACACAAGCAGCTCTTGCCATTTTTGCCCTATCCTTTTCATCACACTTTTTTTTTCAGTTTTTTACATTTGGCACACTGCACATTTCCTCAATTGAGCGGAACAGATCTCGAAAATGCGTGTGAGCGCAAGTCCCCTTCTATCACTTCTCGGCCACCTCGCCAAGATATAATGCAGACTTTTGTCTCCCCCCTATGGCATTGAGAGTACAGCACCCAAACTCTGATAGAAACTATTTCCTCGTAAAGTTCTGTCAGTTTAAAATATGAGTTACATTGGTTTTGACATTTTTGACATTGGTTTTTCACATGCCCTCAGCAAAAGTCATTTTATTAGAATCAGATCTCTCTGGTCCAAGGCTGATAGAGAGATTAAAGTACTTATTCAACATCCGAGTTATGTACTGTGGCCTATTCGGGGGTTTAAATTTGGGGAGCAGAAGTTTCTGATGCACAGGAATTGTAAATGAATGCATCATAACATCATTAACCTAACAAAAATCTTTAAACAAAATGTATTACTTGCTTAATTGCCAGACAAAGGGTTAGCATTCAGTTGCATATTTATGCTGAATCTAACTGTCGAGCTAATCCACATTTCATGAGCATTCGATACCAATCAACAAAAATGATGTGAAAATATGTCGTGTTAAAGGGGAATAAGTAAATAAAATATGCATGTAACTTGTTAAAATAACTGATAATGATGCGAGGGGAGCATTTTTCTCCTGAGCTCATTTTCCACAAAATGTCAATGGATGTTGATGAAACCCTTCTTTTCACTTCAGCAAACTCTGCTCACAGTTTTTAAACCAAGGATTTTAGATGGTCTTGGCTTCATTTTGGGAATCATAGCCACATTTAAAGCTAGATAGAAATTGGACCGGGACCACCTTGTGATTGACATGTCACTGCCATGTCAACTTGATTGCATCTCAATTAGAGCTGCCCCTTCTCTCTTGTTCTGCTCCACTTTCTCATCCCACAATACTTTCCCTGGTTTCAAAAGGCAGCGATGGCATTAACCACCAGGTCATATCACATTTGTCCAGTGTGTGATTAGTCTGAAAATATACCCATCAACAAACCTCCCAATTCAGTTCAATTTTTAGGCTTAATAACATGCCAATGTGGCTGTTTGTCAGATGCTATGACATGAAGTGCATTTCTACTGCAGACAACTTGTTATTTACATAATTACTGCAGTTTCACATTCTGAAGACTTGTAGAGAGTAAAAAAATAAAACTAGCCTGTACAGATACCAGCTGTTATACTCTGCTTCCTGGGATGTAGTCAGATTTGTCTTTTTTACACAGAGCTAAACCAACCAACATGCTGACAGCAGACTCATATGTGTCAAGCAGGCATGAAAATGGATGCCCTGTCTCATTTTAATTGAACCTTTGGCCAAGAAAAGAACATCACTGGTTTCCAGCAAAGAACTTATAATATTTCTGCAGGGTAATTTTGATATTTGAAAGCTGAATCTTGTTTTTGCCCCACAGCTTACCACTGCTATTTGATTTACAAAATGGTAACTGCAATGACGAAACTGTGTTTTTAAACAATTTACAGCTGGCTTCACACAGGGATGTATAACAGTCTTTCAAGACTATAGAATACATTTTAAATGTTTTGAAAATAAACCTTGAAATAAATCTTTAATGTTTTCTGAGTGGCAGGAGGTCAGTGACCTCTGTCTAGAAAGACTTTGGTGAATGAGCAGTAAACGAAATTAGCACTGACTGCACAGGGAGGAATAATATTATGTGACCTTTGACCTTAAATGTGGACATGCACTGTCCTGTCTTACAACCAAAGAGACCAACACATCTGAATAATACATTCAGCCATCCAATAGGGACCTCCATCGTTAACACAGGGGTTACACGAACGTAACATTCCCGTCACTTTCCACAACAGTATCTAACAGAGAATGAACCATATCTCTAACCAGCCGAGGCCTGATCTCTCACTTTCCGTCTTAATTAAAAAGAGAATCTCAAGAGAATTGTATATTTTAGAAGCTGGAGGTGATAGCAGATTTCCAATGAAAACTCTCATAGCTTATCTTCATAAGCATCTTTTATGCATCTTTGCTTATGCTGCATCTTTGAATCATCTTCTCTTATGCTGTTGCAGTTTTTTGATCCCTCAACATTGTTGTGAAAATATTGATGACCCTCTGCTCTGGTTGTCTTTTTTGATTTCTTGTATCAGTGAAGGCACACTCGAAAGCAAGAATCAATGGATAGTCTTGCATTTGAGCTGTCTCACTTGAATACAAGCTTAACTCCAGATAACTGCTGCTTAAGTGAAACACTTGGATTGTGTAGGTACCAAATACTTGAATAAGGTTTGCACATGCAGTGCACTTAATGGAACTCTGAGGACTCATGCCCAAGGGCAGATACTATCAGTCTTGCAGGTACCTGCTGGTTCACAAACCTGCTTCTCTGAGACAAATGGAAACCCTGAATTCGGTCATCCTTTGTGTGTTTGAGGTCGTCTTTTATATACAGTAAGCAGTGAATCTGAATCTTTGCATGAACTGTAAAGAAAAAAGAACATTGTACCACTTTTGATTTGGATGCAAGCAAGTAGGAGCAGATAAAGTCGTTTGAATTATTCTATTTGCACAGTGGGTCTGAACAGATATGCATGAAACATTTTGAAATCTCCTGTGATTCCTGGAAATGGAGACTGACTCCTTTCTGTTTTCATCTGCTTTGCATAAAGCAGCAACTCCACGGTGTGCACCAGAAATATTTGAATTTCATAGTGTTTGACATTTGATATTTGTGTCATGTGTTTATACATTCTAGACTTCTCTGCTGAAGGGTTCCTATCGTGTTTGTTCAGACTTCACGTGCCGAAAAAGTAATTGAATATGAAAAGCTCAAATGTCTTTGTCTGACATCAAAAGGACATACCCAATTATTGGTTTGGCTTTGCACAAGAAGATACATATCTAGCAACCTTCTAGGAATACATTTATTTACTTCTGAGTTGACAGCAATGAAGAGATGGGAAAACACATTTCTGTGTAATGATTATGTTGTCAGTTATTAGGAGGAAAAAAAAGTGTCTTGGCATCCCTGTATACAGTAATAACTAGACTTTTGTTCACCTGTGGATATCATTGATTTGTGCACTATTGGCACTGGAGCACTTCAAGTTGAAATTATTTAAATTTACTTGATAACACCTGGTTGATAATCTGACAAATGAGGAGCTCAGAAAAAAACAAATGTATCTGTCTTCGAAAGACGGAAACATTTAGTGACAGTATATCAACAGGGGTAAAGGGGTAAATGATAAGAGGTGCGTGAGTGACACAAGTGTACTAAGAATACACGTAGCCGCTGTGCAGAGTTGAAGGGAAATTTTTTTCTACTAATTTTGTTGTCAGTAATTTATTTTCCTTTTCAAAATTCTCTACTATGCTTTTTTCTTCTATTTTATTTTCAGAACTATATAATTCCATAAAACGCACTTATGATAATGTGGAAACAACACATAAATTAGAAAAGTAAATGGTAAATCATCTCCACTTACACAGTACATTTACTCCATTTGGTTTCAAACCAGCATTCAGATAAAGGATGCTGAGAGGGCCATTCTTGGAAGTCATTTTCAAGAACTTTTGATATTGCATTTTTAATCAGACAATAAATCAACCATTGTTACAGTTACTTGCATTCCTGTCTAAAATGGTATCCCTTTCAACTTGAATTAAAAAAAAAAAATCCTTCACTGTAGAGATTCAACATTTGCTTCGCACTTCAGGATATCAGAACTTTCAGATTTAGCTTTACAAAAGATGATTATTTTACCATGAGTATGAGGGTTATGACTGCTATTGATCATTGTTGTTGTGACATCATGTTGGAGTAGCTCGAATTGTATATTATGAGAACCACACATTGTCACAATAGTTAATAGATTTGAGTAATTTAATTTTCATACACTGTATATTTCCTTGTTCTATTAATCATGATGACTAATGCACCTTCATAAGGAAAGGATATGCACCAGAGGACACTGTGATTACTCAATGATATTCAGGCAGGCTTTAATAGGTTCAGTTCCACATATTCTGCTCATATCATTGTAAGATATTCTATCTCTCATGCAAAGTGATAAGCTGTCTCTTGTAAGTATACTTTGATATTAAGTATTTACCTTTTCATAGCAAAATGGGCACCAATGTACAAGGCCTTCATTTGATATAGATTTGTTTAATTCAAAGTTTTCTGCATAAAGCCTCATGCAAAATCTTGTGCAAAGAATTTTGTTTACGGCATTAATATATAGCTCCAAAGAGATATGCCGTAAATGAGCATGTAAATTAAATTAAATTAAATTAAATTAAATTAAATTAAATTAAATTAAAACAAAATAAGGTTGTATCTCAGATTTTCCATTTTCATTATCATACATGTTTTATGTTTTTTCAGCTAATCCAGAGCTATGCATCAGTTGTATTACACAAATACACAAACACACAAACACACTATTGTGGGCAATGAGAATCCTAAAAACTACAATAACAAGTAAGATACCAGGACAATCAGAGGAATCAGAGGCAAAGCTGCATATTTATCTTTGTTTTATCAGCAAATTACTGTGGTTAATTAGTCAGACTTAACAGAAAACAGATGGAACAGGAACTTTCATTATTTATGATTTTCAATTTAACTGAAGGGAATTTAGTGAATGAATGAATATATTTATTCATATCAAATGACCTACCATCTGATACACTTTGAAGGACATATTTTACACTTTGTAATCTGGGCCAGCAAGTTTCAAACTTGTTAACTAATGCATGTTCGGCAAAAGTGGTCAACTGTATCTATTTTTTTTTTATTGGAATAGTTCACAGTTTGAGGATACACATAAAGTAAATAATGCAAATTTGGTTAATGCACAGTGTATTTTGTGAGTTGAGTCATGAAAAAAAAAGCTGTCTGATGAAAAAATATCAAAAGCTTAAATCTTGTGGTCTCATGTGTTCTGCTCACTAACTTTCTGCCTGAACAACTAAACTCTGCTTTTCTGAGAGGACCGAACTCCCTGGAGGCTGCTGTCATCAACAAAACAGACACTGCTGTGATGAAGGTGATGAAGGATGACAAGAAAATAGCAGATACCAATTTCTTACTGGATTTACAATTCAAATGTATTGAATAAACAATTTACATTGTCTGTCCCTGTATTTTGGGGTTTCTGTTCGGCTTGAGGTTTAATTCAAAATACAATGTCTGGTAAATATCTAAAAAAAAAAAACAGTAGTGATGAACGATATTTTACTGATTTCTCATGAAATCGCTTTTTGCTACTTGCAGGAAGTAAGCCTGAGGTGGAACCAATGACCGAGTGGGTTTTTGGTTCCTTCCGGTATGTTTTTATTGGCCCACAGTCCGGAAGAATGAGTTGAGAGAGTTGCATTTTCACTGTTAGTGTTCCGCTCAGCGCCTAACAGCACAGCTTTCTCACGACCCAACAAAGCAAGCAGGTATTTCACTTTGGATTATAAGTAGCAAATTAATACAATGAAAAGCAGAGTGAATGTGTACTTCAACAAAAGGGCAAAAATACAGACCAAAAGCATCATTTTACTTCGTCTCAGCCCCGTATGTAAGTATATCAAACAAATGCTTCATCGCCTTGTGTAAAATGAAATGTCACGTCAACAAAGGCGATAATTGTTTTGATAATTTTCTTTAAGTTAGTCCTAGTTTTCATCCTATTTCGATGAAGTGATGATACTGTTGTGCTGATCTTACTGACATTCGCACATTCGATTCAGTGATCATCCTAAATAATGTGTTGTTGAAGGGCTTTGCTGAAATTGTTCCGACTGAACACTCACATTTACACATCTCATTCTTTCTGCACATATAATTGAAATAATTGCTCTCATCATAATTCAGTCTGAATCATTTGTTGGATCAACAACCAATTAAAATTAATTTACCGGTACAATCCGAAGTATTGAACGACGCTGATGTTCATTTTGCATAAGTGCTGTTACAAGTTCCTCTTCATTTTTTTTTTTTAATTTTTCCACAGAAAAAGCAAGGTTTCTTCAATGGCTTCACTGTGGTCCCGAATATCTGCAGTTCTTCCTTCCAATCAGGAACAGTTGCAACTGCAGTTCAGGGACAAGGTGGATTCCAGTGTTGTGGAAGTGCTGAAACGGACCGCGTGGCAGCTTTACACTGACTCTACACCATCCTCCTGTTTGCTCAATGCTCAGGTCATTTTAGACATTTCTTGGGAGAAACTCAACACAGGAACGTGGCGAGACGTGGACAAGGAATGGAGACGCGTTTACTCTTATGGCTGCCTGTTTAAAGTGGCAGCACTGTGTCGAGAAGATCCATCTGAGGAAAAAATCCTGCTGGCCATTCGGACTTGTGATATGGGATTAATCATGGGCGCGGCCATCATGGATAACATACTTCAAGTTATAGTCCCTATTCTCCGGGGCGAAATCAGGAAATCATCAAAAGAAGTGGATGAACCTGAACATGTAGCCAAGGTCAATGTTTTACTTGTTTTCTCTTTTATTTTGAAACACAGTTCTAAGTGATGATGATCCCATATTCATGAAACCCTTTCTTTTTCTTTCGTAAGAATGATTTCACTGATAAGTGCTCCTCTAACTTGTTCCTTCAGTTACACTGTTGTTCATTTATGGCATCAGATTCTGACCTCATATCTGACTTCTTGATGATTATACAATTTTGCATTTAAATCCAGATCTCTGAAATCATTGTTTATTCCCTCTATGACATAAGTAAACAAAATGTGTAAGAAGTAATTATCCAAGATGTTTTCTATTTTATTTGTGGGACCAAGGTGGATATTTCACAGTTTTTTTCCTCTTCAAAGTATTACAGAATTGGAATACATTTTGAAGGTTTCCCTATTAATGTTACATTTTTCTTGATGCTGTCATGCTTAGAATAACAGACTAAGCTTTGCGGGCTTACATAGGTTTACTTGTCTTCTATTTTTTTCAAAAATGTTCAAACCAAAGCATTCATTTGCCCTTTATCCCTAAAGTCACACATTCATTTCATTTTTATTTCCATGAAAAAATCTTGAGACATTGAGATGAATTGATACATATTTTTTGATTTTGCCTCATTAATAGCGAATCAAGATGGACGTCCCACATGTTCCACTGATCCAAGAGGCTTTGGCAGTGCCGAGGATCAAGTGTCCTTCGCTCGAGAGCTTCAAGACCAACTACCTGCTCCCCCTAAAACCAGTTATTTTAGAAGGGATCGTTGACCACTGGCCTGCCTTCAATGAGCACCCATGGAGGTGAGTCTTTTTTCATGTGCTTCTGTTGAATTGGTGAGACTCATATATTCTCCAGAGAATTTCATCTAAAATAAACATACACCGTTTGACTCTGAAATTACCATACAATAAAAGCCTGTGAAATTTAGTTTGGTTTTAAAAAAAAAGGCATATATGTTGGAGGTCATGCTCAATATTTGTTTGGTTTCAACCCACAACTCTTCCCAATTTAGAAAATAAATTTCAGCTTACCTGTTTGGAATTTGGTATTTTTGCTTTGCAAAACACTTTGAATATACTGATTACATGTTGTAGTGGTCACTACTTGTCAAAGCCCTGAGTGAAGTGACTGACGTCGGAGTCTGGTTCAACTCCTCCTCCATCTTTGAACATCCCTCACTGTCATGCCTTGTCCTGATTCCTGGTATCCTGCAGACAGCTGGCACTCAGCTGTGATGCTGAAGATTATTGGGACGTTCATGCATGAAATTTTTTCGACTGCTGCTCAAATTCAAATGCACAGATGCACATTGTCTCTCTCCTGCAAAGCATAGACTACCTGAGGTCTGTTGCTGGTTGCCGGACAGTCCCCATTGAAGTGGGATCCAGGTATACAGACGAGGAGTGGTCACAAAAACTCCTAACCGTCAATGAATTCATCGATAATTATATTTTGAAAAAAGTAAGTGTGTCCTTCCTCATCAGCACGCCTCGTAAAATTCCAACATATGATTTCACTGAATACGAATTAATTTTATGCAGCATGAAATCTCAGAGGACAGGGTGAATGGCGTGGGTTATCTTGCACAGCACCAGCTTTTTGATCAGGTGAGTTTCAATGTGTGTGATCTCAGGAAACCGCCTGTCTTAGGTACATATGATTCACATAATTTATTTAACAATGTTAGGGTCACCCCTTCTGGCAAAATAAGTAATAATTTCTGGATGATTGGTGATAATGAGCCCCTTCTAATTGCTTATGACATCCTGTGACATTTATTTCATTTTCAGCTCATTCTCACAGTGTATATTTTTTACAGAGTATTTTATCCAGTTGAAGCTGGCATGATGTATTCAAGGTGTTTGATAGATCAAATCTGCAAATTTTTGCAAAAATTATAGTTTTGCAAAACTGACAGTTTTGCTAACCTTCTTTTTCCTTATAGACTTTAAGTAGTTAACTTCTACATACCCACATATATGATCAGATTAAGGTCAATAAATGCTTTCTATTGGAATGCTGTCAGTGAAAGATTATTCTCAGGATATCACGGTATGCGAAATTCGGGTGTCTTTGTCAAAATCTTCTTGTCTTTGCAACTGGACTTCAGTTTCTTGACATGAAGACGTTTCCCCCCCTCATCCAAAAGGCTTCTTCAACTCCTCTTCAGAACTGAAGAAGCCTCTCCATGACCTGGATGACTGAGAACCTCCATAGACAAATTTTAGTATGTTAGCAACAATGTACCAAACACATCAATGAAGTAAAAAGATGCGATCGTGTCAGCCAGTTCATCATCCACCTCCATTCCGTAGACTTTTATAATTATTTCTAAAGAAATACAATCTTAATATAGGTGATCTGACTGAATGAATGGCTGAGCGAGAAGTGGGCCATTGGCTGACTTTAGATTTATCAAATCTGTTCTTCCCACAGAAATTAAAAGATGATGATCTGGAATGGCTGTGGACAATTAGAGGGGATGAGGGGTGGGGAGAGATTGACTGCTTGCCGAGCTAAAGTCACTAACACACAAACATTGCATATGGACTCTTTCTCTCCCAAGAAATGTATAAATAATGATCTGCACTGGATGATGGCAGAAAGGGGGAGAGTATAAGTCAAGGTAAATGAACTGCTCATTTACAATTAAAGATAGAACACAGCTCATATGGTCAGTTTGAAACACACGCACACTGAGTTACACAGTGCTGCTATTCATTGTCAGTTTCTCTGGACTTGCCATGTTTGTTGTTGCATAATTAATCAAGCTACATCATATGCGTATGTGTATCTTCTAAGACAAAGGTATAGAGAAACAATTCTTAAATGCATCTTGGGCCTGTTGCCAACTGCATTTTTCTTGCCCACTTTTGATCAGATTGTTTGGAAGGCAGTTTTTGTCAGGCGTGGGGCGAACACACACTCAAACACACAACACAAGCACACATTTCACCCGACTGAACACAGATAACGTGACGACAGTTTGCAGTGTAGCATCATATCCTTTAATTGACTGGCATTGAAACACAGAGGCATTGTTGTCACATGTCGATTCTAGGGTGACCGTTGTGTCGTGTTTAGCCTCTCAACCCTCAAAATTCTTGGTGAAGATCATAAGCAGACCTGAGCAGCACTTTCTGCTTCAGAATTAATGTTTGGGTGCACTTCAATTTGTTTCAGAAAATGGATGGGGACTCAGGGTTTGATAAATCCAGCAGCATTTGGAGGCTTTTCACTGTGTTCATTATTGTAATGTATTCAGGAAATACAACCAATTTACAGAAAGACAGTAAATTAGGTGGCACAATACAATGCATTGTATCAGCTTGTCTCATCTTGGTGTATCGTTTTGCTGAATTTTGAAATTAAATCCTACAGTTACTTGTTTACTGCAATGCATTTCACATTTTGATGCCCTGGTATTGATAATTTTTAATACATTTTAAACATAATTTTTGTCATCATACGATTTTGTACATTGACATTGCTGCATCTCAGTGCACCCATGGCTGTGGAGCAATTTGAAAAAAATAAAAATAAATAAATAAATAAGATTATGTACGATGTCATGTTGTGATTTACTTTAACCATGCTAATTTTCAGTCCAAAATTTAATACAGCAACAGTCTGCGACTGGCTGGAGATAAAATCTCTGTGTGGATTGTACCAAAGAATGCTACCCAATCTTTGTTCAGCTGGTGTTCTTGTTCATGGACTTACGGTGCACTACAGGAAATTGGTTTAGTTGACAACACCAATCATTTCTTGCCTTATTATATTAAAATGTCTTTTTTTTTCAAGAAGATTGAATTATATTAAAAACCACTGAATATACAAAGGTATTTAATATCAGAATAATAGATCAAAAGGCCACTCATTACATGGGGATGATTTAAAAGCTCATTTAATTTGCATCATGTTTTCGGAAGTCATGACAGAATGTTGTGACACAGGTCAAAATATAGGGAATGAAATTTATAAGTTAATTATCCATATATTCATGCATGGCAGAGCTGAAGGGGACAAACAAATTGTCTTACTTGGAAACAGCTATGATTTTTGCTGTGATTTCCCAGAATACAGGATGAGATATTACTTATCCTTAAACGCTCCCTTGATCTGCCTTTATTTGTTTCATGTTGCCTTAGATACCAGAACTGAAGGCAGACATCCGCCTCCCTGATTATTGCTGCCTTGGCGAGGAAGATGAGGACAATATTACTATAAATGCGTGGTTTGGGCCTGGAGGAACCGTGTCGCCTCTCCATCAAGACCCCCAGCAGAACTTCTTGGCCCAGGTGACCATCAGTAGAGTATTGGTAATCTATCTAATCCATTGGAGTCCCAGCCGTTCTCTGCCATTAACATTTTAAGACTCAGTGTGATATCGGTCCATCCATAAAATACATTATCATTGAATACATTATTAAGTCATCAAACTTCAGCCTACAAGTGTCACAGAGACCCTGTTGTCACAGATGTCACATCACATGATTGTACTTTAACTTCAATGGATCTGCCTGTCTACACATCAGGTGGTGGGCAGTAAATATATACGGCTATACTCTCCAGAGGACAGTGACAAGCTTTACCCGCATCAGTCGCAGCTCCTCCACAACACCAGTCAGGTGGGAGTGACGCTTCACGCAGTCTGTGAATGTATTTCTGGTCCGCCACCATATGCAGCGTTTCCCATTTCTGCCTCGTGTCGTGCAGGTGGAAGTGGAGAACCCAGACACCGTGCAGTTTCCAGAGTTTGCGAAAGCACCGTATCTGGAATGTGTGTTACAGCCAGGGGACGTGCTGTTCATCCCAGTCCAGCACTGGCACTATGTCCGATCCTTGGAGCTCAGCTTCTCTGTCAGCTTCTGGTGGTCATGATTGCTATGAAAGTACAGGTGTATTTTTATAAAGGTGTATTTCGGTGTATACACCTAAATTTAGTTGTATTATACATTTAAATACATTTAGGTATATTTAAATAAAGTTTTTTTTTTCTTTTTAGAATAAAGTTTTAAGTTGTCCTGTTTTGTCTTTTTTTTTTTTCTTTTTTGGAGAGAAATCAATCAATGCTCTCTGTTGGACATCTGAACTAATGAACAGAATAATTCATGTCAGTGTCAATGACTCAAACCATTGATCCCAGAACGACGAACACACACCCAGACTGATTTGTTTAATTGTGCAGCTGATTATTGCAGCATCTATTATGTGTCAAGCTATCAGCAGTGTGAAAATCTAAGCGGTTAAATGTTGACGTTCATTTCAGCCCGTATTTTATTTATGTAGTTTTGTGAGGCATCTAATTCAATAAGGTTTTTTTTTCAAAATGGTTCATTTAATTGTGCTTTCAACCTCATTTCAACTAATATCCTGAGGTGTGTGATTTACATAATTCATGGAAATGAGGCGAGTCTTCAAATTTAATTACCAAGCAAGCTACATATTTGAAAATGTGGTTCTAAACATGACCGGTTATACTGGCAGTCTGTGGCCATCAAGCGGGTCGTGGAGGAGAATTAATAAATTAAATGAATGAATCCCCTGGGCTCAGACAGACTTTGAAATTAAAATTGTCTCATTGGTTATGTACCCCGACAGTACAACTCTTGTCGAGAACAGAAAAATTACAAAGCCTTGCCTGACTACAAAGACTGCGGTGCTTTGTTTCAGATCTCTGACCTCCAAACAAACCCTGACGCATATCCTGTAGGTTCTTTACAATAAAGCTCATTAATTAAGAGCCGTGAAGTAGATGAGAATGTGACCAAATTAAGTAGATCTGGTCTGAAGGATACATTTGATCTAGTATTCTGGCCTGATCGTTATTAGTATTGAGGGAAATTATGGGCTTGCAGGCAGAGAATTTCTGAGGAGGAACGGAGGAATTATAGGATTTAGTCAATTCAAACTGAAATTTGAATGGAACTTACTGATGCAGAAATAATGTGATCTTTTTTTCCCTTCTATGTGTTGAATAGCTTTTACAGTTTTCGAGGTAGTTTTAAATTTTGATTAATAGTCTTATCGGAGGCACTAAGTAATAAGGGTACATCAGTGAACACAGTAATAACTGTCAACAGTTAACTAAACTGTCCAGAAGCCAAAGCACAAATGCGCTGCAGATGGCATTCTGCAACAAGGAAAGTCCGGTCTTTTTGAAGAAATGCAATCACTGAGACAGGAAACATTTCTATAAATTATAATTTTTAACATTTTATTGCCCATTGTCAAAGTGAAATGTATTCCTATGAGTAGCCTGAAATAGTCTTTACAAGGAGACCCATCATACAAATTCCAATACCAGACTCCCATGTCTGGTAGAGTTAAAAAAAAAAAAACAGCAAAATTTTATTTATCAAAACATTAAGATACTGACATTTACAATGGTATTACATTAATATCTACAGTTTACAAAAGTGTTAGGCTGAGTGATTGTCAAGCATTATTGTTTGTTCAAATGGCAGGATGTACACTACATTATGTTCTGCCGTGAATGTCATAGTGGCAAACTCTTAACTGGAAGCAATTAGAGGACAGGAGTTTTCAACAGTGACATTGTCTTCAATAAGCAACCTCAGCTAGAGGCAATAAAGATAAGTATCTGATAAGGCAATTGAGTGTTTGTCCCGGCCTCATGGGGTCATGATAGGGCAGTAATACAGTGAGAAATCATTTCTATTACCTCTGATCACCATGCATGTGCAAGCCGGGATGCCAACGACAACATGACGTTATTCCGTTTAGTCCAGGAAACCCAAATATTATTTTTACCCTAAAACTTATCTGTTAGTGCATCATAAGGCTTTAAGCTCCTGGGGACTTCAGTCTTTCAATCTTCAATCTTTCTAATATTCTTGTAAATCCAAGGATGCAGTCTGCATCCTCTCCACCACGAAAAAGAAGAGCGTTCCAGTGAAGCCCAAAATAACCATCAGTAGGAGCTGCCATGTTAGCGGGATGTAACCACTGTAAAAGAATGCCACCGCTGCAAACACAGACTGAAAAGAGAAGAAAAAAAATTAGAAAAGGTTGTCACTGGACAACAGAGATGGCAAACGGCTGATCCCTGAATAACTGAATGAATACAATCAAACTTTGGAAACTTCAATCATCCAATCCAATCACAGAACCACTGCCTTGTTAGAAATGTTGTCTTCAGTTTAACTCCTGGATGTTTTTGGATTGAGAATCAGGAGAAAAACCAGAAAGGCGTGGTGGGGCTTGGAAACACCACATTTCAGTCCAGTATGTCACCTTATTTGAACCATTAACTAAAAACACTACCAGGCCACCTTCTTGATTTACATGAGAAGGTAATACTGTATCACCAAGGAGCAGGCTATGGAAACTTTTGTCCCTAACCGACTGTTAGGGAACAACTACCGTTGTACTCAATGCACTTTATGGGTAACATTGAAATGAACTGTTAAGTTCCTGTTTTAACGGCAGAATAGCATTATTTATAAGCTGTGTTTCTTTCAAGAGAAATGATCTGCAGCAAAGGAGAGCAGAGAAAAGGGAGGCTTAAAAGACATCTGTGGGTTGCTGCTGTTGTTGTTTTTTTTCGCAGGTGAGTTTATTTCGCACTTGAAAAGACAACGTCTTAAGTTGCCCTGCTCGACTCCGCAAACGTGTATCTGAGAATTGGCAATTTGGGGTTACCTGAATGAATTTGAAGATGGCGAACGCTGGTGTGCTTTGTTCCATGTAAACACGCCCTAATATGCTGTAGAGCTGCGTGTTAAAGCAGCTGTCCCCGAGTCCAAGCAGGAAACTGCACAGCAGTGCAATCGATACGCTGGAGAGGAAAAGAACTTGTGTTTAATCACTAACCAGCCTTTTTTTTCGTAAGGAAACAGTTTACAAACTGACTACCTGGGAGTTAGAAACGGGCTCTTTAGACTGGTGGTATTAAACACAGTTGGGGCGTCATCGGGGATGTTGAGAAAGATCAGATAGAAAGCAATGAAATGAACCACCATTCCCAGAAACACCACGGACGTCCGTCTGAACCGATTGTTCTTACACAGCAATCCAAACAGGCCTCCGCCTGGGGGGCAGAGAACACCTGTTTTAATGCAATGTCCGAGGGTGGTGGTCAAAGAGTTGGACACTTTCTGAGATTATTAAATGCGTACCCACTATCTCTCCAACGCCCACCACAATTCCCGAGATCCCGATCAGACCTTTAGCTGCATCTCCAAACTGCGTTGTCGCTCCGATACACGTTCCATAAACACCACTGTAGAAGGAAAGCTCCAGGCCTGCAGAACAATGTTATCACCTCAGGCTTCAGCGTGAAACATCATTCCTGTATCGATGTATTCTCCATCTAACTTACCGCTGTACGCCATGCATGGACTCAGAAGCACAATGGTTTTCGTCTTCACAAGCTCGAGGATAGTTTCTGAGGTGACACAAATAAACTACTGATGAATAAGGATTACATTTGCTGCAGCGACGCATGGCTTCATTTATATTTATAAATTCCCACTGCTGCCCCACTTTCTCTGACACAGAGATGAAATTATAAATTGACAGTGGAGTACAGGTATAAGAAAATCAAAAATTCAAAACAGGAAAATCATGCTCTTTGTTCGTTTACACTTGAATGTCCCTTTTTTCACATAAATCAGTTTGGTTTCTGATAAACCTGTTACTTTTAGGGATGGTGTGCAAGCCCTGATGCACACACATACACACACAAGATGTGTGCAAAAGCAATCTGATCACAGAGACAACTTCAGGCTGCAGAAAAAGACAAGTCTGACTATATGGAGAGTTCCCAACTGACAAACAGAGATATAATCTGGAATGAGCACTTTCTATCTATTGCTATGTGGCACTACGAGATATTTATCTACATGAATTGATTCCTCCAAAACAGAACTGCTTGCTTAAAAGAGCGATGAATTGCAGCAAGGTTACCAATAAGAAACAGAGAAACAAAAAAGATACTCAGATGAAGAGAATTTAATCAGCCCAATAGTTTCCTATAGAAAAAAAATCTTGAATGTACATAAACATTATTTTATCACAAAACCAAACACTGTCCAAAGATCAACTGCTGAAGACATGTTCCTATATGATGAAAATTCTTACCGATGCACTTGTTGATTCATATTTAATTGCTATTATTAAACTCAAGGTAGTCTATACTTACTGAAGTCTGATTTGGCATCTTGTAGAGCACAGCTTGTCCTGTGTTTATATCTAAGCAAAAGAAAATATATTAATTGCATTTGTGTTCAATAGAAATAAACTGCATTAAAAAGGGATGTACACAAGATGATTTTCGCTCAGCACCAGGAGTGAAAAAAACCAAGGCCTATTATACAGATTACAAGAACTCTGCCAAATCTCCGGACTGAAAACTAGCTTTATTTGCGGTCAAACACTACAACAACACCTTGTTGTGCTGTTAGAATCCTGCGCACATTCAGATTCAGCCAAAAGCAAGGATCAAATGGAGCTGCTTGAACTACATGCTGCCATCATCCAACATAACACTGTCTAAAATTAGCGCCTCAACAATTTTCTGATCACCTAATGCTAGTGTTGTCATGCTTTTAAAATCAAAATATTCCTATGTTTCTTTGCTGTGTGCCTAATTTCTTTCTGTTTTTTTAATTTTCACAGTTTGCAAAGACATGAATTTTCATCAACATCAGACAACGTGGATGCCCCTGAGTGGAAAGATTTTGATTTCTCAAGAGAACCCCTTGTTTTTCGTGGCCGCTAATCTCTCTGATGCACAGTTTGAAACACCGTGATCAGGTGTGATTCTCAGTTTGCAAAAACCTTGGGAAAATCTTTTTTAACATATTCAATATCAATATTGTCACCTCCTTAAAATAATCACGTTTTTACATTTTTCAGTAAACGCAAAAAAACTAAGCCTTATGTTGACCGACAAGTCGATTTAGGCAAAAAAACAACAACATTTTTATCAAAAAATGACAGACAATGATTTTAAGAAGGTGACAATATATTTATTTTTCTTTCCACAAGAAAGTTTCCGTCTGGGTTGACCTTCAGCCTCCTTTGTACCACTGTGTTTTGGAAATTTCAGTGTTATGATTGATTTTGTGAGAGTGAAGTGAAAAGCCATGCAGTAGCTCAAGGATTTTAATTTACATCACACGTGCTGAAAGCAGGGACTGGCCTTCCTCCTCAGACAGTATTTCCTCGTCATGATGGCTCTTTCTCAGCACCAAGAAGCTGAACGTGCCAAGAATGGAGGCAACCAGTAGGGAGAGGAAAATGTTTCTCCTGCTAGTGTCTGAGAGAAGAAATAAACTTGTGAATAGTATAACAAATTAATTCAGCAGCATATTAAGAACAACTTATCTCTCAACTTTCTTTGGCATGCCACTCTATTATGATAATCACAGTACTTACTCAAATGAAAACCTACCTGGTATTTGTCTTCGTCCATTCCAGTCCAAATAAATGTAAAGATTGCCAAACAACATGCTGTGAAGCGGATTAGTTACATATAAATAGAAAAAAAAATATTGCGGTAAAATGTTATTGTGGTGATACAGCAACCTTCTCAACATTCCACCAAACTCATAAGTCACTCAAACAAGGCCTTGTTTTGGTGGGAATTAATGCGCTGTCCTTTTTCTTGATTGTCATCAAAGAACAGGGAACAAAAAATTGAATTTGTACATCAGAAAGAAATCATTATTTATATTCATCATAATATGATTTAAAAATACTTTTTTCTGTCCATTCATTTTGTGTTGCAGCAGCTCTGAAATCGCTTTATTTCCCATTCCAGACATGATTTACTTCTTATTCTGTGATTTATTGTTTCAATGCAAATGTCTCTATTTTTACACTTATCTTCGTAACTCATTCCCAGGGTTTAGGACATTGAATAGTTCGCCTGATGTTATAGCGCCCCCACTAGGACAGTCAGTGGAATAAGAAATAATTGTTTATCACTAAACGTCGTCAAAGAAATAATGTTTAGCCCTTTAAAGAAAAAGGCAACAATACCCTTTAATTTTATGAAACCGTTCATTTGTTACAGTTGACATTGTTAAATATTCCATCTATTTCTGCCATTAATTAGAACGAAACTACAAATGTAGATGAGAAATGATCCTGCCCCAAGGCCTCAGTGAAGAATAACAAGCATTATTAATAAACAACAGTAAAAGTATTATATGTGTGTGTGTGTGTGTGTGTGTGTGTGTGTGTGTGTGTGTTTGTGTTTGTGTTTGTGTTTGTGTTTGTGTGCTGGTGGATGAGGGTGGATGGGTGGGTTGGGGGTTTTTGCGCCTGCAGGCTGTGAGAAAGTGATTCATAAGTTTACTATGGCAGGAATCACCACTGTGAAGTCAGATTAGAATTGTCCTATTGGTGAGCTTTAGCCAAAATGACAGCCAGCGTACTTATTACACTAATTTAATTAGCATGTTTTAACAAATACAAATAAGTTGACTGAGAAATTGTGCTGAGTATGAAGGCTGAGTGTATGAGATTAAAACCCGAACATTAACCTGTAACTGTTTCCAAGGGACTGGTGTTTTTCTTTTCAGTTTAAAAAGCAGCTGACAGATGCGACATTTGAATGTCTATTTTAAAATAAGTGAGTAACTTCTTGTCAGGCTAAAAGTGTTTGTTTTTATTTAAGGGGTTTTACCCAAACAAGCAAAACAGTAAAAAAAAAATTACTGTCACTTAATGTACTGTTTAAACACATCAAAACTTGATCTTCTGAATCTAAAGATAATTAATTCATTTGAAGTGAAATACTTCTAAATATTCTTCTGTAACTAATGGTAGTCTCTCCTCAACTGTGGTGAGGTTTCAATGAATCCTCTATGCACAGATGTGACGTTAGACACTCTTAGCTAACTGTGTTAATGACTGTGTACCTGCACTGCAATAGAGCCCAGAACATCCCTGTGTTCCTGTTGATGGTGGAAGCCTCTGAGTTTTCCACCAGAAACTTTCCTTGAGCTGTCCAGAGCACTAAAGGGATATAAAGGAAACTGGGTCAGTTGCGGGGGTTTACCAGTTAATTGGCAGCATCAAGTGAATTGGTGCTATGTGTTGTCATATGTCTGGCTATTCAGATGAGCAGAGACAAGATGAAAACAACTGCTGTACTGAAAACTGCCTTGAATCCTTTTTCTTCAGTAAATGCCAAGCACAGAGACGCCCTCTCAATTGCTGTGCGCTATTCGCTGTAACAGTTTCCAAGCATTTAAGGTCTATTTTCAGTTATACTATGTGTATGCATAAACACAGCACAGCCATCATAATCACTGCATGCATGATTGAACACTACTTCTAATTCCAACAACTTGCCAAGGAGGCTTCTTTGCACAACAAATAATATTATGTATGACAGTCAAATGTTAATATCTGCTACTTTGTATATGTATTTTCAACTAAAACGTGAATGCTCAACTAAACAGAAAGGGATCTCAGCCGAATTACCATCCTCTGGGTTTTGACCACATTAAACACAAAACCTTGCATAACCATCTGGCATCAACACAACTGACTGACTCTTACCGGTATGTCTACAAATACAGGCAGCAGCAAGCAGGTGTGGATGAAGTAATATTGGACAGTCTGTTCTACACCTCACAAATTGTTATTACTCTATCTAATAGCCAATGTACAAAGCTGCATGTGATGCTGTTGTGTACATTACTTGAAGTTTTTCTATAGCATCACTTGAGATGTACTGTCCCTTAATTGACAGTCAACAAAACACAGTTACAACTGAACTATTAAAAATTAGCGTGTGGTTCCCAAAGTGCACATACATATGCAAAAAATATATAACGTTAGCATTTTGAACACAACTTTTCAGTCCATATGTTCTGCCTATTTGTTTTATTTAATTTTATATACAATTTAATAGTATGTAATGCAACATAGAAGAGATTACTGTAATTTTTTCTCTTAATATTGACACTTCACAAAGTGAAATCAATATTTTCTCAGGTATGGTAACAGTACCATCGCTTGCTCACCTGCCTCTGAGAACACATGATAGTGCTCTAGAAATGCATGTGACCACACCAAGAGTTGCTGTGTTAAACCATCAAGAATCATTTTTATCTTATGAAGTGACCGAGCGATTGGTGGGGGAACTTACTGGCTGCTCCGAAGCCGATGAGCACAGAGGTCAAGTAAAAGGACCATGTGGAAGGGATGATGAATACAGCGATGTATCCACTTGAAAACAAATATGTTTAAATATTAACAACATGTGGCCTAATTCTGTTTCAGAATCACAGGTGATGATCCCGGTTACCTGTATAGGAGGCCGCTGAAAAACATAGACATCTTTGGTCCTATCACCGCAACAAATGTTGGTGCTAGTAGATTCGCAAACGAAAAGACCCCATAGATGATTCCGAGACTGTGGAGGGGGATAACATTGGTGATTCTGGAAAGATGTGAAACATCCAGCATTAATTCAAGATTGATAGTCTTTTAATTCAATGCTGACCTGTGGTAACCGCTTCCGGTGAACGTGTCGTTCCTCAGGCTCTTCACAACGGTTTGCTGAAAATGAGAAGTGGGGATGGTGAGTGGGGGGGCATTCATAGCAAAAGGGGGCTTTAGACATGACGTGATGGGTCATAATTATGTTTCCAGTTCTCTCGTTCATTAGTTTCTTCCAGAAAATTAGAAACACGAGCTGCGCCTGACCTGCAGCACAAACAAGGTAGACTTTTCAGATAAACATCTGTGGAAACAAATAACTGCATGATTTAAAAGCTACAAAGATGTAATATTGAAACTGAAGAAACCTCCAGATTGGGGAAACGTCTTTGGGGAAATCAACCAAGTTCAGCTGACACGATAAGATATAACAATGATTTCCCATATTAGATGACCTTTGTGTTGGGTTGATTGGTTTATTATTGCATGGTTTAAAATTTGGCCTTTGGGGCCAGGAAAGATATGGTCAATGAAACACACACACACACACACACACACACACACACACACACACACACACACACACACACACACACACACACACACACACACACACACACACACACACACACACACGGATATTTCGAATGCGACTAGGGAGACAGATGAGAGAAATCTCGCTGCAGACTTACTTCGACATTCCCGCAGGTTGTGAAGGCGGTGAAGATGAAGAGGAATCCGACGCCCAAAACAACAACATTCACAGTTCTTCTGTCTGCCATGATGCATTAAACCGCATGCCAGTGCTCACTTGACAAAAAGACGATAGAGAAAGAGAAAAAAAGGATCGACTCCCATAACGATTCGGTTAACAACCCGATAATTCCATTTGGACAAAGTTGAGTCAGTGAAGTTGTAGCTACTGCTTGGTTACAGCTTAATACGCATATAGCTGGAGGAGGAGAGAGGATAGATATACTAACAGTTTAATAAGGTACGTCCCTCCTACAGTACGCGTGACAACTTGTGACTTAAATTAAAAACAATTTATGCGATTTTGCCTTTAGGCTGACTTCTTTCGTCACGGTTGTCGTCACCGTTTCCCTCTTCTTCGTCTTCTTTCTTCCCACATCTGTGGTCATTTGCTCTAATTACGGCTCTGCTGCCTTCATGAGGGACACAAGAGGAACACCGCTTCCCCCCACGGAAGTGGGTAGAAAACACACACAAATCAAAATCTGGTCACAAACGCATAAAACATTTAAAGAAATATCAATCACTAAGATCAGATCGGGAGGGGAGAATGTCATTGAAAATGTTTTGGTCCTCTTTTAGTCTCTTCTGCGGTGCCATCGTGTCATTAAATTAAATGACTGATTTCCCCAAGCCCTCTCTTTGTGGTCTATATTTTTTAAGTGATGATCTAAATTAAAATATCGGGTGATAGTGAGAGATCCACAAGCAATAGCGCGACCACAAACTCCACAATGTGGTTTAATCAAATGCGTAGACATGGAAAGAGAGCAAGACTTCGTCTTCCCTTTCTTTTATTTCAGGTGGGTCATCCATTGAACAGGGAAAAACAATTTAAACACATAAAATGCCAATGCAAGTCAACACATGTCAAAAGCTATGTATTTAATAAAGTAGGGCTGAGATTTAAGTCCGAGCAGTAACGCAAATGTTCAATAGTTGGCAAAAGCGCATTGTTTTGGGATCGAAGCAGCAAAAAAAAAGCCAATGAAGAAGAAAATATTGACCAATCGTGTTGCAGGAAAGTGCCACCTCCGGTGTCTGCCTTCACTGCCACGACATCAAAGATGCTTAGTGAAGTGAAATAGTTCCCACCCGGTCACTCCTCACCTTGCTAACTCCGGAGTCTGGCTTTATTTTAAATAATCTCAATCTGAATGGTCAGTTTTGCTCCAGTTTTACTCTGCCATGTCAACGAAATATTCACCTTACACGGGAATGTTTAAAATAAAATTCTATCGACATTCATCCCCCCTGTGCACATGCATACACATGTATCATCTCTATCACCACCAGCTGGTAATTGTAAATTTAAATGTGTTACTGTACTGATCAAATAGTAAGCGTATGTGGATTTTCCAGTAATTTAATGTGGCAAACACGCATTCCCCTACTACGTTTTTTTTTTTTTTTTTGCGCTGTCGCTCTAACACGAGTACTAACTCTGAAATAGTCAACTTTTGCTCTCCTGAATAACAGAGTTCATCCTGTGCTGTGTAATCTCTTTGCCACAATCTGCCACAGATTGTACACAATCATCATGGCGACCCAGGATGGTGGGTATTGAGAAAATATTGTAATATTTCTTTCACATCTCAACATTGTGTCGCGTCATTGTTCATGAAATAACGCATAATTCTACTTGGCACGTTGATCTACGACACTGTTAACATCGGTATACGGTAGATCCATGTCTCGTAACGCTTTTCTTGATATGTTCATGTTGTTGCTAGCTCATGCCCACGATTGCTAACATCAGTTAAATGTAGAATATAGATGAGAAGTTAAGGGTGATGGGGTTTGGGTCTGTTAGCATTTCTTAGTTTGATCAAAATGAAAGCGAAAGGATTAGGAATGATACAATGACGCGCCGATACTCCTTACATTCAATTTCGTTAACGTCAGTATTTGGCTGCCAGTGCGGCTAATCAAATTACATGATCTAACGTTCAACTGAGCTTTCTCAAGTTAGCTTTCTCGCGATACAACACCTAACATTACTGTTCCGTTCGACCATCTATGTCGGACAGTACAATTCTTTGTAATACTTTGCATTACGAAAATACTTTGTTTCTAATTTCTCGTTTAATATCTCTCCTCCATTCATAGAAGTCAACCCATGCTAAGCACTGCACTGTAGATGGGCAACATTTAAGAGGAAATAAAATTCACTGTAAAGCCAAAGACAAACAACAGAGTAGCACTGCCAAAGGAAAAATTATATTACAATCTAGTTTTCTCACATAAATTTAGGATGTAATTTCCTAAATGGCACAATCTCGAGGGGTAACAAAATATGTACAGTTGATGTGCTTCAAAACAGAGCTGTTTAAATTAAAAACAATGAATAAACAAGCCTACAATTTGTTAAATTTGCCTTGATGTGGGAAACTTTGTTGACTTTCCATTAAGTTCACAATCAAATAATATATCAAATGGAAAAATAGCCAGCTGGACACATCCATTCTAATCTTTACGATACAGCCACCAAAATCAGTTCAACTTTGAAAAGAAAATTAAGACAAGTACATGCATTGATATGCATGTTTGTTTCTGTTTATAATATATTACATTGTAAAACTATACAATTTATTCATTGATAGTAACATATAGTCACTTGATTACAATAAGTCACAAACAGGGCCAATATACTTGAGAAATGTATTCATTAGTAATTAAGCAGTACAAACAAGTGTTGGTCTCATAGCCATCTGACTATATCATTATATACACATAGTCTGGAATCTCTGCTCTTGCGATGCAATTGGTAAATTGTCAGCTGTGGGAATACAGAAACAGGTATCATCTATTATTTATTCGTAAAAGTGGCACAATTTTTATGAAATTAATGTCACCCGGTCCTGATTTTTCTATGAAATGGTAAATTGATGCAGCTCTTGTCAGTAATTGCTGACTCACATGTTGTCATTCGTGAAGTGTGGATAGAAAAAATCATCGTCTGCTGTTTGCAGCGCCATTTAAGTTTGGTGTGTAGAAAGGCAATAACTGCATCCTCAATTATATCTTTTTCATATAATTTTGTGTAATATTTCCTCAAAGTTCTGACCATGTATCCATAGTTTTATCTGCATGATCAAAATCTGAAGTTCTTGTGCCCTTGCAGGAAGTGAGGACGTTATAATGGACACAGAGGCAAAACCAAAAGAGGACGAGCCACTTGGAGAATTTGTTGAAAAGGATGATGCAGGAAACGCCACAACTCAGGACTCTAGTATAAGTAATGGAGACAATGCAGACGAAAAGCAGGAGACGGTGGACTTGAAGATTATTTGGAACAAGATCAAGTACGACCTGAAAATTCCTGTTGATAGCACCGGAGCGATACTGAAGGAGAGGATCCATTCACTTACTGGTAAGATAACATTCAAGGCTCAGTGTGACAGCAGGTGGTTCAGAGAGAAATAACGTAATTAATGCTCTCCACTGATAAGGTCTTCCACCAGCAATGCAGAAAGTGATGTATAAAGGATTGCTTCCTGAGGACAAGACGCTACGTGAAATAAAGATTACAAGTGGTGCAAAGATAATGGTTGTAGGATCTACAATAAATGATGTATTAGCTGTTAATACACCTAAAGAGGTCATTCAGCAAGAAGTTAAAGCCGAAGAAAACAAGAAAGAGCCTTTATGCAGGCAAAAGGTAAAACATGCTACCCTACATATTTGTGCGCTCTAAAACACCAATGGATGCATGTGGATTTTTCAATTGCGATGTCATTACAGCAACACAGGAAAGTTTTGGACAAAGGTAAACCAGATGACATAATGGCAGCAATCAAAGGAGCTAAGGTGAGAGTAGGGGTTACTCTCATTTCGTTTCCTCTGAAAGCACAGCAGATTTCCTATTGCAAATGTATGTGTTTTTGTTGTGAGCGCATACAGTAAATTACTGCTATGTACCATTCACAGGAGCGATTACCAACTGTGCCTTTAGCCGGAATGTATAACAAGTCCGGGGGAAAAGTTAGACTCACATTCAAATTGGAGCAAGATCAGTTGTGGATCGGGACAAAGGGTAAGATTATCGCTGGCCTAATTTTGCTGTCTTTTTTTTTTTCTCCATCCACAGCATGTTCTTCATCATTGTGCATTCTGCTTTCTCTACAGAAAGAACAGAGAAAGTCCCAATGGGCTCCATTAAAAACGTAGTGTCTGAACCCATTGAAGATGATGAGGACTATCACATGATGGTAACTGTTGTATCTTGTTTTTTGTTGTTTAAGTTAAAAATCCAAATTCTAAATGATCAGAAACTGTTTATTTAATCCGTTGATAGCAAGTGGGTATGTATGGATTGATGATAGTTTTCCTGTACTAAAAAAAAGTCATCCAGTTTTTGTCTTTACGAGGATTTTGTTGCATGTGAACACTGCAGACGGGACTGTTCCCTGAAGATACAGTTTGAGATTCATGTGTGCGTCTGGGCTATCGCCGTTTTGTCTCTGAAGTGACTAATGTCAATGCCTTCTCCAGATCAAGCTTGATGATGAAAGACATGCCGTTGTCTGTGAAATACTAGTTTTGGAAGAAAAATAACTTGAGATTGTGTCGCTGCTCTTGCTGTAGGTAGTGCCAGCTCAGATAGATGGTTATACATTTTTGGAAAATATAGACCTTAGCAAGGTCAGTGTTTATGATAGAGCTGAATACTATGCTGAAGGTGGCTCTGTAACTGTGTGCTCTTTTTTTTATCTCCGAATTCATATTAAGCATGAAAACCCAAAAAATTGCCCACAGACCATGAAAGAAATGTGTTACTAATCCTTCAGAGGATCTTCATGGCTGCTAGCACCAAACACACCAAGGCCACATTTTTGATAGTAGAAGTAGACCCAGGGTTAGGTTTTTACCAAGATTGCATAAACTGCACTTACAGCTGAGACTTATTCATCTGTTGACTTTCTTATAAGAAGGAGTGCTACAAACTTGAATTATTAAAGTACTGATACATATCCTTCCTTCTTTGTCACGCTCTGATCACACCATCTAGATACTTTGCTTCCCAACAAACTGCAATTCAACTTTCA
Organism: Fistularia commersonii; assembly: GCF_037954325.1. Lineage (NCBI taxonomy): Eukaryota > Metazoa > Chordata > Actinopteri > Syngnathiformes > Fistulariidae > Fistularia > Fistularia commersonii. The sequence goes on from NC_141311.1 coordinate 6,039,315, forward strand.
TTTTTGCAGTGCTTTGGTATAATACTGTAGTGATAGAGCACATGATGATAGAGCTGCTCGTGGTCAAGTTGTGTTCATTTCAAAAGTATTAGGAGGTGCACCACGAAAGGTATTGTGCACTCTCATTGTAATCTTTATGTTAACATCAGTCAAGAGAGCCGAAAGTTTTATGACGATATGGCATCCGCTTTTTTAAATTATGTCAAACTCTTCTGCACGCCTCCATTTGATTCTTGTGCCAAATTCACACATCCTGCAGCTGTGTTGCAATGCGGAACCTTTGCAGTTTGCTGAGTTGTGGCATCACAGAGACAGTGCTCATCTGCATCTCTGCTGCTGCTGCTGCCAGCTTTCTGTTTTCCAGGGTAGCTGTCATTCAGAACAGTCATTAAAATGTTTGTGTTTTTTGTTTTTTCTCCCCCGACTTAGACGACAATTTGGTCCTCAAATACAGTATATGGAGGATTTTCATTTTCAGCATGATCCTGAACATGATTTCTGGCCAGGCATTTTGCTGAGTAACAAAAAAAAGATTTTGTACCCTATAATAAGCTAGGTTATGCCCTCGACCACTTTTTTGTTTTCTTTGAAAGTCAGTAGCATTGGCAACATTTCGAATTGGGGTGAAATGAAGGATTTGGACTTCTATTTGACTTCTAGCAACAGAGACACGGGAGATACAGTATTAATGGCAACAAACACACTGCAATTCCATTTGAAGCTACACATGCGTATAGACATCGGATACTGGTGCAGAATGCTGGATTTAGTTATTTCATGTTCAGAACGTTTTTCCTGAACTTGAATGTTCAGGTGATGCTCACATTCTTCACTCTTGCGTTGTTGAAATGAGTCAGGAATAGATCCGCATACACATCTTTGGACATGTATTTGTGTGAGGAAATGAGTAATATGAAATGAATTTATACTGCACAAAGAAAGTAAATTGCACACCAAAAGGTACCAGTTACTTTCATGTCTGTTTCATTGCTTATTTAAAAGTGCTAGCAAATAGCCATACTTATGAGATTTTCAACTAAGAACTGTCAGTTCTTAGTTTAACAGATGTCTCAACAATATGTATTTGAACTGCTAATTCTCAACATTTGCAAAATGATTTGATGTATTAATTTTTTTTCAATCATCTTTAATGTTTTAGGCTTTCCAGTTGGGTCCAACAGAAGCCTCTCAATATTGGGTGTACTGGGTGCCTGCACAGTTTGTCGATGCAATCAAAGACACAGTCCTTGGAAAATGGCAGTATTTCTAATGTGCCTCTATTTTGACTGATAAACTGGGATCGAGAGGAGGAACCGTGGATAGTGGAAATCACAGCAAGGCTTAAGGAACTTCTTGGAATATAATAGAAGGAAACAGACTGATTCCTGTGGACTAATCATATTCTTTTTAGGTTTAAAGTGCTCTATCTGGCAGCATAACATTTCTCAGCCCTGTTGATCATTCAAGGTTTTCAACAAATCCAAGGGAAAAAATGAAACAATTGTACAGAAATTGCTAACACTTTTCCTCAGTTATTCTTAAAGAAATAAAACTTATTTAATGAAATTAATGTCCTATCGAGTTGTTGTTTGTCCTGTCTGTGTTACATGCCCATCAAGGCACTGTCTGTATTTACCTTGGGTCAATTAGTATCTTTTAAGGACTCAACCCACTATTAAATAGTATCTGTGATTTTTCTTTTTGTTTCGGCTTTGACAGATATAGTGATAATTCTATTAATTCTTAGGCCACATAACATGTCTCTGGATTCACATCAAGAATTTCCCAGCCTGGATGACGTAGTAAATTGCCTTTTTTCAACAGGGAACTTATATATGGAAAAAATTAGCTTGTATTCTACACATTCGTCTTGAACATGATACTTATATGATTTTATACATTTCAAGTGATAAATAGAGATTAATGAGACCTACATGAATAGCAGAGTTGACCATGAATAGTTTTGGATTTCATTATAACGTTTTTAAATTGCAAGTAATATGAACTGATTTCCTAAATTAGCACTTGCCTTGGTTTGGTTTTGTTAGAGGTGGTGATTTCATAATACTGTCAGTGTGAGCACGTATAGGTGCACGACCTATTTATATAGCCTCGGGGCTTTTATTGTGAAGGAGCGTGTTGCCCTGAACCGGTAGTGACGCAACATTTGGCGGAAGAAGTCGCTTACGCGGGAAAAAGAAGAGAACACAGCTGGTAGTAAATTGCAACCGGTAGAGATCGTAGCTATCGGCGATGAGCCAAGCAGAAGCAACGACAACCGGGGAGAGAAAACGTCCTCCGCCCGTTAAAGTCCTGTCCGGTCAGCTAAGGTCGGCAAGGAAACGAGAAACCGCAGGGACAGTGGATGGGTTCGTTATCAAGCCGAGTAAGGGTCGCTCCCTGCCGGTGTCTCTGGTGTGGATGCAGGGGACCGTCCTGGAGGTCCAGCCGGACGTGAACTCGGTGCTACTGATGGACGAGACCGGGACCTTCGCGGTTCAGGGTGTGCACAACATACCGAAAGGGAAGCCATGTTTATCCCGAGGTAAACACACCTGGCCTTAAAATATTGTGTCGCTTAAATACTATTAAGTGAAAAGTGCTAAAATCAAGTCTAAAGACACTCTAAAGGGCCATTTGCAAAGGACAATAAAATGAAATAAAAATTGAATAATGAATAAAAAATATAATAAATAAAATAATATTTCAATAAAAATATCTAAATTACTTAAGTTACCACTTCTAGGCGAATTTAAAAAAAGATAACGAACGTGAAGCTGTGCAGGTATTTCAATTCATCAACATCATTTTAATTTACTTATTAAAAAAGTTTTAAAAGTCTGTATTACAGAAAGACCCTTCAGAATCAGAATACTTCATTGATTACCCGGGGGGAAAATTGCTTTTCCATATCAAGACAATAATTGGTTTTTAACGTTTTTATTCAATCGTTTTTTTTTTCTTCATTAATACCACAGTGGAGTATTTTAGAGTAGTATAAATCTATACCCTAAACCCGAGCATATTAACAACATATTTTTTGCGCGATTTCGGCCTAATATTAAATGTTTTCTTTCCAAACTGCTTTTTAATTGTTGATTACATTTAATGGTTGTCAGTTAAAGGCTCAAGATGTCACTTTTCTAATTCCTTTCTGGTGCAGCTGGGATATTAAAGATTCTGGAAAATAAAATTTTCATATTGTTAAATATCAGTTAGATTCATCTGGCACAATAAGCCTAAAATTAGTACTTGTTAACCATGAACCAAAATGGGAAAGGCAACTGCTCTGTGTGTGTTTGTCTTCGCAATTTAAACTTGATTGACTGTTAATATAAACAAAGTATTAACCTGATTAGTACATGAATATATTTTATATGTATGGTTTCTATTGCCTTTGTTTCTAAGATTCTATTGCCTGATTTATTTATTCAAAAACAGGCAAATATGTCATGGTGATGGGTGCCATCCAGGCTGTCACTCCAGAGCCAGTCATCCGTGCTGTGAAAATGGCAGATCTCTCAGAGCACGCTGCGCTTCACAGAGGGATGTGGAAGCTTGAGGTGGAAGACCTCCAGCAGGTTCTGGCCTCAGCACAAGGAGGAAAGTATTCCTGACAGCTGGAAAAACGGCAGCTGGAAAGGACTGAACTGCGGGTGAAAGTTCTGTGCAGGAGCACTTCATGTACATCTACTGCAAAATATATGTAAGTCGTTATTTTCTACCTAGACCCTTACTGCAAGAGGGAGATTCTATCACGGCTCCTCAGAGTGGTGAAAAACAAACATGGAGCTGCTTCTGTTGGCACTTCAGCCACATTTCCCCAGTTCAAAGCCTTCAAAATCTATCCATATAAATCTATCCATATAAAAGGACACACTGAAAAATTGCTTCACCTTTGTCATCATTTATTGGACAACAATAACAAATCTGGCCATTAACAGGATAATTTAACTAATTGTAGATTGTACATTCTGTATTTAAGTAACAGGTGCCATTTTTAAATGAAAATTGCAAAGATAAAAGACTCTTGATTTCTGAGTTTATAATTTTAAACTTGTGTATTGTTGAAGCCTGTTTTCTACAGCTATATGGAGGTAAATGAAAACAAGCAAGTGCATTTTGTGATTTGAGAAAAATAAAAAAAATTGGTGTGGTGTCCATGATACTCGTAACACTAATGAATAAGTGAGACTGACCTATGATGTTGGAATAAAATATATGAATATAAACTGAACAATTTAAGTATGGCATAGCATACATTTTGGAAGGCTAGAAGATCAACTGTGTACATAATATGATGGAACACATTTTTGGTCAACTGTTAGATGTTGGGTGTCTGATTAATGTGTACATGTGATTAATGCTCTTAACATCAATGGGCTTCTCCTGAATTGACACATAGGGAAAAACTTGGGAGGGTTCAGCTGTTGAAATAACAGTCTTGTAGGTCACATCATGGGGAAACCCAGCCACATATCAGAGCCCTGGTCCTGAACTGCTTTGAACTCATGCTGTGATCAGATGACTTCTCGTGTACCCCAGAAACCCTCAAGGGTCACCAAAGTCAGGTCTGCACACTGCTTCCCATTATTGAGAGCACTTGCATTGTCAATGTTATTATTCGATGTCTTTTAGGAGAAAACTGTATTTTCCAAATTCACTGTCATTTGGTGCTATAAGGTGGTCTTTTCTGGCTTTGGCAAGTTTCATTAAAAAGAAATCCCTGCGCTCCATCCACTCTTTTAATTCTTCCTTCCCATGAGCCAGCTTGCAAGAGTCATCTTCAGTGCATATTCCTTCAAGGAACCTGTGAACAGGAGTTGTCAGTTATCAACAGTCAAAAAGTACTGAGGGGAAGTGCCGGGCACATCTATAACTTGCGAATCTTGCCTCTCACAAACTTTAAAAGTGCCTGTGGGAAATCGATACTGCCAGCCGTTCTGATCATCCTCTGAGTTGAAAACTCTGTCTTTGTGTTTTTCGGATGTGATGTGTTTCTGCCACTGCCTCTCACTATTGCAATTTTTACCACAGAGCCAACAGTGATTGCCAGCCTGCAAAACAAGAAAATAGGAATCCTAAATCCTATTTACAAAGTCTTTATCACCACTTTTCTGTCATTCATTGAAATTCCTTGTTTATTTTAATAACTGATTGTTTTACAAAAACAACCTGAACTGTACTGATATTTATACCAAAAAGAAACATTCACAAGTTCACAGCTAATTAAACCATCAAGAACATAATTGTCTTGGTAGAAATCAATGCAAAAGGGATATCGTGCATTGCAACGTGAGGTAATTCCACACGATCAGGCATGCAAACACCTTTACAACCCACCACTTCTTCTGCGTCGTCTGTTGGCATGTGGATCTGCCTCTCATTCTTTCTGACAGAATTTTTTGCGGTCTCCTCCCCCCAGCCAGGCTTCTGGGACTGTGGCCACTGCTCATGAAGCTGATCCATATCTGGAACTGAACAAGGGGTTAAGCCGAGTGTTTGCTGGTCAAATTCAGCTCCAAAACACTTCAATAAGAAGCCCTTGGCATCTTCATGACAAACTCACTGTTGTTTTTTTTCATGAAGGTCCAAAAGTCTCTTTCTTCTTCGCTGTGAGCAAATGTGCAAACACCAATGTACTGACACTTCTTGCCTGCTGCCACATTACTGCAAATCTAGGAGGCCAAAAAAAGTCAGCTTTCTTAGTAAGGATAATTTGATTGTTTTAATCCTCATGGTAGTGATTATTTCTTCTTCTTTGGTTTGTACCTCAAATTGAAATGGGGCAGGCTTCCTGGCCGGAAGCGGTCTCACTGTTGTCCACTTTTTCCTTTTATGAGAAAAAACAAGCACCACCCACCTGTCTTTTGCCCACCTGTATGAGGAAGAGAGAATGGGGATTGTGGATTGCAGTTCTGTGGCTTGGCAACTGGCAGTAACAAGATATGTCAGAGAGTAGAAATGAGGTGAGTGTTTAAGTTGTTCAGACGGAGGGGTGGGGGGGTGGTTGGAGGGTAGGATATTAGTCTTCAAAATGTTTCTATTCTTATACAAATGACACATGCAGACCCCTTCTTACTCACGTGTGTCTTGCCTTTGCTGAGCAATATTTCTTGTTCTTATCGGCTTCACTTATTTGACCATTCCTCCAGCACTGACCACAACCAAATATTAGCTTGAGATTTGAAGGTCTGAGCCTCTGTGCATTGGGAAGATGCGGAGGAGATTTAGAATCTTTATCAATAGCCCTGTTCATAGTCAATCAAGTCATGTATGCAACAAACAAGTACAGGCCAAGGTCTTTAGGATTTAAGATGGTTGAAAAAATTTTTAATGACTGGTTTCAAATATCATGGCACATTTATGCTGTCTTAGATTAATAAGAAAATTTGGCTTTGTGGTCGGGTTCTCTTGGTCATTCATCAATGCAAATCACCATCAGGTGCAAGTGTTTTGCAGCTTGTGTCCCTTGATTTGTCCTTGTTCTGTTGCATGTTTATTTTAATACTAAAAATCAGCAGTGAACTACTTCATATCATGAACAGAGTTGTATAACTCAGTCAGTTGTCTGTCTGCATTGGCAGAAGGAATAGGTTAGAATAAATAGATTTTTTTTGGCTGAAATCCCTTTACTTTGTTAGATCCAGTGAGTTTTAATGAGAAAACATGGAATGACAAGAAATTGGGAAAGTCCCAGCAATTGGATTTTCTTGGTCCTGATCTCACCTGGGCTCCCTGCAATGAAGTTGTCGAGCTGAAAAACTTCTTCGCTTCTTGGACAATAGTTTCATGAGTGATATCTGTTTGATTCAAAAGAGGTGAATGATTAAAATTATTTCAACTGAATAAATAGTTCCAAGAAATTGTTAGGATAAGTTTGGAAAAAGAAAAGTTTGTTCTTTTCAAAATACAGGATCGGGTTAGAATCCTGGGATTTACATGCATTAATCTCAGACACAATTAACTTAAATGGAAGGGTTGTAGGGGAAAAGAATGAACATTTTAAAACATACTAGTTTGGTGCTGTATCATCCAGACCTTCAGCTCAATGAGGCTGTGGGCAAACAAACAGTCTCCCTCTCTTGTGCAGCCATATCGGACTTCGTGGCGACAGAGATCAAGCTGACACACAGGACTGAGTGGTCTGATTTTAGAATATCGGACAATGTTGTCATTTAAAATGTGGACCAGGCACCTAAAGCAGAAACAGAGTAATCACTGTCTTAATGCTCTCTCATCCTTTCTTTCACAAGTTTGTTAGGTTTATATATATTTTTCTAAATGCAAAGCTCATAATCACTTTAAAAGATCTAGAACTGTGGAATCACTAACTTGTTTTCCTCAAAATCGTGCTTTGTCACCGCATGAGAGCAGAGTAGTGGGTCATCTTTATTGATTTTGCTAATAAATCTGGGTTTATGGTCAAAACACACCTGCAAAGAAAATAATAGGTCATTCATTCATTGTCTGTATTGCTTATTCTGCACAAAGGGTCGGGCTGACATTGGCCAAAAATACGTTAACCCGGACCAGTCCCCAGTTGATCGCAGGGCCACAGAGACAGGGTTCACACTCATGTCTTGAAATGTATTTGACTTGTACAAAAATTTACAAGTTACAGAAAAAACAGATAGATAGTTGTAATCCTAATTTAGCCACGTTAAATTTTATTTATCTGTCCTAACATTGGCAGATGTTGAACTGCAAATGGTTTGTCATTTCTGCTGGATCTGAGTATTTAATTTTACAAGGACATGCAAATCTGATTGGCTAATAGCGTCACATGGGGTAACGTGCTGGCTGGAGCCAGAAAAGCACCGTGTTCCAATATTGCCTATTGGAGACAGTGTGACAACAGAAATGCATGCAATTACCTAACCTGTGAACAATGATAAAAAGGTAATTTTACATGACAACCTAAGCTCTTCCAGGACATTTCACCCCCCCACACATGAAGACTACATAAAATGGCCCAGAACCTTCATGTCGTCAGGTGAGTGCGCTCACCACTATAGAACCATGTTGATCCCTTTGCAACATTGAATAAATTAATATACAATCAATTTTACATGGACCTCAATGCTATCATTCTTCCTCCCCAGATTTGTGCTTTGCAGCCAGAAAATCATTATACAATATATATACACACATTATAAGCAGCTGTGGTTTATACACCATGATGTCAAATACTGCTAAATGTTCAGTTACATTTTTATATATCACTGCTTTAACTGTAGAAATCATTTTTGAACTGAAGATATACCTGAGTCAAGAAACATTTAATATAATTTTTATATACTGCACACACACACAAACAGGATTGTGCTGCTAGTTGGTATCAAAAACATCCAACAGATATGATGCATAGAATGACCTCACATGGCATCTGGTTTGTAAAAAGTAAATAGCCACTCACTCCACAGAGAAACGTGAAAATCCCAGGATGCTCCTGTAAGATCTTGGGGACAGTCAACTTGACACTGGAGCTGTGCTCCAACGGATTGAGGAGGAGCTCCCTGGAGATAAAACCTTTTTGCTCTAGAGTCCAAACATCAATTTCCTCCTGACAGTAGGCAAATGTGCAGCGGCTCTGGTATTGGCAGTCTTTTCCAACAGCCACATCTGAAACAATGAATGAAGTTGACTCTGACATGAGGTCTAATAGAAACATGACTTAAGAGAATGGAAAAGGAGACTGTAATGACTTAAGGGAAAAAGTAAAAAATAATGCTGAATTTCAGAATCATGAAAGTATCAGCAACCCAGACATCTACACGCTCCAGTGCAGTGGGGCTGAAAGTCTATAGATCATGGTTGTTATTCAAAATCACTTTTAAGGATCTTAAAGGCAGTTTCATGTAAAAAGAAAAAGGCTAAAAAGGTTACTTCAAACTGCAAAAACTGTTTTTGATGGATATGGCCCATTTAAGAGCAGGGGAAACTTTCTTGGATTGACCGCTCCCTTCAAATGTAGAATTGAACATGGAAATCCTTGTATTTATGAATGTTACCTTTGCAAATATGATAAGGTCCAACGTAATGGTTTTTTGTTGGTCTGGGGCGAATGAGCTTCCAAGTTTTGTCAGGTGAGTGTTTGATTCTACCCAGCAGAACATCCTTTTTGCACTTGTGATCTTCACTTTTAAGTCTGTAATCTAGCACCCCGGGCCCTGAGGATATTAAGATTCAAACAAACACAGACCATTAACACCTGCCAAAACAGGACAGTCAAGTATTTGGGGGAAAGTAAAAAGATAAAAAACTCACCAGTTTTTAAAAAGCAGATTGAACATGCTTGTTTGAATTCGTGAGTTTCGGCCAAGGGGTTTTTCGCGAAGTCAACAGCAGCAGGAGCATCCTTCACATTAGGCATGCCGACAGCCATCCCCATTGGACTGTCATGATTGTTTAGCTGTATTTATAAAAAAATGAAGAAAAATCTGAACTATAAACCTGCACAGAAGATCTCTGTTAACCAGGTAAACAGAAATAAGAATTACCTGTGGACTGAATGGACCTTGAACATCTAAAATTTTAAGAGAGGGGAGGGAAGATAAATGAATTCACTACAAATTCTTAACTAAATGAAAAAATGCCACGAAACAATAACGGTTAAAATGAACAACTTGAACGAAACACGTCTTTGTAGGACAGGTGGGACGTACCTTTTTTATAGTCCAATATGGAGAGACTTTCTAGAGAGTCCAGTGTCGGGGTTAGGGTATCTAAAGTGTCAATACCGAAATATGCACTTGATCCTGATTGATAAAGGGGGGGCAGATTTACAGTCCACTGCTGGGCACTACTGCGGACAAACGGGTTGTTATAAGCTTGTATTGCAAATGGATTTGACATGGAACTGCCGGCAGTACTGGTTGGCGGGGGAATAGGCCCCGTCACTGCTGGTATGACCTGGAAGAAGAGACAATGTCGTTGCTAATTTTGTTACAAAGATCATCACAGTTTTCCCCGATAATATTCTGTGAGCTCTAACTGTTTGCTCACCATTGGCACTTCAGGCCCCGGTTGGTCGAGCAGCTCATCTAGTTCATCCCCCATGATATCTGTGTCAATATTTTGGCTGGTCTCAAGCAATGGGCGCAGCTTACTACTGGTAGTTGTGATACCATTCTGACATACTGGCGCAGAAAGAGGGACTGATGTGGTTCCAGACACAGGCAGGGAAACTGACTCACAGCCTGGAGGCTCATTGGGGGTCGCAGATGAGATACTATTGCGGGGCAGAAGATCGTCCACCGCTGTGTCGTTAAGAGGCGATTGCACTGCCACGGGACCCTGTATAAGACTAGGGACACCGACCAAAACGCTGCTTTCCTGAGGCACTTCTGAAAAGCAGAATGAGAAACGGAATAAGAGAAATGATTCTACCTTAAATCAAGTTAAGCTGTTTGAAAAACCTACCGATATCTATATCTTCAACTGAAGATGGGCCATGATAGTCCTGCGCAAATAAAGAGATAAATGTACAGAACAACCCATTCTCCACAGGAGATCCTTTCAAACACATGGTTGGGAAACTTAAAATCTTACCTTTTTAGATGATCTATCTTGATAGCTAGATCTTTGCAAAATATTCAAGGCAGGCTATGACAAAAGAACAAAAAATTATTTCTTTTTGTTCAGTGTTTGTGTATATACATTACAAATGATCATCATGATACTGGCTCGTAATAACAACACTTTCAGTTTTGTTTCTGGCTGTCATATTTGATGTGTGACGTTTGGTGCCAAATATGTGAAGCATGTTCTGAATTGTACTTACCTTACTCCGTACATAAGCTTTACGGATTTTCAATCCCATAATTTTGGCAAGATCCTGAGTTAGCTGGATGACACTCAAATCCTAAAGGATGTAAAAAAATAAACAAAAAACGATTAGTTTTCAAGTAATGCCTAACTTTGAGTTTTCTTTTATCAGAATATTACACTTATATCATCATTCTTTTTAACCTCAACTTTAAAACATTCCTTTATAATGATGAGGCTCAATACAAGTAATACAAATACTTAAAGTGTGTGTAGGAAATCTTGTAGACATAAAAATGTGGCTTTCTGATGATACACCTCATCTGATTTTTACTTTCTTGCAATCAACCCGATTCATGGATGTTTCACTTTAAATAGAGCCGATGGCCTTGTGACGGGCAAGTTGACAGTAAAGTGGCCTGATAGCCACACAAGAAACCAGGACAAGTTTAATTGATAATGCTTTTTTTAACACTTTGGTTAAAGAAGTGTGTTTTTTCATCATATGAATGCATTCACATGAAAACCGGATTAGACACTTTACCTGAGGCACTGCTAGAGAACATTTGGCCACAGCCTCGTAGGCCTCGGAGTGTCTCCCCATTTCTTTTAAGGATTTGGCTTTCCTGTACAGCACTTTGTAGTTTTTGCTGTTCAGTTGTAGAGCATTTTCACAGTCTTTTAATGCTTGCTCATGGAATCCCTGAGAGGGGAAGAAAAAAAAATGTGGGTAGGAAAAGACATTTTCCTTTGGCATTTTTATACACACCCAGATCATTAATAGACTTGTGCAGTGAGTGAGGTGCTGTTTTTTTCTCTGCTGTGTAATACAGTTCTATTACAATGGCTGAAGAGATAAGCAATGAAGGTTTCTTCTTAACACATTGCATTATCTTCTTACAGTATTTCTGATTTTGTTTGAGTTGTTAGACAAGAAAAAAGGGAACTATATGATGCCTGGGTGATTTTGATTCAAGTCTTCACATGGGAGCAAGATGCAAAATTGGATCAGGGAAAATGTGATACCTCAAGACAAATGACATAACTATTATTCATCATCTTATTCATGTAGCCTGCCTCCCCTTGAGCTAAACAGTTACAAGCTGGAACTTTATAATTTATAATTCAATAAATGTATAGCAACTTTTGTGGAAAAACATTCATTTCTATAAAAAACAACTCCGTGGCACACAATGCAAAAATATAGCAGGACTGCCCTTTGCAGTTGCCTGCATTATCCACCACACAAGTGGTAATAAAATAATCTTATTATTGCTGCGCTTGCAGATTTTTAAAATGTTATCAGTGCATAAAAATCAAACCGTGACATTTACAAAAATCATCTGGCAGGGATTTGTAGCTTCAAGAAATGCATCGTGTTCTACAGCTTCCTTTGATCGACACACGAGCACGTTCCTGCATTCAGCCTTCTTCATACATTCAGGGAAAACAGGCATGAAGGTAAGCATAATTCTTTTATGATGTATTGACTGTTTAAAGACAGTGCCATAGTTTGGGATCATAGTGCTGGTAAAAAAAAAAAACAACAACTGCTTTTTCACTTATGCTATGTGTGTTGAGCCTGTGGCTCAATAAATTGCTGTTACTGAAAATTTACAGTTAAGAATAGGTCTCTTGAAAATAAGTCAAGGTGAGATAAGGAAGGGCAAAAAAATCAGGGACTTATAAAAAGTGTGCAAATGTTAGCATACTTCATGATGCTACTTTTATATGCTGTAGATTCCATTTCTATCAACCAATGATATTTACATATTTTTAGAGTTTTTACATATTGAGTACATAGGGCCCAATATAATCAGTGCTGAGAATAAATATATATGAAAATCATATGAGCAACAGCCTACTTACAGGACCAACGTTCAGGTAAGCAGCAGCACGATTTGAATACAGCTTTTCCAGTAGACCTGGTGTGGTACAGATGCCATCTGACTCAGCATAATCTGCTATACTTAAGGCCTCGGTGTACATGTCAATAGATTTAGTCCATTCGCCGTCTCTGAACATGTCATTTCCTTCTCCAAAAAGATTCCATACAAGATCCTTAATGAACACCTGGAACCCAAGTGGCACAAAATATAAATACAAGTACACACATAGACACTTTTAATTGGTTGTGCACATCTGGTGAAACACATGAGAGGCCCCATCTAAAATTATGATCCAATTTCAATAGCTGACCTCATACTCTTCTGGACTTCCTCGGTAAGGGAGAGTGGATCTGAAATGACAAAAACAAAAAGCAAAACTTTGAAATTCACACACCCTCAGTGAGTCAGTCATATGCAATGGGGTTGAACGCACCCACTGCTATTACTCATCAGACCAGTTTTATTAATTACTGAGATGGGTGACATTGATTAACCTGGTGGTTACTGAAAACTGAAAATAAACTGTCAAATTGTCAAAACTTGATAAAACTACATGTGTCATTTGACAGTGTAACCAACAATATTATAATTGATAAAGCACATTTAAGCCAAGACAAGTCTTTCCTCATCATTTATGAATACTTTTTTACAGGAAGTAGCATTTGTCGGTGTTATGTGAAAATGAAAAACCTCTGGGCTTCCTTTACCTGCAACCATTCCATTTTTCTTGTAAAAGCATCCTGTATTATTCATGATAGCGAGGTCTGATTACACCCATAAATGCAGGACAAAATAACACTGTAGCATAATGTGCATTTATGTGGCAGGCAATGATAAAGGTTTATTTCAAGATAAAGTTATGAAGGTCAAGATGTCTCACCAAAAACTCAACAATTAAGTTATTATTCATACAGTGCAACTTGGTGGCACACTGACACAAAATGTAACCTGCTGCCACAGTTGATGTCGGATTAGACATGTATGCCTATGTATTTAGAAGGGGTAGAACAATTAATGCAATGCATATCAAAGATTCATTGTTATTTCAGCCAGGGTAAAAAAAAGCAACTTTCCAATCAAGCCATCAAATATCAAGGGAACTTGAACTTTTTTTTTCATATGAAACATGCAATTTTCATATAAGCCTGTTCTCTGATATTCTATTTCTAATGTAATCTAATTTTTCATGTCTTTGTTACATAAAGAAAGTCTTGTGACATGGTGTCCAAACTTTATACATGCATGTGTTGACTCAGTGTTGTCCAAACTAAATTCGATCCAGTTAATTTGTTTGACTTGAACTGAATGTTAAGATGACACACTGACAGAACATATTAAAACAAAGTGTCAAAGTTCAGTCCAGATTAGCAGAATTTCCATCTATGATTCCAGTGCTTGAATTAAATACTGACACACGGCTTATCAGGATAATAAAGTGTTTTTACCAGTGCCTCGATGACGAATCAACAATAAAATCTCAAAAACATTGAAAATCACGGGGTTTGACAGGAACAGAACAATGCATTACCTCCTAATTTCAATTTCACTGATTTTTTTTATTTCTAATGAGATCATAATTTAATTCAGAGACTACTCTGTCACCATAGTAAAATCTGGGTACATTTTGATATTTTTTTTCATGTAGCCATGAACATATTCACATCTTGCTAGGATAAATATGCGAGTAAAATGATTGTATACCCAGGCCCGTCCCCTCGTTTCCCGCTATTCGACAGGATCCAGAAGACTTACTCGATAAACTGTAGACCTTCCTGGATCGCTTGCCAGCGACTGTGTCTGTCCTGACTCGCTCCGGACATGTTTAACGTGTTCATATATCGAATCACCTGGAATTACAAAACTTCACTTATTAACTAGTAATAAGACAGTTGCAAAATACAGACACAAAAAGCAACCCTACCATGTAAGTCACGATCAGCCGGTCCTCCATGGGGTAAACATGTTTTATTTTAGGATTTCCTCCCTACAGACATCTATTAAAATTCTTAGCTTCCGCATTTAGCAAAGACGACACACGTATAATTCAGGAAATATAATCGAGGTTAGGGATTTGGGCTAGCAAACGCGCTAATATCATCCACAATAAAAAGCTATTCAATGGAAAGCGTACAAGACATTTAATTTAACTACGATAGGTAGGAAATCGTAAACAAAGCAAGGAGTACAAATAGAACGGAACAGCATCTCCAAGGCGGAGGTCCATTATCGGAAAAATGTTGACGCACGTAGAACAAGTGCCCTTAATTTCGCTTATCTAATAAGAAGTGCCAGTGTTTTAGAACACGGAAATGTGTCATTACTTGTGACAAAACGTGGTCGTGTTATTTGTGAATATATTTTGAATGAAAGTCGCAGGATCTGCTAGCTGAGGAAGCGTTGCTGTAAGAAACTAAATTTCACATTATTATTTGTACGATTTTTCTCGACGGAATTGACACTCCTGAGAGTTTACTCTAAATATGTGTCACTTCTAGCCACGCGTGACACCTTTGTGGTTAAACTTGTCGCCACTGACTTCCTTTTGGGGATGTTGTAGTTTTAGGTTTTGGCTTAGAGTATTGAACAGTTGACACACTTTTATCAGGTTTGACCAAAAGCCCACTTCTTCAAGGGCGTGTCCGAAGTTGGGCTCAGGACACGTAGCGCACATATGAAAAAGAGTACATTACATTAAGGAGTACATTACATCTTTTTGGCACTCATCATCCGCAGCAATTTGTAGTCTCTATTAGCTTCTACCGCAATGATTATCTGAAATGTGAGATAACCGCCGTCCAACGAAGCCAAGTGACAGTGCTGGCTAAGTTTTAGGGAATTAGACTGTGCCTTAAAAAAAGCACAGGTACGTCCGCGATGAACTTGTTACCCGAGGCGGAACAATAATGAGCTGTTGATGTCGCTCTCTTGTTTTGGGATCTTCTCATCAATTCACAGACATTTCAGCAGTGGCAGCGGCTCGTACTCACTTGAATACACCTGTCTTGCTCCAAATCCTACCCTACTCGAACATAAGGAGGGAAACAAACGTTTTGTTTTGGCTGAAATAACTTAGGTGTGTGTGCCCTATCGCTAAAGGCCGTCTTTTATCTATTGTCTTCTTCAGGAAAAACAAAAACAAAACTTACATATCAGCGCTCCACTGCCCCCTTGAGACCAGGCGGGGTACTACATCTACCGCACAATAATATACATGAAATATAGGTAATTACATTTGTTTTATCTGAAAGTAATTTAATGAAATACGTAAAAAAAATCTTGGGGAAATTCCCCGTAAAATCCTGCAACAAGATTTGAACGTGTTAAGTTTTTTGTCTTATCTCGTGTCAAGGCTGTATGATTCAATTTGCAGTTGAAACCGATACTTAAGTTTGAATGGAAAGAAGCTGACTCACAGCCAGTTGGGTGGAATTTATATTCTTAATTTATAAGGCAACGCCACCACCGTGGCATAGTCAGGTGAAAATAAATATCTTTCTTTTTCCAATGCGTGTTTTTTTTTTTGGGGGGGGGGGCTTTAAGCCAATGTTGTTGTACGGACCAAAGATCAGTACCACATATCACAAACGAAACTGAAAGTATTTTGAATACGTGTTTTGCTGAGTCACTCTGTCATGTCAATATATTTAATGGTATAAGGCCAGGTATGTGACTCCTTCCTGTATGTGAACATTTCAAATATGCAGTGGTTGAGTGGTTCAAATATATTGTTCTTGTGACTCATGTATCAGCAATTTGAACAGCAGACAATTTAGAGAGGACATTTCTCCTGCTTGTTTAAACTCTGTCCAAAATAGAATACAGATTAAAATACATTAAATTGTTTTTAATAATGCAATGGCTTTTGGTATATTTTAGAATAGATTAAAGAATAATGACTAGTTTTAAAGCAATGGACTTGTTAACGCCTGAAAATAAAGTTGACCACCATCACCTCAAGACATCCTGGCTATCTAGCTATTTGTCAATCAAACATCGAAACTTGTTGAAATATGAGATTTGGTGTTCAGGCCCCACTTTATTGGTTAAATCCTGTTTCTTTAATCCTTATTATTATTGATAATGGTACTTTTCTGCATCCTAAGGGTTTTTGTGTGGGTTTGTACCCCTAACATTCTTTTTTCTCAGTTTAATTTCAAAATCAAAGGAACAACAACAACACAAAGTATATTATCATGACATACATCTTGAGATATTTTTCAAAGCAAACATCCCCCATGCCTGTTCTTTCAGTCTAATCTCATATGAAACACTAGGTGTGGAATAACACCAGGTTCTTTCATTTGTTATCTTGAGTCTCCAAGGAGTCTCACTGCCAAGGACAGCAACATTAAACACTGGACTTTCTCTTGCATTTTTTTTTCTCCTCACTTCATTTCACATTTGGTATTCAGAGTGACTGGAGTCAGGTGTTCAGTCAGGACTGATATGATCTTAATACCATCTGAAAGCCCCGGGGCAAGGGATGGGATGTCAGAATAATCATTTTCACAAGGATGGAGAGGTGTGTCTCCTCTTGTTGACCAATATAAGTTCCAGTGGGAGGCGCTTATCTCACATTGTGAGGAGGTGTAACCGAGGACATGCATCACAGAAACGAAACTATGTGCCTTGTCAAAACCCAAAGCCCTGATATTACGACGTTATGAATGACATGGGACTTTGGAGTGCCAGAGCTCAAAATACACTTTCCTGAAATGCCGTGAAATGATGAAAAGTACATGTGAAACCATGTGTTTCAATTGCAGGGAGGGATTGTAGTTTATCAGCAAAGTAATCTGAGCTTGACAAGTTGAGTGTTTCTCTGTAAACCACAATGGCAATAATGATAGCAGATTGTGGTATTGTGGTGGTAAGGGTTGTTGCTCTCATCTCACAGGCATGTTTATTTGTAAGGACAAAAATACATGGGAGTCATGCATAGATCTCATCATTATTATGAACGGAAAACAATTTGCATCTTTATAATTATCATAACCTTTGAAAATGACTACATTTGTAAGTAAAACTGGTCCTGTGTACTGTGCTCAGCTGAATACGCCCTTCAGTGAAAAAAAAATTAATACCTTTCTCAATTCATCAGTTTATTTATCTATTTAAATATGTCAATGTCAATGACTAAATGCTATTAATGCTGCTATTTATACAAGGACACAAAGTTTTGCATCTTTATCCTGATGTGTAAAAAGTGAGCCGGTATTTAAAAAAAAAAGTCTTTTAGAGCCTCTGAGCTTTTTCCTCTAAGGGGCGCTCAATTTTAACAGCATTGGATTAGCCTCTGGCCAATGGTGATGCTCAAGAGATTATTC
Source organism: Fistularia commersonii (assembly GCF_037954325.1). Classification (NCBI taxonomy): domain Eukaryota; kingdom Metazoa; phylum Chordata; class Actinopteri; order Syngnathiformes; family Fistulariidae; genus Fistularia; species Fistularia commersonii. The sequence goes on from NC_141311.1 coordinate 6,057,301, forward strand.
AGACGGGAACTAAAAAAAAAAAAGCTCTCCACTCAACGCTCCACACATAGTGGAAGTGAACTGCATTTGGTGTGGAGCACAGCTGCCTGTTACATGCCATGACTGCGATTTACAGGACCCTTTTTCTTTTATCCGGTGAGTCACTGATTAGCTATAATGAGCTTTAGCTACTTAAAAAAAAAACACTTTTTTTTAAGTAAAGTTTTTAAGTAAAGTTTTTTTAAGTAAGTTTTTTTAAGTAAAAAAAAACAGTTTTTTTTAAGTAGGAACAGACTGTTTGCGATGACTTATACCATTTGTTTAAAGTAGTCCTAGCCACAAATATCCAAATTTATTTTGATATTTTACAATTTTCTATGAATGAAAACCATATATTTCTTAATCTACAAATTGAAGCAAGAATTCAGAATGAGTGGGAGATGTGATGATGATTACTAAACATATATATACATAACTAATTTGACCTTTAAAAGGAAAAGTACATAACTTGTTGAAATTCTTCACTTTAGTTGCTTGTATGTTCTAAAAGCTCATGTATGTAAAACTATCTAAGCAATGTTTTCAACACATTTTTGTTCACATAGATGTTGTTCTCCGTCGTGTCACAACCCTTCTGACCAGTGAGGTCTAAGTCCCTCTTTTTTGAGTTTTTAAGACCTCTTCCTATCGTCCAAAAGAAGTTGCTTTATTATGACTCGGAATAGTGCAGAGAGCATCATATACTCTTTGCTGGGTCTCAGTGATGCCACAAACAAATTCACCATCTGGTTTGGCTGGTTTAACGTTTTACAGACGTTATTATGCTGGAACAGTTGATTTGCATGTGTTCAGGACAAGCCTTTGACTCAGGCTTGATATTGCTGGTCCTTTTCACTGAAACGTGGATGGTGAGGTTGCAGAATCTCAGGAATTCCCGTGTTTGTGCAGGCTCGCTTCTCATTTTTGCCGTAGTAAAGAGGGTCTGTGGGAGCAACACACATGCATCGCATGTACATTTTAAGATTTCTCCGATTTTACATCACTTAAGGTGCAGAACCTACTACTTCAGGTGGGCTGAAAGAAGACACTTTAGGTAGAATGAGCAACAGCCCAGGTGATTACTCGTTTCATCAAGGGATTAAACACTGGCTGACCAAATTCAGTATCTCACAACAATGTTGATGTTAATACTTTATGAATGTTAAGTTGTATTGTTGGCAAATGTAACGTCCTCAGAACATCATGTTTCAAACAATATGGATATTTAAAGGTCTACCAGCAGGAAAAAAATATTTTTCTTCAGTAAATCAAATACGTAATGCTGTATTTATATGACACAATGAATGAAAACAAACTCAAGTGCTTTGAATAAAAACCATAAAACAGCAGCACCCCACCCCGCCATTACCCCACGCACACCATCCCACCCATATACTCTCAAAGCATAGGCACTGTAATTAAACCTGAATGTCCCTGAGCAACAGGAAGGTGGTGGTCAGACTAATGTTGTTTTTAACCTGATCATTTTTAATTCCCACTAATGTCTAGCATCTGTCAAATTTCCAGCCCACCATCAGAATTTAAAAATATATATCTGGTGTGGGGGGAAAAAAAAAGTGACATTCTATTAGGGTGGTTCCCTGTCTTCTCTTTTCCTGCTGGATTCTTTAACTATTTTACTGAAATCATGAAAAGAAAAACAGTCCTGTATAAATGGAGCTTTCTATTTTTTTTGTTCCTCATGTAGTGGCTGTGGCCTTTTCGGTGGCACGCAGGCCCCAGCGGACAAAAAGAGGGCTGCTCGAGTTGGCGGGAGCCATCAAATGCAGCACAGGAAGATCTGCATTGACTTACATGATGTATGGATGCTACTGTGGACTAGGTGGTCAAGGCTGGCCCAGGGACAGGGCAGACTGGTGAGGCAATCACACACTTCTCAAACCTGATAGGAGAAAATGCAACCCAGAGGGAAGATTTATTTCCTGAAATTATCACCCCTGTACATGTGATTACAGTGTGTGTAAAAATGTTAACCTACAGTTGACACCGTATACGTCCAACCTATACATTTTGTGGGGCAAAGGATATATTAAGGATGCTCTGGTGATATTTAGCCCTCCAGTACACAGTATGATTTCCTTTTTCTGGCTGCTGTCGGTTAATCTTAGATACAGTACATTTTATTTGCATTCACTGTGTCCTCTTGAGAAGGAGTCGACTAAACCGCAAATGCTGTGTAATGGAGAGAATGATGGCCAAAATCGGTATACTTCCATGGTCCAAAATTCCACACCCAAATCCTAATTGCCGCCTCGTGCTATTCCATCTTTACCACAACATGTGAAACCCTCCTAAACCAGTTAACTGCTAACTATCTGTTGTGCAAACTCAAGTGGTGATCGTGCTCTGACTTTAAAATAGCAGTGGTCTGATTTCAGCCACAGGACAGTGGCTTTCCACCTCCAGTTTCTATAAACTTAGTGTCTGCAGACTTCAAAAACAAAACAATGTGCTTAGTCTAAATCTTATCTAAATCATTTTGTATTTAGGTGCTGCCACAGACACGACTGCTGTTACGGGGATGCAGAACGACTTGGCTGCCAAACCAAAACAGACCGGTATCATTGGACATGTGAGGAGAAGACCCTCGAGTGTGGTATTTGTTTTTTTTTTTTTGACTCTTCTATTCAATATCATGCATTTGCACATATAAACTCAGGACTTTCCATACCTGTGCCTTCAGCGGTAAATCTGCAAGAGAAATGCATATGAACATGTGTGTGATCAAAGCTATACTTTAAATATTTATGAAAACAGGTTGCACACATCTGATTTGAAGGAGAAATTTTGAAGGAGCTTTTTTCTTCTTATTAATGGCTTTAAACCTAGTTATACCCCAAGTAATCTGTTATTGTAAATAAATCAAGTCAACGTGTCCACTGCGGTAAAAGCCAATGATTGATTGGCATTCATTTAAAAAAATATGTGCAGACATAGTTAAAAACAAAACCCACCTTATCATTGAACAAAGATATATATGTTGTTCATTTCAGATGATTTGGAGGATAAATGTGAAAAGCTGCTGTGCAAGTGTGACAGAGATGCTGCCAAATGCTTGAGAAAAGCACCTTTTATCCGGAAATACGCAGTATGGCCAGATTTCCTCTGCGGCTATAAACAACCAATGTGTAATATTTACTGATATAATGAATGTATCTTGATGTTTGCTTTGCCTTTTGTAAATACAATTTATCATTGTGGTAACAAAGCTATTCGAAACAATTCCCTTTACAATAAATATTTGCCTCATTTTTATTTTTAAATAAAATATTTTTCCATTCATGTCATTATTTTCCACTTGATGGGTAACAGCCAACAATGAGCAGTGTTTGTGCCAAAAAGTCCCTATCAAATATGTTGTTTCAATAAAACATTAAGAGAGAGATTTGTAGTTTATGTCAATATTACATTACAAGAAGCTTTTGTATCTGTATTCTCACAATCAAAAGGCAACATGAACTTTCCTCCTTCAATGTTCATCCATACAGTTTAATGTTAATCATTAATAGGGAGGTCATACAACTGGAAATTCATCTTTTTCAAATACTCTGGTTTGGTTTGCCAGCATTCTATGCTATTTGTATCCACAGTTAATTTATTTTTGGTTTTCAAGGCATTTAGAATTTTTGTGATATTTCTCCCGTGACTAAAGCATTTCAACATATTTTATCAAAAGATCAGAGAGGAAACAGGACTGATTCGTAACTTGTAGATAAACTGTGCCTGTTTACTTTGATTTGATAGTATCACATTATGGCTACAGCTTGTTTGTCTTAAAAAGAACATTACGATAAAGTCTTAAAAATAGCTATGAGTAACAGAATGGCCCTAAAATTCATTGTGGCCAAGTTGCTTAAGGATGCATGCCGTTTTGTACTAAATAACGACTTTCCAAAAAAGTGTTTTGAAGTGGAAATGAGTTCAGGGGAAACATCCTATCAAGAGTATTTTCAGGTATTTTACCTGAAGATGGCGCCACATTCTCAAATACAGAACCTGAAATACACAGTCAATATCTAAAATAATGTTTGGATTCCAAATATTAAGAATCAATTTGGGTAGATTTACTTACAACTGTGAAATATATATTCAAAACGAAGACAAACTTTTACTGAATTTGATTTCAAGGTTACAGAGATTTTCAGGAACTCTCATGAAACACCATCTGCACCGCAGCTGCAACAACGTTAAACAAAGCTTCAACACTCATACGTTTCCCATGTAATTTCACAGAGGACAAAAAATAATATATCTTTATCTGTTGAATGAGTGCAACGCTCATGTGTGGACCGAAATGGGAGATGGAGCATGGGTACAGTGTCCAGAGTCCACGACTGGAAATAAGTATCTGGGTCATGGCCCACAAACACTTGCCTGATTGTATCCAGCATTCAGTGAGTACGAGCTCTGAAGTTATGGAAGTCATACGCTCCAACCACCATTTGGCAGACAGAGAGGCTGATTCACAGCCACATATTTTTCCTCTCTATGTTATTTCTCTAAATTTAAAGTAAAGTTAATGTTTTTGTACCGTCATTGATCATTTGCTTTACCCATTTACTTGCTATAAATGATATCTGAAAGTTTGCATTTTCTGTTGTGGTAACAGTTTCAGTAGCACAAAATGAGCAAACGGGATGTGAGATTTCTGCACGATGAGATGAATTTCTTTCTTTTTGTATCGCTGATTGTTACAAAATGTTTATCCAGCAATAACATCTGAACCTCAAGTTTACGATAATTGCACAAGTTTTTCACAAAGGTGAAACACTGCATTCAATATGACCCTCGAGCTTGAGACAAACACAAATCTGCTAGGTTCTACAGATCCCTGGGTTTACTTTCATAGAGAATTTGACGAAGATCGCAATCTATCAATGTCCTAGAAGCTCACACAAGATTTCAGTTTCATTTAACTGTCCTGCAAATGTATCGAAGGTTATTAATAAAGCAGCTTGCATTCTGTCCCAGACCCACTGTTCCTCTCAAAGAAGTACCTCTGCTGCACATATTTCCTCTGGATGGAGCTACCTTGAAGGGGCATCATAGGCATTTCAGATTACAACTTCTTTGAAAAGGTTGCACCTGCTCATTGCATCACTGTCAAGTGCTAAAGTCGCACATTCGCGTCAGTCACGCACTTGAGAATCGTTCATGGCTGCTGGATTCTGGGTAGACAGTTCACTACTACATAAATAAGGATGGCTATTAACATTGTCACAATAATGATAAGCCAAAGGTTCTTGCCAAGATAAATGTATTTTAATCCAGAAGAAAAGGCAAGATCGTGAGTAAAAGCTACACAGACATATAAAAATAATATTATAATGCTCGTAGATAAAAACCAAAAAGTAAAATTCAGAAAGTCCTAAATAAGCTGCAGTCTTTCTGTGGTGTCATGCCAAATAGTGTCTCAGAGGCTGAAAAGCCACAGACACCTTCAGTTTACAGAACAGATAAAGGGTGCAGCCTGGCAGAACCCAGCCGCCTCTTTGATGGGATGTTGTAGTGTCATGTATTCCAGGTCATCCTGGGTCTAACTGACTCCGTGACTGGCCTTCATACATCTCACAACAGAAGTCAAAGGTGGCCAAAGTCAGGGTATTATTGTTCATTAGGCAATGGGTTATAACAGAATCCAACACGTGTACTGAAACAAACTAAAGCTGCACTGTGTATCCCTGTAGGCAATTACATGATTGTCTTCTCTGTCTCAGTGCAGGTGCGCCATTTGTAATGTTTTCAATTAAAAATTTATATTGTGAATCAACACCTGGTGCTCTGTTTTTCGGTCTTAGGGTGTGATCTGTTTGAACTTTGAGAAAAAGTATCACCCATTCACAGTTTTGGCATCCAACAGTTGACTCGTGGAGAGACATCTCCGGGGCACTCAGAGAAATGTTGCGCTTGAAGAAACGTTTGGAGCCTATCTTTCATCTGGGCATTCTTGAATCACTGCAATTCCTCCTAGCAGAATGTGTTCCACGCTAACTGATTCCTTTAATTAACTGTTCAGCTCCTCAGTTGAGAGCCAGATGGCCCCAAGATGAATTTGGGCATAAAAGGCTTTGAACATTAGCAGCCATTTTCATCTTGAAGTATTTCATCATAGCAGTATGAGATCACGTTCTGGTGCACACTGTGAGCATCTTCCAGACGCTGTAGATCTGCTCTTATGACGCTCTATAAAATGGTATAATTCTTTATAATTCCCTTGGTACAGATATCACTATACGTAAGAACAATTGAATATCTGATGATAACCAAGCTTTTCAGTTTTTCTTTTCAAAGTAATGTAGTCAGTGTACATTTTATCTGTATGATGTATATGTGGTAAATATTGTATCGCACTGCATGCTTATCACTTGAACAAGGGCCTTTATACTGTATATTAAATGGCTTGTGGATAAACACAACTTTATCTATATTAGGATTGCAGAAGAATTTAACACAAAAATTTTGTCGGGTTTCAGTTGTTTGCATTCACTCTGCACAAAAATAGACCAAAGGTGACTGTGAAATGTCATATTCATACCTAAATCAAAATTTATGTCTCCCATGCCATAAACAAGGTTAAAATGTTTTCTCCCTCTTTGTGGTCATATTATCAGATCAGAGATGACAAGAACAATGTCTTGTCAAGCAGAGCTCTTGTTAAAATATTTTCTCGACCTTTGTGAAACCTGCATTGTACCCATGCATCTAAAATATATAGGAAGAATGCAGTCAAAATGCAAATAAGCCTTCTATATCTGTAAAGCAGCCGGTGGCTGTGACAGACAAAACTATGTAGACTTGTACTGATAATTGCCTTTCCTCCGCTCGTACAGGAAAAGTCTGTGACTCACTTTTTCCCACAAAAGTGACAGTAAGTCATTTTGCCATGGTTAACGCACAGCATCGCTCCATATTAGGGATCCCTCTTAGTGTAATTGACCATCTCAGTCACTACCTCGCTAATGTTTTATTTTTTCTTTCGGAATAAACAAAAAGTTCACAATTTTATCTAATTTCTGAAGTCACGAATGATTATCTTATAGTATTGTAAACCACTTTGAAAGAAAAGTATCACAAGTGACTTTGAAAGCGTGGAAATAACTTGCTCTTTGCGATGTAATCTAAAAGACAGTCGACTGGGTGAGATCCAATTATATTTTCTTCACGACTCGTTAAAGTGGCATTTGTATCATAAAAAAACAGTAAAACAACTGAGAATTCCATAAAAAGACAACTGTATTCAATCACGCTCTAGCTTCCCCCCATCCTACTCATATAAATGTATGCCTATGTATACTGTATGTGTAAATATATACTGTATATATGCATATACCCTTACATGGGTGTGTGTATGTCATCACCCTTTGATAATATTGTAGCAATTTAGTCTTGAAAAACACCCAGTTGACAGTAAAACGTCAGTTTAATAAGCAATAGCTGTTTTTGGCCACAGCCATGCCACACAAACCTGCAATACAGCTAACTGTTCCCGCTCAATTCCAGGTAAAAAAAAAAACAGAATTCCTTGCACCCCAAACCACACCCACACAATTCCTAGCAACCCTCAAATCACACAGAAAACAAGCATCAACATAAACCCCAACATTCGTGACTCGCAACAATATTGACAGAATCACACAGACTAAACCTACTATGAATTCTAATGGCTGATGTTACTGATTCTCCAAGCTGTCCAAAAAGCAGGTTGCTATATTTCTAAGTGCATTTTTGTAACTAAATAGGTTTTACAGAAAAAGTGGAAATATTATATATCAAATGATGACGATGTTTTCTTTGCAACCTTGTAGGACTCAAAAGGCACGGACGGGGTTCGAACCCGCGATCTTCGGTTTACGAGACCGACGCCTTACCACTTGGCCACCGCGCCTGCGCTGTGAAGGGTCGTACTGTCCTATATCACAAAATAGACACAGCCCGCGTTGCACTGTGTAAATCCTTTTTTTATTTTTTTGAACTGACTGAACCAATTCTCTTCAGGCACTTCCCGCGCCGCGTACCTTTTCGACCCGACTGCGTTGCTTGAATGCGACCAGAAGGGGAGGCTGTTACCATCTGTGTCGAGGCTCGTCCTATGCGGATTTTAGCTTGACGCTCTGCGCTCCACTTCCAATGTGTTTGAACAAAGGAACACAAAGAAGGTGATCCTGAAACGTCTTCTCTGATCTCCAGAGGATCTGATTCGTCCCTGTCTTATTTCTGAGGTGATCCGTTGCTTTTGCTGTCTCTTTGGTGAAATCTCATCGGTACAACTTCTTGTTTTCAACTCGTGGCAAAGACGCATGAATGAGAGTTTATGCACACAGGGAAAAGCCGCCAAGTTTTTTAGATCTGTTGCAGGGTAGAAAATCTTTGTGGAAATAGAAATGACCATTCAATCGGAATTTACCATTTTGCACATTCAAAAGTTTTAAATGTTCAAAGCTGACACCGATGAGCCAAATGGTTTAAATGAAGGTCAAAAGGAGGAATTTTGGTCCTATGCTTAAGGCTTACAGAAAGGCAAGGGGTCACCAGAGTTCACCCTCTCAAGTTGATGAATATTCAAATAAATGGGAATCGAGGGCAGTAACTGTCCAGCGCAGATTGATCCTGCATCACTAACAACTTGGAGAACCACAAGGCTGCTTGTAATTCTTTTCCAAGCAATACAATATGCATGAAGACAGACTGCAGCTTTTCACTGTCTTTCTTGTCAAACATCAAAAGATGAATCCTCGCCTGAGGGGCTTTATTTAGGGATGTGGGGGTGTGGAGGTTTGGGAAAGATATCCTCTCGGCTGTTTGAAAAATGAATAAAACTCATTTCCTCTGGGATAGATTTTGCGGGGAAAACATAGATTTTGGAGTATTCACCTTGACCTGTTTGTATCCAAGTCTTAAGGAAGTAGACCAAAAACTTTTGGTTTTGTTTTGTTTTGATTTTTTCTCCCTGCGATGAGCCACACAGGTGGATTGAATTCAATACACCTTAAAAATTGCGACACAGTCCATATTTTCCTTTTGGGCCATATTTATGTGTGAAATCTGCTGCAAAGCTTTGAAGGTAGAGTAATGATAATCCATAGATGCTGTGTCTTAATTTCCACTGGTGCAGGTTGTTTTAAAATGATAATGACAGCGATCCTAAACATCCATTGTGAATCTAAGGAATTGTAAATTGCTGTAGCTGTTTTAGAGTCTATTTTGTGTAGCACCACCGTATTGATTTTGCAGCAGCACTGTGATTTTTTATTTGAATATTTATATATTTATTTTTGTCATAAAACCCCTGGAACAGAATAGCACAGCCTGTTCCAGTCAGGGATCACATGGATCTGGGGTGCTTTTGTTCATGCGAACAACACCAAGTAGCTCACTCCCTGACAGAATAAGAAGCATTACTGTAGCAAGCTATTTAATAATTTATTGGTATATTGCTTTAGAAAATCATCTTTTTTTTTTTTTTTTGCTGTGCTGCTTGCTCATGAATACCCCTGTGACCCCTTTGTCTGCACATTGCAAGCTCTTTTGGTTTATAAACAAAAGGCAAAGTCAAGAATAATTTTCTCAGTCTGGGTTTTAATATAAATTATAATCACACACAAGTCTTTTTTGCTGCTTTACATCAAGTTAAAGGCGGGTTGGTGCAATTGCCTCTTTCCACTTATGGCACCTATGGTTTCTGTAGGATTCTTGTATTGTAACCATTCCAGACATTTCTAATCTATCTATACACCTATGCATATCCGTAGCCGAGTCATAGCAGTAGCCGTCTAAATAAGTGGGTCCAGGCCTCTCTGTCCTCAGCCATCTGCTGCAGCTCTTCTAGGGAGACCCAAGACATTCTGGTGAAATATAATCTTACCAATGTGTTCCAGTCAATGTTCTCAGAGCACCAGTTGCGGGAGGTGCTCTGGATTTACAGCGGACGCTTTTGGATGTAAAGGTGCAGAAGCTCTACTCTGAGCTCCCTCTGGATGCCTCACCTTATTTCTCTGAGCGCAGCCACCCTGTGGACAATTTTTTTTTTCAGACATGTATATCGCAGTGCCTGCAACACTGCTGGCACTGCAGTGATCCACCTGTCTAAATCAAGCTCCAGCTTACCATCACTTGTCAACAGGACCCCAAAATACTTCTTTCTACTTGTCCACCACAAGGGTCTCACGCTACCAGTGTGAAACGGCAATTATGACTTTTTGACAATAGCCACTGGCAGATTCTTCCACAATGTAGAAACTTTATACGTCGCCCACTCTGTTTCCAACTCGACGCCCCATGGGATCCAGAAGATCCACCACGGATGCATGTTAAAGACCCTTAAGTTTCCACTGTCACTATGCATTTGTGTTGGGCACGTCTGTCAGTACCACAGCCATTTTCACTCCCAGGTGGTGATCAGTTTGCATCTCTGCTTTTCTCTTTAGTCAAGTGTTTAAGACATATGGCCACTGCTCTAATGATACCGCTACAAAGACCATTGTTGACCTTTTATATTATCATGCTCCAACATGATGCCCGGCACAGAGGTTCAGCAACAAAGCACTGCTATTGTTTGGATTAGGCAGACACATCCTCTTGTTCCAACTGTCTACATCATCACTAACTTGAGTGTTGAAGTCTCCCAGCAGAACTATGGTTGCTCCAGGAACTGCAAGAAGGCTCAATACCTATGCGAGCCATTTGGTGCCTATGCAAATGAGACCATCAGGATTTATCCTGTGACCCTCCTTCCCTGTGGAGAAAAGGCACCATACTGGCCCTCGGCCAGGGACTTCAGAGTATCTCCACACCCACCCAAGATTAAATGCTGTTTTGTGATTTGTTTAAGGGATTTGCAGCAAAACCGAATGGCCTCTTTCTCGTCCTGTCTCAACCCCTCTGTCAAGTGCCAGTGAGATTATTTTTTTTTTGCCATTTTAACATTTTTTTTCCCAAGTTGAAGAAAATATTTTCCTCAGCACTTCTCAGTTCTTGAGTTGATATGAAGACAGTCTTCACTATATGAAAAACATCATGCATCTTTTGAAGGCTGTTCACATTTTTCCATCTTGAGCATCTGTGACAGCTTGTATTGATAACTGTGTTTATTCATCTATTTATTGATTTTCAAGGATTGAAATATTTTATTCGTCTTTGGCAAGATGCTAACTAAGCGTAAAACAGAGCACAGAGCAGAGTTTGTCGACAAACATTCTTTCAGACAAACTCAATGTTTATTGTGTGTTTATTGTGATTTTAAATTGAAGAAAAGAATAGTTGGAAATTAATTGGGCAATCATTATTTTAAACCACATTCAATGAGCAAGTAGGCAGTATTGTCTTTATCTGAGGTTATAAAGAATGTGAATGTTTATATATTTGTTGGAAAAATAAGCCTGAATTGCCAAGTCTAATGTAAATGATCCTTTCGAATACTATATACTACATATTTAAAAAGTTTTGTTAACCATGTGTATCTTGTATATGATGCATTTCATTTTTCCTTTTTTTTCACTCAAGGTAAATGAAAAGTATTCTTTTGGAAGTTCAATATTGATTACATCACATTGTGGATCATTCTCTTGCAAGTCCATTTCAACTGAGCAAGGAAGCTTTAGTCTATGAAAAAGGAAACGTTACTAACATTTCTCATATAAGACAGAGCACTGACAAGCTTGGTTCTTGAAAAACAGGCGTTTAAATGTTTCATAATCTGAGAAAATTCCATTGGCAGCCGACACAGCGGGACTTTGCCGGCGTATTGTGCGGAGAAAGTTGTCATTGTGAGAAGGGTTTGCTGATCTGACCCTTGCTAGACTTGGACATGCAAGTGTGAAATGGACTTGAAAGGTAAGCAGCTGATAAAGCTCCATAACAAAAGCAAATATTATCTCTCTCCCCGTTCCACTGTTTCTTTAACCCATCTGCCTCCCTTATTTGCAATCAACTGCTCGCTAACTGGGTTATTTCTACAACTTAAAGTAAACAAAACTTATATCACAGCAGAATGCAGAAAAGTATAATGTGGGAGAATCTACTTTCTTCCATTTCACCGTTACTTTTATGCTGCAATAGGTGCCCATCACTCCTGTCTGTTAGGTCTGTTTCCATAGCTACGACATGACGATGCTGACAACCATCTGGTTCTTGCCTCCACCAATAGGGTTGCAAGACTGAAGCGGTGATGCAAAGTAAAGATGGTCATCTTTCTGCCACACACTAGTATGAATCAGGAAAAGGTTCACGAGAATGAGAAAATAATGCAGAGTGGCAGGCAGAGAACTGCACCCAGTCATGGCGGACAGCGGAAACCAGATCCGACGAGCCACTCAGCGGGAGAGGAAGGTGAGAGCATCTACCATTTTGAAATTCAACTCCCCTGATTGTTCCCGGAAAGAGTTTGTTGGGGAATAACAGTGGGAATAAACAATACTCCCCTTTGAATTTGGAATTCGAACGGAACCTGGATGGGACATTACATGACATAATGTGCATTTATTTTCCGAAAGCAGACAGAAACAATCTGCCTTTATCTGTTGTACAGTGCTGTTGAGGTCAAATTCAGTTTTAACTGGTCTGATCAAACACTTCCTGATTAAAAGGACAAAATTGCGTCTTTTATATGTAATGTAATAAAACAGCTGGGGCATATCAAAATACGTTCTTAGTTTAGATGAAAGGAGATTGATAATATAAGAAACACCAATTTTTAAAATAGCTGCTCAGATGTGTCCCATAATCGCTGAGTGCTCTGAATCTCATTAATCTGAGGAAAATGTGCATTCAGGGACTTTCATAGAGGAGCTTTGAGGCCAGGCTTGTTGAAATCAAAGGCCTGAGAGATTTTTTTTTTTTTTTCCGGGCTATCCATATCATTCCGAGGAAAATAAATGTGATCAGTAAAACTGCAGCTTGGAAAAGGACAACAGCCAGTGCAGCATGTTCAAGCTGCCCCCCTACTGGGCGACCCATGAGCCTGTCGATATGGTGGTTTGATGTTGGATGGAAAATAAGAACCCCCCACAACAAACAGAGAGGGCTGGAACAGAGAAAGAGAGGGTACAGAGGGAAGAACCATCGACAGATGGACTCGGGTTGTGATTAAAGATGGCGGCAGTCTTTACTGCAGACTACGAAGGACGATTCTCGATCCATAGAAAAGCGGTGGGAGTTGTCTACATTTCAGCACAACAAAATCCAGGAGCACACAGGAAGGTAAAGCAGCAGGTATGATGTATGTGAGAATGAACATTGCAGTCGCCAGTTTCCATTGTCCTGTTCATCGGTCTGTTGTCGTTTTTCATGTCAGAGCCATACCGGTTTTGTTGTGTCTTCCTCCTTATCAAAAGCAAAGCGGATCATTTGATTTGACTCTTTAATGTGCATCCCATAACCAGGCTACCGAAGATCATTTACACTGGAATTACACTTTTTTTCAAGCCAGCAGGTGCCAGACGACGTACTTTCTCTGTCTGGCACATGATTTTCTTCGTATGTCTGGTAATATGGACGTTCTTAAAAAGATTTTTCTTTTCTTTGTGGGAAAATGTCTCTCAATGAGCTCCAATAACCAGAAAAATAAACTTAAGTCTGAAAATTGCTCAATCCTCTGTGCCTAATCCACTCCAAGGCTTGTTAGTCATGACATATTCAGCCTGAACAAAGGATACCAGCAGGACTCCAGAATATATTTTCTGACAGTCTTTTGAAATCATTCCTTGGATAGTTTTCAGCATGGAAAACAAACATGGACCATCCTTTATGTTTCTGACATACATTTATTAAAACACACATTTTTAACCTGATTAATCAAGATAGTTGTTTTGACTGCCTCCATCTATTGTAAAGAAAAAAAAATGTTATTGCTTCACATGTGGGCTATGATATTGCCCGGAAAACTGCATCTTTTGCTGTTTTCAGCTCGATGTGGATTCTCTGGAAAATATTAACCTTACTGTGGATCTTAAGAATTGGAGCCTTCTTTAGAATGTCTTAATAGGCTTTTGTCCATCAGAGAGTTCTGAGCAGAGATAAGCCTATTTCATCCAAGGCCTACAAGGGGTGTCCAAATCCACACAGACAGGTGGAACAAAAGACAACTTAAATGTCTGAATTTGGAAACATGAACTTGCCTCCGAACACTGAGCGGCAGCTCGATGTTTCAAAGGTGATACTGTACTTATTTGTCCTTACGATATATTCCACATTTGGAGTCCCCCCCCTTCAGAAGCAATAATGGTACAAAACAACCTCTGCACAAAGAAATAAGCTGAGAAAAGGGTCATCGATGTTTGAGCACAAAGACAGAAATGATCTCTCCCATCGTGGGCAAAGACCAGCCCTTTATATTGTTTCATGTGCACACTTTAGAGGTGAGCGGAAAAACACATCATTTATTGTTGTGATCTTCTATGTCTGCTGAGGAGCTCTGCTTGGGCTGTTGCTTAAAGGCAGTCCCTGACACTTCAAAAAAATCAAGTTTACAAATGTTCTGGTCACCACTGTTTCATTCCTGCAGGCTTTTTTACTGCAGTTACCTGCACTGTGTTTAAGCTAGCTTTAACAAAAAAAAAAAAAAAAAAAAAAAAAAAAAAACTCTTTAACTTCTTCCACTGAAACATCCTCAAGTGAAGAAATTCAAATCCAGTTGCCATGACAAGAAGATTTTGACAAAAACCCTTCATGTAATCAACAGAATAGGATGGAGATTCTGACTGTACTCACCACGATTTAATATACGTTTCACCTTAAGGATGTAGTGGAAAATCTGTGATTTTCTACTGAAGCCAAGTCTTGAAATGTGCACAAAAGGTTTTCTCACACCCTCTATGCAGTTCTGTAGGTATTTAAGGCCACTTTCATTTTAAAGCGTAACTTTCACATTGCCTGTGCACGCCATCTGTACTTTTAACACTTCAAATAACAGCCTTTTAAAAGACTGCTTAATCTTTTACTCCGAAAGTCTGACACTTAATTACTTTCTCAATACAAGTATATTTGTGTTGGAATGAGTCCCAGAATTGTTAAATACAACCTTGTCTGTCTTTCACAAAATGGTCTGTGCTGTCACAGTCTAAGCAAAGACATATCTGGTCTTTTCACTATTGTTGTTTTTTATCAAACTCACTCACTACATGTACAATTTACCACCTGCACTCTGATTTTTGCTGCATGTACTAGATAGGTAGAATGGTTATATTGATACTTTACAAAGTTACTTATTATTAATGAAAAGTCTCAGCTTTGAAGTAGGTAATTTTTGTAATATATACAGTATATATGTATACATACATTTATTTATTTTAAATGAAACCCTTTTTGAGTGGTTCCTGCCTTGAGCTGGGAGTAAATTGTACTGATGCTTTGCTAAAGTAACTTGAGAACATTTGAACTGTGAGAAAGCAGATATTATCCACAAGTTTGGTGAAAATAAAAGCAGACAACCGGAACAAAACAAGTCATATAGGCAAATAAAACTGTTGTGATGTTGTGTTGTGATGTATTAGACTTTTGTATTTTGTGACTCTGGTTGTGCAGTAGTTATCAGCGTATCAAGGAATGCTGCGATATGCATATGGGAGTTCCGATTTTGCACGAGTTGAGTAAAGGTGCCAAGTGCAGTAAGAGTGACTGTGTCCTGTGAGTTATTAGGGAAATATACCACACATGTCATGGAAAGATACTTTACATTGTCATTAATGAAACTAATGTAATTAAAATGGACTTGACCAATGATAATTAAATATCCCAATTATTGATGTACCTTCATAGCCCCAAAATGCAGAGTTTTAATGCTGTTCATAGTAGTCATTTGTATGGACTTTTGCAAACTTATTGAACTTATGGTGAAAGATCCTGAAGTTTTTTTTTTCCTAAATCTGTTTTTTAAAATATTTCCTGTTTTTTTTTTTCTTCTTTTCATTGCATTTAGGAACAAATGGATGGGCAAGTCAAGTTGTTATGGCAACGTGCAGCTTTTGTCAAGCCTTTTCATTTTGTGGGGGTGAGATGGATGTTACAGTTACTTCAACCCAATAACCATGCGATGGAGTCATCAATATATGGATGTACTGCAGGAAAATGCACCAGGAAGGATTCCAAAATCAAGGTAAACCATGCTGATTTGCATGACAATCAGCACTTTTGTGCTTATCATTATTTAACCACTTATTGAAAGAAATAATGATGCATTGAAATAAGTGTGCACACACAAGCAGTGACAACAATAGGGGAGGTCTTGAGACTTAGGAAGCATTGACTGTGTCCTCATCAGATGCAATCTCAAGTTGAGCTTTTTAGTTGATGCTTTTTCTGAGTTCTGTGCTATTCATTTTCTGAACAGTGTGACACGATTCATGAACATTTCTCCTGCGGCTGCAAATTGCGACATAACCTTGCCGTTCTGACAAGTGTAAAGTACAGCAAGCTGCTCTGTGGCAGCAATAAAGAGGGGAACAAAACTTAATGACAGTGAGGTGTGAACATCGGGTTCAGTGGTGCGTAGGAATGCCCCCTGGCTTCCATGGCTCAAAAAGACAAGGAAGAGGAGGAGGGGGAATACTGTATGAAAAGTGACACGCTTGAAGGGACAATGACATGATTTTTTTCAGTCCGCTTGCTATTGGTTTGAGCTGAAATCTTGAGGTAATTGCGGTGGTGGCTTCGCTGTCAGGTGTACAATGGAGCTGGCCAAATTGAAAATTTCAGAAAAAATACACATACACACACACACACACACACACACACGGAAAACATTGTCATCACTGATGATGATTCTGACAATATGTTTTCATAAATACTGAAGCAAAGATTACTGGGTAAAATGAATGTGGTATCTTGGAATTTTGAAAGTGAAACCTGTTTCAGGATGTTTAACTTCTGTTGCTGACATAAATTCTTGTGCTTTCGAAGAAGTTCAGTCTTTTCAAAATTTGATGTTGCCCGCATGAATATTGTACGCTCCCTGTCCATTGCCCATTTTTACAGTTTGCTATGTCTGAGTAGGTGGATCAGAAGCTGAAATGAGACAGAAATTCACATATCTCCTCTCTCTGCAATGCTCTCAAATGGTTCGATTCAACCACAGAATCAAATATATATTTTTTATGATGTTTCCTCAGCATTTAGAATTCAGTTTGGTAAAACTATTCAAAATGGAATGGATGACCAAACTGTTTGCAGCTGCAAATATTCATAGAAAAGCAAATGCACATGATCCTGTGTCGTCCCTGCACGGCCGAATCACAGATTTAAGATTTGAAATAAAGATTTAATCTGTGTCGAGCAGAAAATTTTAATTACTGCAAGAAATTAATATACAACTATTCATGACATGAACATTTATTATTTTCCAATGCTTCTGAGATAAAACAATAAACTGATAGTTCATTATACATCTAAAATATAGGGTCTCACTTCTTAATTTTTCATCTAAAACAAGTGATCTTACATTCGGAATACATTTAAAAGAATATAGTTAGCGTTTAAGGACAAATAATTACAATGATTTTGGCATTTTATCAACTGCATCAAATGGTTTCAGGTTTATTTGTCATATGCAGGTTAACACAGTCAACACTGGAATTAAATATTTTGAACAAAAAGAACCAGTCCACATGATCCAGTCATGCACTGGATAAAGGAAGCACAACAAAGTTATTGAAGTAATGTTGAGCCATCAAAAAGTGAAATCCGTGGAAAAAATGCAGTCAAAAATCCCATAGTCATGTAATGACAGACATTAGGGAGCCAGTTTAACTATTAACCCGGCAGACTTCTGGCTGTTAGCCTTCGCCATATGATTTTCGAGGTGGTATTTATCACTCTGTGAGTGGTTTGAAGGTCACTTCCTGGGGCTGGAAATAGAAATGCGTGTATGACTTAATGAGTTTAAACATCAAGGAATATTTGTGCGGTGGAAAAATCACCCAAATTGGATTTTTTTTTTTTGTTTTGCTCATCACAACTACATCCTGGTAATGTAGTGGTTGGAGTAACAGAGAAACACTTTCTTTATACCTCAACCGAGTTGAGAAGAAATACGTTCCTTATTCAGATGTAATTTTGTTTTTCTTAACGCATAATATAATAAGTGCACCTTCTTTGGTCTTTGCACGGGGCACCGGCTTACTAGATACTGCCCCTGCGCATCCAGCTAACACAGAGGTCTTCATTTAGATCCCCTTAAAACAAAACTAACCTTCATGTTGTTGTTTTTTTCCCAACCATACAACAAAAACAAAAGAGATAGTAATAATAAACTTTTCAAAACATGTCCAAGCTGTGGATTTTATTATCACCTGCCAGGTGTTAAGTCACCAGAATGTCTTTTATTCTGGATCATTCTGGATCTAAAGCATTATGGATCCTGGATTTCTTCCTGAAAATATCACCATTTTCAAACACATTATGTCCTAAAGATTGCCGTGCACACTAGAATTAATACTAAACTAAGACTCTGGCGTCCACGGGGCCTTGGTTCAGATTCAAACTACACAAATACAAACCCAGGCATCACTGAGTTATTTCTTTAAAACCCTTTCTGAGGATTTCATTTTATCTTTTATGTATAACAGCTTAAAGTCACACATAAGAAAAGATGGATTATAAATAAATTCCAAAAGAGATATTTATTTATACTCCTGGGAGGGAAGAGGCTGCTCCCACCCAGAGGGTGCTGCTGTATGAGACTTTATTTGGATATTTTGGATAGAGGGTGACCACACACACACTCATGGGTTGGTTACCGACAAACCCTTGTTGTTGTTGTTTTTTTTCATAATTAATTTATTTGAAAACAAAGTTGAGGTAGGGGGAAACAACTCTCAAAGTGTGTGTGTGTGTGTGTGACCGGTGGTAATGTGTGTAGTGAACGGGCGAGGCGCTGTGCATCATCTGAGAGAGAGAGAGAGAGAGAGAGAGAGAGAGAGAGAGAGACATGGAGAGGCGGAGAGCCGACTCTCTTTGTTATTTATAAACTCTTGCAATTCGCTGCGATGACACCGTCCGCGGCGACGTGCGCCGCTCCAACCGTCCGATGCGCTCCGAGGCAGCGAGGACATTTCCACGGGTGAAGTATTTCTCGTGGCACTTTTTCTCCCCTCCACCCTCCCCTTCCACCTCTTCTTCTTCGTCTCCCCCTGCTGTCAGACAGCTCAGAGATTGCGGTAGTCAGGAGATATATGTGCCATCGCTTTGCTGGTTGTAAAAAAAAAAATGTGTTCGGATATCGGGTGTGGGATTCCCTCCGTGTCCTCTGACGCGAGTGGGTTGGTGTGGGTGGTGTTTGCGATCGTCACGCCGTGCGCTTTGTTTATCAGCTGGTCGCCGAGGAAGCGCTAATATTAATAGTGTGACAAAGTTGTGCACTTGTCGGTCGGCTGCTGAAGGGCCTGGTTGTGTGTGTATGTGTTCGTACATGTGTGTAAGCGTGTGTACATGCGTGTACGCGCGCCTGTGTGTATGTGAATGTATATGTGTGTGTGCACGGAGTTTGTTTCTGGCTCCCCTCCCCCACCCGCCGCTGCTGTTCTGTTCATTCTGGAGAGGCCAAGACATGAATGTGATGGGAGGGAGTGGGAGTGGGAGTGGGGAAGGGGGGGCACTTCAAAGCGGAACTGCAGCAGTTTTTATTTATTTTTTTTCATTTCCGTTACCGGACGTTTTCTCGGATTCCCCGGCCGACGAAACCGGCGCCGCATCACCGCTCCCAGCACCCCCCCCCGGTTTCCACGGCCATCGTTCCGCGAGTGGATCCAGTAGTGTGACTTTCCACCTGGTGTGGAGACGCGCTCACACCCCTGTTTTTTTTTTATTTTTTATTTTTTAACCCCCTCCCCCGTTTCCACGGCCATCGCTCCGCGAGTGGATCCAGGAGTGTGACTTTCCACCTGGCTTGGAGACGCGCTCACACCCGTTTTTTTTTTTTTTAAACCCCCGTCCCTCCAATTTTTGCGATTAAAACATTATTTCTATCCGTGTGTGTGTTTCTTTTTCTTATCACACGTGGAGATTCTGACGTCAAGGGGAACCGAGAGGCAGAAGGATTTCATCATTTGGATTATCTCATGCGTAACGCTTCCCATTTATTCAGGTGACATTTCATTATCCTTCCCAAGGAGGTGCCTTCTTGTTTTAGATGATGTGCCCGGATGAAGGGGGAGCCAGATTGGTGTTAACAGGGGAGTGAAATAGGGAGGCCACATGCTGCTGGTTTATGTTGAGTTATTATAATTGAAAAACAGTGTCAGCCTGACTGGCGATTATTTCTCAAATGCAGAATTGAGATGATGATCCTGATTGAGTGATGGAAGGGATGTGATTGAAATTGACTTTGGTTTGAGGTAGTTTACTTGAATGAGAGACAGCTGTCAGTTTAATAGAGAATAGACACACTCAGACTGGGCGGTGTTGTGTCTGGGGAGTCTTAACCTTCTGCAGAGACTGAAAAAGGGCAAGAGGAGGGATCGGCAGGCATAGATGCTCTCCCTTGACGTAGATCTTGTCTTCGGGACCAGAATGCATTGCGTTCCCACTTGTAGAAGGAATGCGGTCGGGTCTGAGCGATTGGATCTCAGTATGTTCTTAAATGTGCTTTTGGGTGTGTTTGCACTTCAGCCGTTGCAACATAACTTTCATGTCAGGTGCAAACAGGGCCTCATATTCGCACTGAGAGCAGAACTGGTTAGACATTAACATCCCAATAACTGATATTCAATTATCATACCAATGGATTGGCGGTTTCAATATTTTGATCGGTACTCAACGAGGTGTGCTTTTATTTTTAAAAATAACCCCATGAGTAGAGAGGGATCTGCAGAACTGGCGAAGCGTGTCAAGCGTGGACCGGCGTGATGCTCACAGAGACCAGTTGTCGTTGGAGCGGTACATACAGTCTTTGTGCAATCAGGGGAATTATTTGTAACCGTATTGGAAAAGACAGGGTGTGGGTGTGCCCTAAAGGGAGCGTCGTACTGCACCGGCGTTGGTATTTCTAATCAAATATTACATACAGATCCAGCAACTGTCAAAAAGTGAACTCTCGTCAAAAATGTCTTATGTAATATTTATCAGACGGCTTTGAGTTTTAGTGCGTTCAGATATGGGAAAATTATAAAGATTCACACTCGGACGAGACAGCTACCCTTGCTTTTAGATTTGTTACATTTTCAAACACATCTTGTTGCTAGTCTTAAAAAAAAATATGGAGCTATAATAGTCCTACCTACAGAGGTTATTGATCCTTTCAGAAATACAAGTATGATGAAACACAATGTTCTTGAAGGCTCCGGTTTCATGTCAGTGAGAAAAGCTCAGGGAACAAAACGAGAATTGTGATGTGTCCTTGAAGTAGATGTTCAGTCCTGTAAAATGGTTAGGTGTGGCTCTTTGCAGGGGACTCGGCAACATGACGTTGAATAAAAAGGCTGTCTCATTCAAAGATGTGAAAAAAATAAATAGTAATCATTTGCACAGGTAGTCCTTTCAGGTAGAGATCAGAGCAAGATAAATTCCTACTGTAAAAACCTCAGGTGAGTTTCTCACCATGAAATAGTAATAACTTTGCAGTCGTTTGGTTAGATGCTACTCATAGGAATAAGCTTCGTATTCACAACACAGCATAATTCAGGTGGTATTGAAGGTGCCTCCGGGCCGCAGTCATTCCTGGATTACAATGACACTGCCACAGAATGCTGGACATGACTCAGTCTGAAACAAATATATAGGCCTTCAAACCACATTGAAATGAGCTCAATCAGATTGTTGCCCGAGTCTACAAAAGATATCAATGAGGCCACATTATTCTACTATGATCAAATTTTGATTTCTAACTGCCAAAACTGATATACTAATATACTGATATAACTGATATTTAATGTATGGATTTTTATTTTCAGTGACAGTTGTTGGTGCCGTCAGAATCAATTTTAGCCGAAAACAAGCTGGTAGTATAAACAGTTTGAACATATTTTTAAATACATTACATGACATTACAGTCATTTTCCAGACGCTTTTATCCAAAGCGACTCACAAAAAGTGCAATTCAGTCACTGTAGATCCGAAGTACCAGTAATTGGAAGTCAGAAGTGACCACTCTACCAAATAGCCATCTCAATACATACATTTCTTTGTTTTTTTTAGGGGGGTTGAAGATGTATGTTTTCAAATACATGAGTGCTCAAAACAATTATAATGACAAAATCAATCACCGTGATTATCACTATATATTTTCACCTTCTGTTAGTAAGTTGTTTTTGTTTCCCGCCAGAAAGTTGCAATGCTACAGCTTAGAAGCTATTCGAAAACATGCTTTTACTAAAACAGAAGATTATGGTCCTCATGTTACTGGTGTCTTTCCTCATTAAATGAGCTCCTTAAATGAGTTCCTAGAAGAACTGCTATTTTGTTCTATATAGTAGACCAGTAAACTACAAGGCAAGGAAGAATGGTTAACCTCTCAAAAAAATTCCTGAACCCAAAAATAAATACATTAGAATGATAATACATGTTTACCAATGTCTTAAGATTTGCTGTATCTGAGTAGGTCAGCTCAGTGTGGAGGACTAGTGTTGAGTGAGTTGCAGAGTGACAGAAGGGGCTGGTGATTACAGAGGAGTTTTATACATGGAAACGTTGCATCAGTTTAACGTGAATGTATTTTGAAAACTCAAAAACAGCTATTAGACGCCTTACTACTATCTAACTGACAACTTAACATTGTTCTGCTCTCAGTGCTCAATCCAAAATTTTCAGATGTCATTGACCAGTTGCTACAAAACCGTTTTAGCAATCGGCTAATCCTGCGTGCTCGTGCACATTGTCTCACAATCGGCTGCAGCTGGGAAATAAAAGTAAACACTATTGTGCTTTACTGGTTAAGTCAAAACTGTGGAATTGCTGGTGTTGTTGGGGTTGATATATCCGTAAAGTGAATTAGGTCAATGTCGGACCTGATAATGGTATTTTCGATGTAGTTTTACCACAGAGCATGTGGTTTGAGCGTGTGTGGTTTGTTTGTTTTTTTCGGGGTTATTCTTGCAGTTTAAAGTTTCATGCGTTAAAACACTTTTTAAAGGTAATTTCATTAGTCTTCACACAGTTTCTCTTCGATGTGAATTTATTAATTTTTCATATTCAGAACATGGCGTCTGAATAGGGGAGCTCCACATTAGGCTTTATTATCGTTCGTGAATCCTGTGGATTTGGGCAGAATTTGCATTAATTTTAATGCTCAGCCAGAAAACTGGCCATTTGATGATTTTTTTTCATGGAAATGCTCGCTGTGCAAAATGAAACGCGCTTAAAAAATAAATCCCAGTTGGTACTACCCCTCTGGTTACCAGCTTGATGGCACATATTCGCTTGAGACCTGCTATCATGAATTCCCTTGTAGTTGTGATCAGATTTCTGCATAGATATTTTTTCTACCTCTCCTTTCATAAATATTACAGTGTCGTAACAGTGTTCTCTGAAATTAAGCAGTAGTTTACCTCTCGAGTTGATGAAGCTGCATCTCATGATTTATCTTTCCTCCTTGCAGGAGTTTTTATGCTGTGGCATAAGTAGAGGTCTGGATTTATTTGTGCAGTGTGGGCGCTACGGAGACGTGGTATATGGATGCTGGGACTATGAGCATAAGCAGCAAAGGGGGCTTCGTAGTGGACCTGGGAGGCAGCTTCACTGAAGATGCTCCAAGACCTCCAGTCCCCGGGGAAGAGGGCGAACTGGTGTGCAGTGACGGACGCCTGCACAACAATGTCAGCAAGAATAACAGCCTCAAATGTGAGGCCTCTGTTGCTACGCCCAGGCGGCCTGACTTGGACTTGGGCTACGAGCCAGAGGGCAGCGCTTCCCCGACACCCCCTTACTTAAAATGGGCAGAGTCTCTTCACTCCCTCCTGGATGACCAGGACGGCATCCATCTCTTCGGGAAATTCCTCAAGCAGGAAGGCTGTGCTGACATGTTGGACTTCTGGTTTGCATGCAGTGGCTTCCGTAAACTTGAAACCAATGAAGGCAACGAGGAAAAGCGGGTAAAATTGGCAAAAGCCATCTACAAGAAGTACATCCTGGACAACAATGGGATTGTTTCTAGGCAGATCAAACCGGCCACTAAGTCCTTCATCAAAGACTGCGTGATGAAACTCCACATTGATCCTGCAATGTTTGACCAAGCTCAGACTGAGATCCAGACCATGATGGAGGAAAACACCTACCCTTTATTCCTTAAGTCGGACATATATTTGGAACAAACACGAGTAGGAGGCGAGAGCCCCAAGCTGTACAGCAATCAAAGCCCTATTTCTGGTAACGGAAAGAGTCTGACCGGTTATTTGCCAACATTAAATGAAAATGAGGAGTGGAGATGCGACCAGGAGTCGGAGAAGCAGCCCGACCGTGACCCCACACAGAGCAACAGGCTTACTCAGAAGCTGCTAATGGAAACGGCACCGCAGCGTGTTGCCAACAGTGCCCGATTCCAGGACAGTCACGAGTACAGGTAAATCCTCGCAGCTATATAGAGATCTTTCAACTCTAACTACAGATTTTTCCCTGCAAAATGCTGAATTAGAAATAAACCTCAAACCCCTCAGCGCTACGAACATTGCCTAAAGCTTCAAAATGAAGAGTAGCATAAGAGACAGCTAAGATTGGAGGAAGATGATGTGTGAAGTGATTCAAGGTGCTCGCAGTGGTGGCGGTGAGGAAGTGTTGGAGGCTGTGGAGGCTGTTTCCTTTGTTTTTTATTGGCTTGAAGCAGCCGTCTTTGTATTTCTTGCCGAGGTGGTTTGGGAAACGGGTTTTCCCACTGGATAGGTTGTTGATGAAAAGGCTCAACATTTGTTTAAGGTGAACTTATCCCGAGTTGTTCTCCATTCTACCCTCCTCTTCTTAGTTTTAAAGTTGCATTCTTGGAAGTTTTTGGATGTACCGGGCTGAGGCTCAAAAATGTTGCACACAATATATCCAAAGGGCATTTTATCAAGCGTATAAATAACATAATATAAAAACAGCAAATTCTTATACAATTCAAATATAGAGATCCGACTATTCTGTCTTTTATTATTGTTTTCATTTTTTTTGCTTTTTATTTGAAATGCAGTGCAGTAAAACAGTAAATGTATTATTTAAAGCTATATAACTACCTTATATGAAAATATCCCGGGCACGCAGTTGTTCCTCCTCATGTCATTGTTTGTTCGAATTTTCAGTTTTCATGATTTTTATGAAATACTCGGCAGTGAGACAGCAACTTAATTTTGTTACTTTACATTGCTACTTGCAAGACAGTGTTTGCTTAAGGCTATTTTCCTTTCATTTTGTAATTTAAATCGTGGCACCTTGTTTTGTTTTTCAAAGTAAAACAACAAGTTTGCTGTAGTTCCGATTCAAATCTGCTTAATGTATTTTCTTTTTTTCTCCCTTAAATATTGGAAACAGAAGGTAATTTAGTTCATGGCAACATTTAAAGGAGGGGCGAAAAAAAGGGTGGAATTCATGCACAGTGCATGAGTAGCATTGTAACATCTGGCGCATTTTAACCATTACACATTAATGACTCCCATCCCCGTTTATAGGTTTTTTTGTTTGTTTTGTTGGCTGATGAAAGTACAATTCTTCATACTGGAAACTTCATGTAAACTGATTGTTTGAGGAAGGTGTTCAGCATCCAATCGAAAGGAATCAGGTTTTTAACATTCCTAATCTTTTCTGCTACTGGCTTATTCGATAGTGACTGTGTCACATTAACTTCTGTAACATTTTGCAGGACGTTTCACAAGTCAGTGAACCCCCAAAAATAAAAGAAACAGCAAAATTTTAAATTCCTTATCCTTTAGATATACTACAACTACAACCACAGTTGTTGCGCTTCCCTGAGCACACGACTAGAATTGTGAATTGTGTGATCGAGTGTTTACGTCTAGATAAACACTAGTATAATGTTGTCATCCACACAATAGAAAACGATAATCGGATAATTCTTCGCTACTAATGTAAAGATACATTTATATATTTGAACGAGTTTTGCTGTTAACATAAACTTAGCGTGCCATTTGTTGCAAGATGTGTTTTGAAAGAATAGCTCAGCAGAAATGCTTCCTTGTGAAAACCAGAAGAGAAAAGAGCAGGTGGAGCTTCAGGTTTAGTGGTTTGATAACTATAAGAATGATTGATTAAATGGCCCACAAGTTACACAAGCTATCCGCTCAGTACCAGAGAGGGATGAGGTCCTATGTGGATTTTTTTGATTGAAGGTTTTTTCCTGTAGAAGCTATTGTATTTCACATTATAGATAATACTATCATGGCCATGTTACAGGATCACTTCCCCTCCTTGTGACACAGCCACTTTGAGTCTGAGGTCTTGTTCTACTGCATTCACCTTGCCATCTGTATAAAGTGCACAGGGATGTTGTTCTGTTGTTTATCCGTCGACAGGTGGTCAGTGCTGAATCCACAATATCTATTTACAAAGAACAAAGAGACCAGGTCACGCCTTTGGTGGGGTGAACCTGAATGATGCATAACTGTACGCTGTTGCGGCATTTAGCTGATTTATTTCTTTCTTTTTGTGTTCCATTGACGGGGTGATTTTTACAGTGACATTGCAATTCATTGTAGGTGAGTTGAGGCTGTGACCTCTTGGATTGCAGATGTGATGTTTCTGATATGTCTTGTCATTTCCCCTTAACTTCTCTGACTGGAAAGTAATAGATTATATGTCATAATGGTGATGCTGATCAAACATAAGTTACCTGCATGTGAGGCTTTTTAAAAATGTAGGATTAGCCAGCATGACAATGAGAGAGCCATGCAGCGGAGACAGAAAACTAGGCAAGTGGGAGAAGAAGCGGGACAAGAGGAGGGGATGCGATGGCGTGTGAGAAAGGAGCGAAAAATAGAAGTGGAGTGGAGCGGAGAGTATGTGTCATGAGTGTGGAATTGGTGAGAGGAGAAAGTTTGGGCATATAAAGTGAAGATGACAGGAAAGGGCCAAGTGACAGGGAAATCGGGAGAAAGAATAAGAGCGAGAAAAGGGGACGAGATGTGAAAACCTGTGGGGAGAGCAGGCAAGGAGGACAAGAGAGGAGAAGTGAAAATGTATTTGGGAGGACAGCGGTGAAGAGCGAAGCCAGTAAGGAGAGCAGAGGCACTGAAAGCAGATGGAAAGTATTACTTTTTTATTTGCATCCGAATATTTTATTTTATAAATTTTTTTTTCCAATTTCATTTTTCCTTTGAGGATAAGTCAGGGATAATTGAGGGATCAAAAGCTGCATAGAAAGTAACAGGAAGATTCCAATAAATTAATGCTGTTTAATCCATACTGTGCCATTCCTGCAGAATGTAAATATGGTTTAGAGTGAATATTCTTTAGTTTACCTAGCTTGGCCACTGAACCGTCTGGCTCCATTTCTATCAATTTCTATTAGTTAAATACTGGGCCAATCACAACTTTGTATTTCACACAGATCTAATTTCACACCATAACTGCTAAGGCGCTCGAAAGCCAGAATATGCTGTTGGTCACTCCTAGAGGAATATTTGTCAACACAATAAAGACGCCGTCGCCACAAAACAGTCCGTACGATCACAGCATGCAAGTATATCATTTCTTAAAACAACAAACGTAAAATTCTTAGGTTTGCTTCTTTTCAACATGCCATTCAGCACCGCCATGTCGCCTGTTTACATTGTTAGGAGTCTCAGTTGAATTCAGAACCTGTTACTTTTGATGCAGTAGGTTGTAGGTCTAGGAAAGTGTGACTACAGTAGTCTCTTTAACACGCTCGTAGAAATCTGGAACATACTTAGGGAGACCAGGCCAGACCTGCCTCGGGAAATTAGTCCGCTCTTACCACGCTGTTTTTGGAGTGGTAGGAATCACATTTGATCTACCGTAATCTCTACTGTGCTGCAGGATGATGGCAAAAGTTTTGTGTACAAGTTTTTTTCCTTTAACTATCAAGTCTTAACCCTGATGGTTTGAAGAATAATTCTTCTAGCAGCCGTAAAGTGGGGAAAGATACACGCCCCCAGAGAACTGGTGCAGAAAATGATATTGAATAAGTATAAATAGGAATTAGTTCTGCGTTTTGATGGTTTTTTTTTTTAGCATACTGAAATAACCACCTCTAATTGCTATAATCATTGATTTTTACTATTAGCCCCATCACCGATAAAGAATCAGGCCACTGGCGATGAGAAATGTGACGATATCTTTGCTGCTGCAGCAGCGCTCGGCTGACAAAGGACAGGAATTCGGCTGATGGACGGTACGCTCCATTTGAAACCTCCTGTGGATGAAACACGACACACACTTCAGACGGAGACTTGTGCTAAGTTTCGTGCCTACTGTTTTGTGGTCGAGTTTCATCGCATCTCATTACATCATCCAGCGTTGATGTGCAGCTTTCAAGTCAATACCTGCGAGAGGCAACTGAAAAGTGAAGCACCACAAAAGCCAATTGCTGGAGATTAGTGTTCCTTTTTTTCTTCTTTTAAGCGTCCTGGAAACACATGAGAGAAACATCTCAAAGCAAAACAAAGCTGAGCACTGCGGGGATCCATACATGGGCAGTAGGATCTGTATTGCATATTAAAGAAAGACAAATGCTGCTTGGAGGATATTTCCACATCATTATTTTAGCGATCTACTATTTGGCCAGTGGTTTAGAAAAAACACGCTTCATTTTTAAATAACATTTAAAATTAAAGATTGGGTTATAACAGAAGACATTAGATAGTCTTTTAGATCATATTTATGAAAAAAGAAAAAGACTACTTAAAAGAGGGAGCTACTATATCTGCATTGCTGGTACTATTTTTCTTAATGTGAACAGCATCATTTTGTCTAAGTTACACTCAGCCTTCAGAGAAGAGTCTTCACAGTGGTTTGAAGATGAAATTCTAATTATACTTAGGGCAACTGAGGACGCCGTGATGTGTGATGTTTGGCAGACCTCAGCTGGATTATTAGCGATTTAAAACCACGGCACAAAGCGGCGCAAAATGGGACATAAAATCAGACCTGAAGAAAACACAGGCTGTGTTTAATCTTTCCAACAAGGACAGAATTTCTCCAGAATTTGTCAGCATTGGTTTGTTTAGGGATAAATCAGTTTCAGCTGCAGCTTGCGTTGGAACAACAACGTGCGCGGTCATGAGCAGAAGTATGTCTGTGGAACTGATGGGACTGCGAGGTGTAGAAACGGAGAGTCGTTTAGTAGAATTGATTGTCGACGTAAATCAGTTCTAGTTATGCATGCTGTGTTTCGCAGCCTGGCAACACTCATACAGCGCCCAGCCTGCCAAACGGTTTATTTGCCTTTGTTAAACACTATTTTTTTCTTCTCCTTTTAAATCTGGTAGAGGTTTGTGTTTCATGGTGTTTTTTAGATGAAGCCCTCCATTTGAAAGCAAATGCTTTCTTAAGGATCAAATTCTCCATGATTCTATAGATGCCTTTGTACGTCATTTGGGGAAAAAAAAGAAAACATTACTAATAAGAAATAACATTATGTCAGATCAGCAGAAAATCCAATATTGCAGGAGTGAAGTTTCAATGTTTTGGAGAATTCATGCAATTTACAGGGCTGGCAACAATTTTGGACAGTAGATGAATCATTTAATCTGTGCTGCAACACCTTGAATCACATTGACATTTTCCTCCTCCTACTGATATTTCTTCCATTCATTATTATCAAGAATGTTGCCAAGTACAACCATAATTCGCTCAAATAAAGTTGCACAAGAAGTTTTGTTTTCTACAAAAAATCACAGCGCTCTCGCACACATTGTACTATTCACAGCTGTTGAATACAGATGCTAATAAAAAGTGGGCCGGTCACAAAGGTTTCGTTCTGAGCCCCTCTCGGGCTGCTTCTGCATTCTAAACAGGGAGAAAGCAGGGAATGGGGGCTATAAGGAGTTCCAATTTGAATAAAGAGATGATGCCTAACATCTATAATTCATGTGTACGAAGCCTTGTTAGAAGTATGATCTGCAATGTCAATGACTGAGAATGTAAATGGTGCCGAAGGAATCTCTCTGTGTTCTCTGATGGATTTGCATCAGAATAATATTGGCAGTTAAACCCTGCTGTTTTCCCAAGTATACTCTACTCTGATAGTAAAATGAAAATGTACAAAAACTCGACGTATGGCGTCCTTGCTGGTAGCGCACATACTCCGTGTCACAATAGTTGATAAACATGTCAATTGCGATAAGCCATGTATAAACATGTCAATCGTGTTAAGCGCACATGAGAAGAATGTCTGTGGAGGGCCACGAAAAGTTCAGATCGTGCAAGTTTTAAACAGAGATTCAGCTATTCAACTATAATTGCGATTCCGCATGTACCCATATTTTCTCCTTTCATAATAACCCACGATGACCACAGTGATGTTTAGCTTTCAATCTCAATGCATATCACCTCTGAAAATTTAAAACCATTTGTATTTCGTTTGAATTTCAGATAAACTTGGTCATTTTACATTCATGAAACATTGATTAGTATAATGATTTATAATACATTTGCAGAGAGGTGAAGCATAAGAAGCAACTACTTACCCAAACAATACCTAAGCCAATTATGTTCCAGGGTTCCAAGTACATGCCAGTTCAGGGAGTGGACTGGTGATTGTTACTAACATGAAAAAGTTCAGGAGAGTCAAGGAAGTGCATCTTTTAATGTCTTGAAGTTTATTTTATATTGTTTCAGTTTCATTGTTCCTTCTATACTTTGGGGTACACTGTCACATTCCATCTCAAGAATGCTATGTAAGAACAATAGTTATCAATGTAGAAGAAAATATAATGTAAATGTATTTAAAAGCTGCGGTAAAGGCTAATAACTGACCGACGGTTGTTTTTTTAACCTCATGGTAAAGTAATAAGATGGAAACTACATGACAATAATGCTAATTTCCATGCAGAGAACCTGAGATGTGTGGATGCCTCATTATGTGCAAGTAGATGAAAGATGTATTTAGAACTGAGACTTTAATAGATGATGTAAAATCTGTCCTTTGACACACAGGAAGGCATTGCAGGTATTTAGGGAGAGGTGTAATGTGACCCAATTTCTTGGAATTAGTGAGGCCTCTGGCTAACTGCATTTACATGACACTGGGCAGTCTCTTAGACAGCCTTAGGTAAATTTTACCCTGACATCTAGTTTATTTCCTGGTTTAAATTCCAGCAGGACAATTAAGCTGCACATTTTATCCTGTTGGGTCCAATATACATTTTCATTTAAATGCAGGTGCATTTTATAACACATTTCTTGGCAGATAAGCATACAGATTAAGAGCATAGATGGCAGTAGACAGCAATTTCATGCAGAAAATTAATCCTGGGCCATTTTAAATCCCCACCTCCATTACAATGTGAAGACAGATATTTCTTTGGCTAAGAGATACATATGGTGACATTGCCTTGTGTCTCTGGAAACATTACACAATTATACTTTTTACTGCACACTCATCAGAATGTCTGATTCAATTTAGTCATTTTATAATTTTGCAGCTTCAGCAGGGATCAATACAAAAGGATCAGTGTTTTTTTTTCTGGTCTCGTTCATGTGATGTCGCACTGCGGATGAATTGTCTCTAAGTGTTTTGCATCAACTTCAAATCAAATTATTTACAGCATCTTTTTTTTTTTGTTATGGTCAAAGAGCTGACCGAGCATGAAGGATGGTTGCAAATCAATTAATTCCACCTACAAAGACAATATGTTTTCTACTGATGTGACTTTTGGTTTGTTGTAAAAAGTGTGGTTTTACATTTTTGCCTGTGAAAAATTCATCTTTTTGTTTTGAAAATAATTTTTCCAGACATGCATCCTGTCGGGAGCCCATCAATCCATACTATGTCAACACTGGTTACGCTATGGCTCCCGCTACCAGCGCTAATGACAGTGAGCAGCAGAGTATGTCCAGCGACGCAGACACGCTTTCCCTTACCGACAGCAGCGTGTATGTATTTTCTCATGACACACACACACACACACATACAGCCGTCTAAGCTGTAATAACTATTCAGAAATGCCAGATAACCCTCAAGGATTCTATCACCTCCATATTGATAGCAGTTCTTGGTCATATTAAAAAGAGCCAATCTCTACTGATTCACGAGCTACTTGAGTTTTGCCACTGGCGCTGGAATTTGTTGGCCTTTAGTCAAAGCACAAAATCTGTTACAATAGATCTGTGATGCCGATTAGAAATCTTCAACTCACTGGCATCATGCACAGAAACTGGTTTTCAATATTTTAAATTGTATTTCCCTTTACAAGGCAGAAGTTCATAACTCTTTATTTCCGCCAATAACTTGGGGTGTTTTTAAACTTGCATTTCTATCAGGTTCACTCCGTGTCTTTTCCAGCTTGCCACAGTTTGTGTGGGAACATCTGAACATCGCCCAATTGACGCACTTTGCGTCGACCTTTTGTCGAAAGCGGTCTTGGCACAGTGAGGGTCAGGTTCCAAACAACTTCTGGAGTTGTTCATCGGCGATAGGAACATAATCCAACCTCCGGTTGACCCAAGCGCTGAGCGTACGCTGCAAGTTTATAGCTGAAATAACCCTGCAGCTAGGTGCACTTGGCACACTGGGTGGGGTTGAGAAAAACCAACAGTTTCTGGTTGCGAGCTGGAGAATTAATTGTGATCCGACCCAGGGCCCAAGGCAAAAAAAAAAAAAAAAAAAAAAGGAGCCAGTGTGTGAATTCCGTCTGTGTGAATGCACAGAAATACAGAGAAAGCCAGATCCATAGATGCCACAGATACCTATAAATCAAGATGGACACACCACTTTATCTAATTTCCATGTGAAATTCAAAAGCCTCTGGATATGGAGGGCGTTAAGAGGTAATGAGGTAATTTGTCCGGCATCTCAACGGCTCTACCACCAACAAAACAAATCATGTCCACCGGCAAACAGTGACTGAAGCAATTTATTCATCCTGTACTGAGCATTGAACCCTGGACCCAGTAAAAGGGAGAGGCATTAACCTCCTGTGTTTGGCATATCCAGCATATCGGGTTCTTTCCCATTTTTGCAATTTCAATCTTCCTTCTTTATGAAATGGGATCTTGCTCGAAATGCTGCGTACTCCCAAGGGGAGTGAGCGCGGTCACAAGAAGATTTAAGAGCGTTGTTAGATATTCTCTGAGCAAAACCATGTGGAAAAGTCAAGGAAAAGACACAAATCTTCTGATTCAGATCAGAGACAACAAGCCAAAAGCTGCTCCTAGTCTGCACAAAAAGGGATAACTTTTAAACATTTGATATAGGCGTCCAGATCAAGCATCTGTCGGAGAATAAATTTCAATATTATTTTACTCTCGGCGCTGGGGCACAATTCCAAAGAAACTATGAAGCTCAAACGAGTGGTCGTAAATTAGTCTGAAGCAAAATGCTTTATAGACCGTTATCAGCTAATTGGTCCGGAGATTTCAGCACAGGAGAGGCTGAAGCTGCGATTGGTACCACGTGGAATTACATGTCCACAGATGCAGTCATATGCAACTTTAATCATCCGGACCACTTGTGGTTCAGCAGGGGACACAGTGAGCCTGTGAGAATACCTGTCCTGCTCGACCGATTTATCAAGGCTTAATAGATGCTGGTTTTAGGCAAAAGAAAAAAAAAATGGAGTGGAAAGCTTTGGACTTCAAAGCTGCCTCTGTTGTTTATTCATGAGGATGTTTATAAAAATGTCTCTGTTGTTAATTCCAGAGATGGGGTTCCACCCTACAGATACCACAAACAGCATCGCCGGGAGATGCACGAAAGTGCCAAAGCAAATGGGCGAGTGCCACTACCTCATATTCCAGTGAGTTATTCATGGGTTATTTCCCTTTCCCTCTCAGTTTCTGCCTCTACACCTCTTCCCTTTTTAACTGTCTGCCACATTTTCCTCACTTCTACCACAGGATGTGCATATTTTAGTTCTGCTGTGTTGCAGGGTGTGTGATGGAGTGTAAGAATAGGTGATTGCAAAAAGAGAAGGATGTCTAAATACAGCTTGATGATTTCCTAAGCTGTGTGCACTGAAACCCTAGCAGACATGACTCTTAACCTGACAGCTTGATGCCTCCCTCAGCGGCGTAGGCTGTCTCTCGGTAGGAAAGCCAGGCTCTAATTAGGTCTTGGAGTAAAAAGTCAAATTAAACCTGCACGTGTAGCTTCCCATTAGAATGCATGGATTTTCTATCGTAGAACACCATTCCCTAAAGTGGAACCCTCTTGTTTTCCAGCTCAGACAATAATGTTGTTTTAAGAAAGCTAACAGGCCGCTTTTTTCTTTTTTTCGACCTAAATTGTATTTCAG
This sequence comes from Fistularia commersonii, assembly GCF_037954325.1. Lineage (NCBI taxonomy): Eukaryota > Metazoa > Chordata > Actinopteri > Syngnathiformes > Fistulariidae > Fistularia > Fistularia commersonii. Next base: position 6,091,659 of record NC_141311.1, read on the forward strand.
TTACATATATAACCACACATATGGAATTACATTCAATTATATATACGGATTTCCAATGCAAGGTAATATTAAGGCCAATTAGGACTCAACAAAAATGCCCATGACTATTAGCAAAGATCATGAAAAATCATTAAATAAATATTTCCCTTTTTTTTTATAGTCACGTCATTTTGGTGTCTGCTTAAAAACCCCTCAAATGGAAAAAAAAACAGGAAGGGCACCTTTTATTTATTCATTTTTTTTTTTTTTTTTGGTGGAACATATCATGGATATTATTTTCTAACAGTGTAGAATATTTTCAAGGATATTCGTTTTGCACCCTTGCCACAAACAAATAACTATTTAAAGGAATTGTTTGTCTGTTCAGGATTCACTGAATCACACAATAAGAGGGCAGTTTTATTTTTCAGATATATTTTGTTTTGAAATCATGCAGCACGCATGGGGATCCTCCTAAGGTCCGGTCGTTTCTCTTCCCAGCGCACAAACAGAATTCCGAAGGACATCCACGTGGAGCCCGAGAGGTTTGCTGCAGACCTGATCAGCAGACTTGAAGGGGTGCTGAGGGAGAGAGAGGCCGAGGAGAAACTGGAGGAGCGCCTACAGAGAGTACGATTGGTATGTTCGCTCATACTTTGTGAATCAGTGCCCACAGGACACTCGTAACTGGACACTGTGTTTTATTGAATTTGTTTTTGCGTGTTTACCCCATTCTTTCAGCAATACTGAAGCGGAGGCTCACTGTAGAAAGCATTGTGTGCGTTTAAATTGACCTTAATAAGTGGCATTGTCGGGAAGGAGCACGAATCTGGAGATGATCTTAGACGGTTAGATCAACAGCCTCCTGTGTGGACTATATTCTGAATAAACATTTGCAATATATTGAATATATTGATCAAATTTAACTTGTTGATTTTAGATCATTGTGCTCAAATCCTGCTATTAGGATAATGAAACATTGCAAAAGTTGCAAAAGTGTTAGCACGTGAAGTTTTTAGTTCAGATCGCTCTGAAATTCTCCATATTTCTTTTCCTCTTTGGTACATTGAAAGACATCCTTAAAATCTTACGTCAAAGGGCCGTTGTATGGACAGACTGTTGATTAAGGAGAATCTGCTGAATGTGTTCGTACCCCACAAGAGGGAGGGACCGGTAAAGCTCAGGTCTGAGCCAACAACTGAGACGTGTGTCTGTTTGTTGGGCCTAAACTTTTTTTTTTCACCAACAAAGGAGGCTTGAATCTGCCTAGCCTTAATGGAATTAATGAGGCCAGCCATTTAAGTGGAGAATAAAAAAATATTATGAATCACTTGGAGAATTCAATCCTTGGCCTGTCAGCGATCTGGCTTTGTCCATGAATCAGATGGAGCACCTGCGCATTCAGCCACTTGTAAGGCTGGAGCGGTGCCGCCTGTTTGATGTCGCTTGAACGAGGATGAAATAGTCACTGCTACCACAAATGAAGTCCCCTTCAGTACACAGAGCCAAGTATTAAGTCTCAAGGCAGACAATTTACATGTTTTGTCCCCGTAGGAAGAGAAACCGCTACCACACAGCTTGAGGTTTCCTTTATTAAACCTGGAGGCAAGCATGAAATAACCGCCTTCATCAAATGATTAAAAGAAATGTGAACTTGGGTTTTAGCATTTAACCATAGTGTAAAGAGATAATGAATATGATATGAGTATAATGTTTATATGCGGGAAAATATTTTTTGAAAAGAAACCATATAGGTCTCTTTGGCCTAGATCTAACATCACGGCCATCCATGAAGAGAATAATGTCGATGCAGAGGACAACGGTATTCATCGCAAATTGTTCATGACACCTTAACTGAATAGTTAATTATTTGTATTAGATAAAAGATAATATATCAGTGGACCGTGCCATAAAATGGGAAGTCTCCTTAATACCGGCTGTATAAATGTGCTGATCCATCGTTGGACAATGTATAATATTTTCATGTATTTGTAAGTAAATCTTCAGAGAGTCCAACATGCTAAAATCTGACATATCTAAAAACAAAATTAAAATGTGGGCTAGAAGAAAGCTGGTCTTTGGCATGCTCAAATGTGCAGGTTTATTTGTATATAAATACCTTAAAAACGCTTTAGTTGGCTGAGAAATAAAAGGAAAGTCCCTACTGTTGTCTTTCCATTATATCCTTGTTCTCTCCCCTGCTTCTCTGACTATTCAAGTGTTTCAAATTTTATATGTAGCAAAGAGAGAGAACTGACGCTCACAGCTCCAACTGCAACGAAACAATGCATTTAGAAATTTGAAAGGGTAATGCCAGCAGTGTAAACCCACCAATGTATGTGTGTGATAATCAAGATAACATCAACAAACTAAAATCAGCGCTAAAAACCACTTTTTTTTGTTATTATCTAGCGAACTTGATTGTCAAAAATCTTAAATATAAACATGGACTGGTTCATCTGATATGGGTATTTCTTAGATGAGGGGATTTCATATATTGATACTGAAATGAGTCTTTGCTTATCTTGATAAATATCCTTTTGCATGTCACCCAGATGCTTCAAATGAGGCAGTAAGAATTTCTTTCAGTCAGTTGTATTGCAAGGTCACTGCGGCAAAAATGTAACATCTCCACAGATTTTCCTCCATTGACTGAGGACAGCCAGTGCTAAGTTTTTAGCTCCACTCAACACATCGTGCTTCCCCTTCAGAGCCTCATTATCAAAACCCCTGCAGCACCCCACACCACCGGTCCCTCCGGAGCTGATTCTGTCAGCACGATTGTCTGTCACTCAGAGTGAAAGCTGTAGGGGTTCGTTTGTCAATAAAAGAAACAACACGAATGCGCATGAATAGATCCTCACAAATCTGACTTGGGATTCCCGCTTGGCCTCCAAACCACCGCAGTGGTTATTGCATGGTGAAAATCTGCCATCTGCAGGTTGCGATGAGTGCAACACGCATAATCTAGCTGAATTTCATATGTCAGTTTTCATAATCTATAGATGGCCTCTGCAGTGCCTTGTGGTTTTTGTTCATAATTCTTCTCTCTTTTTTTCCCTGAAAGGAGGAGGAAGGTGAGGTCACCGTAGCCACGTCGTCCAATTACAGTTTCCCCCCTGGCACTTATCCGCAGAATTACAGCAATAGCTATGCTGACATCAACTACATTGGCCCTTTTCTGAGAGACGCTCATGAGGAGAACCCCGAGAGCATCCTGGATGAACATGTCCAACGGGTCATGAAGACGCCGGGCTGCCAGTCACCCGGGACGGGCCGTCACTCTCCCAAGTCCCGCTCACCAGACGGTTTCCCGGGAGGCAAAGGGACAGGACAGGGAATGGCTCTGTCTTGGGGCCAGGCTAAACATCCATCCAGGCATGGACTCAAAGGAGAGAGCGGTCATCAGCACCACCCCAAACACACGCACCATGTCCACCACACAGGTGTCGGGAAGCCCAAAGAGCAAGTGGAGGCCGAGGCAGCCGTCCGTGTTCACGGCAGCTTTCCCTGGGCTGTAGAGTCCAGCCATTACGGATCGAAGTCTCGCACTTATGCAGATGGGATGGGACCCAGCTGCGTGGAACATACGAGTTATGGGTACGTATCAATTCTATGTTCGAACTATACTGTGTTGAAAACATATCTGATTATTGTTCCTGATACTGTACTTTGATTTAATATTTCATTTAAAATCTCCAGTATCATGGTATTGATTGCGATTTGCAAGAATGCGGTTCGTATAAATTACGATCCATTTTGTAGTAGTAAGTTTAGCTGCTCTCTTTGCAGTAGCAAAGGTGTTTCGCAGTGTAAACGGATATCAAAGAAAGGTGAGGAGTTGCGGCCCAGTGATGTGGCAGGACCTTCGGAGGAGATGGAGAAAAACCACAAGATCCTTTTGTGGCTAATGGAAGGACACAAAGAAATGGTTCGGCATAAGAGAAGCCCATATGGGTCAGTAATAACAGCTGGATTCTTCTTCTATTCTGAACTATGCATTCAATCAGACTTTTTTTTATAGATCTACTTCTCTAAAGACCTTGACTTCACTGCGTTTGAATTATTATTTTCCATTTCAGAAGTACCGTTGGCTCCAAGAAGACTTCGGGTCACGAGGGATCCCGGCTCGGCTCGGCCGAACGATCGGGACCACACCACCCGTGCATCAGCAGCCAGCTGCGGAACAACGTGCAGCCGTCTCATCCGTTCATCCAGGATCCCACCATGCCCCCCAATCCGGCTCCGAGCCCCCTCACCCAACTGGAAGAGGTTCGCCGGCGGCTTGAAGAAGAGAAGATTAAGTCGGGAACCGTACAGCATAAGCAGAGGTAAATTTAACCGCCCCACTGCAATGATTATCTGTCCAATTTATCAGCGCAGGTGTTCAACAGAAACCTTTTCTCTTGAATTGCAAGGGAAGGAGTCACATCTGTCCTCCTCGTAAATTCATAATCAGGCAGTTGCCCTTTTTTTCCTCAAGCCTTTGAGCATCTTAAGACCACCTTGTGTCTAACTACTGGGGTTGTTCGGTCCCTCAGGTATGTGATGGAGGTGATCCAGAGGGGCCGCACCGCAGTCAGGCCTTCACTGTGCCCTCCGCTCAGCGTGGTGCCTGCCGTTTCTGACAGCGAGCTCTCCGAGCCCGAGTATGTCCACTGTGTCCTGTTCCCGGTCCCTTTTTTTCTTATTACTTTCAAATTACCCCCAGGTTGCAGCTACCTGCCTCATTTCCCATTCTGATCAATAATAGTTTACACTCAACCAACTATGGATCTATAAAGAACCACTTAAAGCAATAATTATTTAGAAATGCCACTCCTAACTAATGGAATTCTGTAGAGTGCATTTATGTGCTTTTGCTGCAATGAGACTCTAGATAGGTTGGGTGTAGGTAGTTTGTTTGAAGCAGGGTTAAAAAAACAAACAAACACCAGGAGGTGGTGGTGACTGCAATTGCTGCCTGCGCTGAGAGTTGGTTGAGTTCAAGCTGCGCACTCGCAGCCCCAACCACATACCTGCCATGCTTGATAAGGACAGTTGAATTTCAAGCAGGAATGTTTGGAACTCACCTTCACATCGAACAAAACACGCAGGCAAAGGTAACAGGTTTAACATTGTGCTAAGCCCAAGGGACACCCAAGGATATCACAATCCCGGTTAAGCCTTGGAAGTGGAACCATTATGCAATGCCTGCTTCTAAAGAAGGGTTACCTACCATTTTTCTGGACGCAACCAAGTCTGCATCTTAATCCATGAGTGTGGCGGCGGTTTAGAAATAAGACGGAAGAAATGAAGAAAGAAAATAAATTGTCTTCATCTTGGTCTTCAAAGTCCTACAGAAAGCAATCCTGCCTGCAAAGTGTTAAAGTTATAACCAGGGGTAAAGAATGTGCACAGTGCTCCTGGAATATGAGCCCGTGTTATGAATGCTTCAGTGTATTGCTCGTATTTTCACCCTCACTCGAAATAATGGCTTTTACCACAGCCACTCTTGTCACCTCTGTAAATTGAGCTGCAGCTCGCCCTGCCTCGACCAGCCACTGCCCACCGTGTTGTTAACGGGAGCAGGGATGCATGAGCTTCACATGCACAAGACAGATTCTCATTGAAACGAATGAATGAGGAACCCAGAGGAACACAATTATGATGAACAGGATCTGGCACCATGTGTCAACCAGAATGAATTTCTCAGCTGCACTGGCTTCGTATAGGTGTTATTAGTAAAGGTGCAATTATTTATAACCTTGTCGTTATTAGTAGGACAAAAAAAACAACAAAAAAATGCGTACATATTCTCGATCAGCCCCTGGCTGACCCATGACTTTTTGTTTCAAACCAGCAATGGTATGAACAAGCAATTATGCACTAAAAGGCATTCAGATGGAAAAACAGAAATACTAATGGACAACATGCAAGTGCCAAATAATGTAACGTAACATAGCCATTATTTTTTATTACCATGCGCTTGGAACTTTTGCTCATTTGAATGCCGCTATCTCATCAGACTTGTGAAAAATCATCAAGCGACATGCAAAGTTGATTTTCTCCACGAGTTCCTAATCGCCTATGCTGGTGAAATAACAGCGGCAAATAACACCGAAGGTACAATATGATGGATGTATTTACATCCTCAGAATTAGGATGTTAATTGTATGATTGATTGGAAATTCCTGAAATAGAACCTCTGGCTGCAGCCTTTCCTGTAGTTTTTACATAAATAAATAAAATATTTTGTATGCCGATATATAATAGCCCCGAGCCATGGCAGGAAATACTTCAGTGTACTGTGGATTTTTCCTATTGAGACCAGCAAGAGGATCATAGAGGAAGTAATAGTGTTGCTTTTGGAGAGTAAGAGCTGAACTCTATGTCGAGTTTCCTCTTCGGTTTGATGCTCTCTGAAGAGCGCTTGGCAAAAAACGAAGTGTGTAAGACATGGCTTAAAGGTAAATGACTACCTCTAAAGTGGAGCTTTATTTTTTTTTTCTGTAGAGTTTATTTGACTGTTAGCAGGATTAAGCAAACCTGTAAGAATGTTTTTTTTCACTGAAGGTTAAAGGGTGGTAGTCCATTCCTTCTGGTCACAGAGTGGGCAAATTTCTTGAACCCATCTTCGTGGCTCCAGTTTTTGATCCAGACATTTTGATTATCAAAGATTTTCCCTACAGGTTACAGGAGTGCCTCCTAAATGACACATTGTCTTCTCCAAGAATCGAGCCTCAAAATGGGTTGTTTTTCCAGAACTACGCAGTGTAATAATGGAGATCTCCGAGATGTCTGTCTGAGTTTGAGAGATCTTTCAGCAGAAATTGCCTCTCAAGAAAGTGTTGAAGAGAAGAGTGCACCCTCTTAGCGGCGCCTAGTGCTCATGTCAGACTCTGTTAAAAAATTCCAACTATCTTTTGCCGTGTTTTATCAAAGAGTGTAATGTTTCAAAGTTCTGAAACTTTTCGAGTGCTTCCACTTGTCTTTTAATGTGAACGCTGAGGATTTTTTTTTAAAACACTGAAAATCGCAGCTTTTCACCAGATGGGGTGAGATTCTTCTTCTGACTTTGTTTCTGTTCAAAGACTAATGAGCTTGCAGGGACCAACTATTTTTCAACCAGGAGCCTAGAAAGCGGAGCGGAACAGAGACGAGTCGGTCGTGTCAGTACTGCAGTTCTTGGGTTCCTGGGGGACGCAGGCTGTTTCAGTTATCGTGCTGAGCCCTGAGTCATGACTTGGAATGTAACATATCCGTGGTTGGTCCAACGCGCTCCGCTCGGATAATGTTTATATCTACTCAGGACCGAGCAGGGTTGAGCCGCGCCCACTAAAATCCCTCCTGTAATTGTTTCCGTTTTGCTATTTTAGCTGCACACAATTCACCCTTGTGGCTAATTATCTATTGATTAGTAACTATTAGTTTTCAATCACACCCAGCAGTAAATTTTGGAAAAAAATCCCCAATTTTCAAACCTTATCAAAGCTCAGCATTTAACAATTAACATTATACAACCAGGTAAACAATGAGGCATTTGCTCATATCCTTGCTCGACCTTGATCAAATCCTGGAATCAATTATTGTTTAAATTTGATAACCTGTCTCTCAGGGTTCAGCAAATCCCTGTGCTAAAATTTCTGGTTTGATGCACAGTAAACACCCCTTGACTTTTCTTATTTAATCTTCATAGCACTCCTGGAAATACAAGCCTTTTTTTTCTAGCTGGTCTTTTTTCTAAAGCCGCACACAGAAAACTGAAATCTCCTTATTATATAAAGTAATGTTGCTTTCTTATTTATTCATGGTGATGTGTTTTTTTTTTTTTCTTTTTCTTTATTCAGACATAAAGCCTCTAAAAAACAGCCTTGTGAAAATATCACAGTGGCGTATTACTTCTGTGGCGAGCCTATACCGTACCGGACATCTGTCAAAGGAAGGGTAGTCACTCTGGGCCAGTTCAAGGAACTTCTAACGAAGAAAGGAAATTACAGGTGAAAATCTATGCAAACTTTAAGGCCTGCAAATCATGAAAAGACTCTGAATTTTCTGGCATATAAATACTTGAATATTTTCTTATTTGCTTCCTGCATCCATAGGTACTATTTCAAGAAGGTAAGCGATGAGTTCGACTGCGGGGTGGTTTTTGAGGAGGTGCGAGAGGAAGACGCCATTTTGCCGATCTTTGAGGAGAAGATCATCGGAAAAGTTGAGAAAATCGATTGAAGAGCAAGTCGTGGGTGGCAGGAGCATAAAACGCAACGCGTGCACGTTGGACCAAGAGTTGAATGGACGGTGAAGAGCAAGTGTTTTGTGACCGGTAGCAGAAAAGAAACCGGCTGAGTGGAAGTGGATGATGGGGGGGTAAAAAAGGAGACGGGCATCCAGAGTGGGGATGGGGTGGGTGGGTGTGGGATTGGGAGCGGCCTCAGAAGTCCATCTAAAGAACTCAGCACCTTTGCAGTGACGGACTAGCAGCAACAACACAGTTGATTTCTGAGTGTAACGTAGCTTGTAAAGATTTCTAGATGAACGAAGAAGAAAAAAAGTGCTACTAAAGCTGCATATTTTTGATATAATATATCAGAGGGTGTCCTTTCTTAAGTAACCACATTTGTGATTTTTATATGTATTGATACCAGATGTGTACAGTTTGTGTTAAAGGGTAACAAAAATTTATATCTATTTAAGTATTTAAAATGCAAATTTTCAATCCTATTGAAGCAGGAGAATTAAGGGCGTTCAGATCCTTTTGTTGTTTGCTCACTCAAAGTGGATGCCCTTGGGACGCTAATGTTGTTGCTTTTCACGGTGTTGTCATCGTTTTCCAGTCATTTCAGCAGTAGGCGTTGAGTCGCTCTCCTCACTTGTTTCATAAACCCGCTGTCATTGGCTGTGGCATAATTTGTCTAAAAGTCCAATCACTGAGTGACCAGAAAAATAGGAAGCAACATCCTTTCCACTGTTATCAAATTCAACAGCCTCATGCAGTACTAAGACAGTGTCTGTTCATTTGTGCATTTATTATTACCATAATTTTTAACCAATACTATTATTATCAGTTGTGGTGTTGTCCTTTATTTAATAAAACAAATTTTAAAATCAGAAAAACAACTTAATATTAGCAGTTACAGTAAATATAAAAATATCAAATATAATAGAAGTTCAGCCCCAAAATTCAGAAGTTTGAGCTGCCTCTTCTACATTTCAGGATCTAAAGAAAAAAGGAGGGGAAAAAGTTGATTGTCAGACAAGATGCTCTCATTGATTTGTTTAAAGTCTGATTCAATGCTGGATCTTGGATCTATGGATATCAATTTTCGATTAAAAAAAATCAGATTTATTCTCAAACTATATTAGAAATATATACTTTAGCAACTTCAGCATTGTTCTATGTATACATATATATATCTATATATATATATGCATGTGTATATATATATATATATATGCATATATATATATATGTGTGTGTATATGTATGTATATATGCATATTTATATTATAGATATACTTATATTTGTGTATGTGTGTGTATATAAATATACACACACGCGTGTATTTCTATGTATGTATGTGTGTGTGTGTGTGTGTGTATGTATGTATATATATATATATATGTATATTTATATATATGTATATATATATATATATGAATGATTATTTTGCTGTTACAACACTAGAGGTGACATCAACATATGCCTTTGTTAATAAGGGCCTTGCAAAATGATTACAGAACTAACAGTTTTATTTTTTTAATTTTTGAATGTTTCTTTAACATTTTCCTATTAATGTTTCTGTGAAATCCAATTTTTTTTTCATGAACCTATGACTTTCATCATTACCCATGTCCATGAGTTTTCATGTTTGACAGAGTTGTAATTCTTTAATATCCTCATATTTTTCTTGTCACTCAGTATTGGCTTATATCTTTATGGTCATCCCTATTCATTTTAACAACAAAGCCTAAGTGTGTGTAGTCTGACTTCAGATTAACAACGACTGATGTTGTAACACTATCAAAAACAATAAGATTGAACCTGATGATCAGCATTTTTCCTCCTAATCTGAAAACCTGAAAAGGACATCATACATAGAGTATTTTAGTCAAAAGGCAATTTTTCCAAAATTGCAGAAATACACACTCCAATTGTAATGATGAAACAATGATCAAAATGGACTCTTAAAAGAAATTTGGAACGTTAAATCAAGTACAAGCATCCGCGTTACAACACTCAGTGTTGCTCATGTTGGAACGCTTTTCCCTGCAGTTTCAAGGTCACATCTGAATGGCAAGAAGTTCCTATCAGCGTTTGAATGAAGGACATGCTGCATGTCGTCCACATGCCTTTAAAGGATTGTATTGTTTGTGCAATGAAGGTCAAACAGTTTTTGTGAAACATACAGTAAGTGCTTTATCGTTCATACGTTCATTTTACAATAATGGTAGGAGTATGATATATAATGAAGGTCAATAAACACAAATCTAATGAGGGCTAACAGACTATGGAAACGTCTTTGGCTTGTGTTTACGTCAGGTTTTGTTTTGTGTTTTTGTTCAACTTAAAGATGTTAATAATTTTGGACAATCTAAACATCCCTGTTGAATTTATCTTTAAATGCTTTAACCCTGCGTAGTTGGTCAATCAGAAAAGAGGGGCTGCCTGAAAACCAATCTGGAATCCCTGTCTTGATGATCACATCTTGTGCCTGACAGGCATTTATGGAACAGCATGAGTGTCCTCCATAGATCCCGTCGCACCAAAGAGAAAGTGAAACGTACATATACTTTAAAATGTATCCCATGGCATTCACGCTCTTTTTGAGGCAGCACTTATATTTTGTATTTATTGCATAGACTGTATGTTAGTGAAAATGTCTCGCATGGGAAGCCAGAACGTTTTTTGGCGCAGATAAGGTACAGAGCATGAATATAAGCTCTCAAGCACCTTGGAAATATCACTTAAATTTTGATTTTAATTTGCATTATTACTGTTATTTAAAACTACTTGACCCCTGCTGGGATACAAAATAAACCTGAAAGCTAATAGCACAGCCAGCAAAGAAACCTTTGTGGTATTTTGAATAAAGGCCTTCAATTTATTTTATATTTCTTTAACCTTTACTTGGCTGATTGCGCCGAGCCACACTGAGGTGTGATACGATGAAACCTTTTTCTAAATAGCATAAATTGTGCGACACAAGTGAGCCTTTAATGCAGAGTATTGTTGAATAGACTCACAGTGCATCCATTTTCTAGCTTTTATTTGCTTGATGTCCAAGTTTGCTTAAGATGCCTACATTTTTAAGGAATAAGTTTATTATATTGACAGCATTTTTCTTTTGTTAAATTATACATTTTTGGCTATATGATCGATGTTGTTAATGCCCTTCTGGGCTATAATATTTAATTCTTTTAAATAAACCATAGTGTATCGGATACTTTATGATTCTTACTGTGAAAATCCCAGAAGTGAACATTTATTATTTAACATGAATGAAATGTATATAATAAATATCAGAGTGCCTTTATTACTAATGATGTCTGCAGTTAGGCTGTCAAACAAATGTGGGGACACGATCACCAGAATTTTTTTTTTTTATTGTGAAGTCTTGTTTAAATGTCTCATACAATTTCCAGTTTTTTCTGTGCAAATGTGTACAGCGTAAATTGTCTTTACCAGCAATTCTGGCAGCACATTAGGAACCCTGGACCTGTTTCTGCTCAATAGCTAGTATGGTTACCGTTTAAAAGGTATCCGGACAATAAATACTTGCAATAAACCAGCACCTGACTTCTGTCCTTTAATGAACTTTCGCTGTCATTTACTGCCATAGCTTACTCTGCTGTTAGATATCCTATTATGCACTTCTCTCATTCTTTCAATGTTCCCATCCTGTCTATTTTTATGTCCTATCACCAATGCATCATATCAACCTTATGTCTTCTCCCAAGTCCCTGGGTTTAACCAGTGGGCTTGGCAAAAGGCCGCCCACGTTTAGCTTAGATCTGTCTAAGGTTTCTACACAATAAATGGTATTTTTTCCTTGCCACTGTCACCAAGTGCTTACTCATTGGTGGAATGATTGGTTTCTGTAAATAATTTTAGAGGTTGTGGTCCAGATCTGCTTTACATCTAAGAAGTCATGAGACAAACTTGAGTTCTGATTTTGGCACAATATAATGAAATTATTGAATTGACTAGGAAATGATAGAGATTAATTGGTGTCGTCCATAATACCTGAAGTTGGCCAAATGAGGAAAAAATTTCCTTGATGTAGAAAATAGAAAGCATATATATATATATGTATATATATTTTTTTGTATGTATGTATGTGTGTGTGTGTGTGTGTGCATATCTATATCTTCTTCTTTCGTCTTTTCCCGTCAGGGGTCACCACAGCGAGTCAACTTTCTCCATCTAGCCCTATTCTCTGTATCTTCCTCTCTCACACCAACTACCTTCATATCCTCTCTCACTACGTCCATAAATCTTCTCTTTGGTCTTCCTCGAGACCTCTTGCCTGGCAGCTCCAACTCCAGCATCTGTCTACCAATATATTCACCATCCCTCCTCTGTACGTAACCGAACCATCTCAGTCTGGCTTCTCTGACCTTCTCTCCAAAACATCGAACATGTGCCGTCCCTCTGATAGACTCATTCCTAATCCTATCCATCCTGGTCACTCCCAAAAAGAACCTCAACATTTTCATCTCTGCAACCTCTAGTTCTGCCTGCTGACTTTTGGTCATTTTAACAGTTTCTAGTCCATACATCATCGCTGGTCTCACCACTGTCTTGTACACCTTTCCTTTCACTCTGGCTGATGTTCTTCTATCACATAGAACCCCTGACACTTTTCTCCACTCATTCCAACCTGCTTGGACCCGTCTCTTCACCTCTTTTCCACACTCTCCGTTGCTCTGGAATATTGACCCTAACTACCTGAAATCATATATGAAATAAATATATATATATATATATATATATATATATATATATATATATACATATATATATATATATATGTCATATATGTGTGTGTGTGTGGGGGGGGTGTAGGCTTATAAGAAGAAATAAATGTAGGACTTTTCACAGACTGAAGGGGGCACCATTTGTTAACTGGTCGTAGCAGTGATCAACTCACTTTAGAAATCTCTCCCTAGAATCAAGGGAGAGATTTCAACATCTAGGGCCTAGATGTTATATGCAAATCATTAAAAACAAATCCACCTTGAACATTGAAATTATTTTAAAGGGTACCTAGAGGCCTTAATGTTTCAAGTATTCCAATAGTAGTCAGCTCAGGGACCAAACTGAATCAGTTAACTTCACTTTCTTAAGTTATAAAAGGGCATTTTTAACCCTGATCGATGTTGTATTTAAAAGTAATGGTAGTAATTGCTCACAATTAAAACATACTTAAGTGTGAAACAATTGTTTTAGACCCATAACTGGTTTCCTGGACAACCACAACACTGACACAGATTCTCTCAAGGTCTGTGATGTTTACGTAATCCCTTCCAGGCTATTAAGCTCTAATTTCTCAACCAATGTCCTATCAAGCATTAACAGTCAAAAAAAGGCAATACACTCTTATGTCAACTCAAATTTGCCAATTTGGTAAATAAATTGTGTTCAATGAAAAACCTGTGCATGTCTCTGCAGCCGCAAGTGTGAAACCCATGGGACGGCAACATTCATGAGGTGTTCGTGTTGTGGAAAAACATCTGCTCATCTACAGAGGCAATTATGAATTCATTATTTTTCAGATTAATTATGAAAACCTTTATTGTTGCTGAAATGATTTACTCCTGTTTGAGCACAAGTGGAATACTCTCTAATTTCCTCTCTTTATGCAAACATTTATACATATACAGTCTATCAGTAGATACATATATATTTATTGTACATGTACTATATATGTATGTATGTATAAACACATATGTGTGTAAATACACTCATACATGTCCTGCACCAGTTTAACATACTTCTTTGCCACTCCCGACTTCCTCATACAATAACAGAGCTCCTCTCTTGGCACCCTGTCATATGCTTTTTCTAGGTCTACAAAAACACATTGTTGCTCCCTCTGGCCTTCTCTATACTTCTCTATTAGCATTCTCAATGCAAATACTGCATCTGGAGTACTCTTTCTAGGCATGAAGCCGTACTGCTGTTCACAAACGCTGACTTCTGCTCTCAGTCTAGTTTCCACTACTCTTATCCCATAACAGATTGCCCATCCCATTGCACATTCCCATAACTTCATTGTACGACTCATCAACTTTATCCCTCTATCGCTGCCACAATTCTGCACATTCCCTTTATTCTTCAAAATAGGCACCATCACACTTTGTCTGGATTCTTCAGGCATCTTCTCACTCTCTAAGATCCTGTTGAATAATAGAGTCAGAAGATCTACCGCTGCCTCTCCTAGACACTTCCACACCTCCACGGGTATATCATCAGGACCAACTGCTTTCCCAATCTTCACTCGCTTCAATGCCTTCCACAATTCACTTTCCCCAATTTGGGCTACTTTATGGTCTATAATAGTCACGTCTTCTACCCTTGCCTCTCTTTAATTTTCCACATTCATCAGCTCTTCAAAGTACTCTTTCCATCTTCCCATCACTCTTCTAGCATCTGTCAATACATTTTCCCTCTCTATCCTTAACCACTCTGACCTGTTGTACAGGTCAGAGTGATTATATCTCTGTTTTGCCAACCTGTATAGATCATTCTCACCCGTCTTACTATCAAATTGAGCATACAAGTCATTGTACACCCTCTGTTTTGCCTTTGCTACCTCTTTCTTTATCTTACATTGTATCTCCCTGTACTCCTGTCTGTTCTCTTCAGTCCTCTCAGTATCCCACTTTTTCTTTGCTAACGGCTTTCTCTCTATAAACTCCTGCACTTCCTCATTCCACCACCAAGTCTCCTTATCTACTTTCTGTCCAGATGACACACCATGTACTCTTTTACTTGTCTCGCTGATAACACTTGCTGTTGTTGTCCAATGATCTGGAAGCTTACCCTGACCACCCAGACCCTTTCTCAAGTCCTCCCTGAAAACCATACAACACTCATCACTTTTCAGCTTCCACCACTTTGTCCTCTGCTCTGCCTTTGTCCTCTTGATCTTTCTTGTCACCAGAGTCATCCTACAAACCACCATCCTATGCTGTCTGGCTACACTTTCACCCGCAACTACTTTGCAGTCACTGATCTCTTTCAGGTTACCTCATCTATACAGGATGTAGTCTACCTGTGTGCTCCTACCTCTGCTCTTATAAGTTACCCTATGTTTCTGCACCAATTACCACTCTCTCATTCCTGGGGATATTCTGCATCACTTCATCTAACCCATTCCAGAACTTCTCCTTCTCTTCAAATTCACATCCACATAGCCACTAACAACATTGAGCATCACACCTTCAATTTCCAGTTTCAGACTCATAAGTCTATCTGACATTCTTTTCACCTCCAGAACGTTACATTTTTGCACATTACATATATATTACATTTATTGTAAATATGTAGTATGTATGAGGTGGTTAATGGTTCCAAGTACATGATTCAATTCTATCATGGAAGCCTGTTCTTTTTGTGTCTGCATCTGTTTTCCCTCAGGTTCTCCTCCCACAGTCCAAAGACATTATCGGGTTATTGGATTAAATTGCCCAGACATGAATGAGGGATTGAATAGTTGTGTGTCTCTATTGTGGCCCCTGTGATCGACTAGCAAACAGTCCAGCATGAACACCGCCTCCCACCCATTGTTAGTTGAGATAGGCTGAGGCCCCCAGGGATCCTGACTGCAGGGTAAGTGGCATAAATAAATACATAAATAAATGAATAAATGCATGTATATCTATACATACTCAAATTTATACATACAATCATACATTTAGACACTCGTATGTATGTATGTATGTATGTATGTATGTATGTATGTATGTATGGATGGATGGATGGATGTATGGATGTATGGATGGATGGATGGATGATAGATAGATAGATAGATAGATAGATAGATAGATAGATAGATAGATAGATAGATAGATAGATAGATAGATAGATAGATAGATAGACAGATAGATAGATAGATAGATATTCCGATTAAAAAATGTCACCTACATTTTTCTGCACTGGCCTGGGAAAAAATTATTTACTAAAAAAAAGTGAGCTGCATTTTTATCTTTTTCTCCCCCCAAAATGTCACACAGACAAGAAAGAGACGCCAGAGTGATGTGTGATTATGTGATTACAAACTAAACAGCTTGCTCTATTGGTGTTACAGCTCTCCTGTTGTCAAGGCAACTACAAATACACATGTAGGATATTCATTTAAAAGTAATATGTCATGATAATCTCAAAAAAGTACGAATGATATGTGTTTATATATGTTTTAAGTATGTATTTATGATATATCACCGTGTCATTCTTTATTTATTCAGTATTATTTTATTATTATTTATTATTTTCGGTACTTAGTTACAGTTTGTCTGTAAATATGAAAAAGAAACAATGAACTCTTAATACTGAAGCAAGGCAATAGATTTGTCTTTTATTCGAGCTGGTCCAATTAACATCAATCAATATCGACCCCACAGAAAATGGTATGTCACTTTAAAAATAATTTTTCAACAGAAAGTAATTGAAATAAAAGCTAGACCTCACTGAAGGTGTAGCTGTCATGTTTTAGCCCATCACATCCTTTAGGTGATCTGTCATCTATTCCCATCCAGTGCCTGTGCTGCTACTGTAAGCCCCCGATTATTGATCAAGCTTGACCTCGATTTAACCTGCTGTGAACACAATTACAGCATGAAATTTTATATTTTTTTGTTAAATACAGGCTTTTACCCTTGAGGTTGTAAAAGAAGGCCAATACAAACACAAAGAATCACTGAAAGTCTCCAAGTAAAGGAACACCTTTGTTAAAAGATCAAAAACTTGTAGCTTTCAGAATGCTTCTCTCTTGTAAACAAGTGCAGACTCAGTCTCTTGGCGAGCCAGCATAATAGCACAGCGTGGCTTTTAGTGAACTTTCTCTTTCTCTTTCAAAGAGGCAGTGGTCTCTGAGGGATCTACTGATTTGCCTTACTCAATTACACCCTTAGTGGTTTCTGCAGCAAGAAACAGTAGTAGCCAACATGTGTTAAAGGCTGCAAGCGACTATGGTGTGATTGATATTTATAATACTGTGAGAGAATTCCATATCTGCCTTGCTTGGAAGTAAATTGTGATGCTTTGAATTATCTTTTCCCTTGGTACCAGAATCCTGTTGCCTGTGTGACAAGATAAAGATGAAAACGGTGGTTGCCTCCCACATCCAAGGGGATTCACTCCTGCTGAATAGAGATGTCAGATGTTTTTAGTCTGATTGCATCATTAATTCTTGCAGATGAATAGATCTCACTTAATTTAGTATTGAATAAAAAAGTCAGACAAAAAGAGCATTCCACTGAAAATATTTTATTTTGGTGAAATTGAATATCAGATATGGTATTCCTTAGCACTAATAAATATGTCATGTCTATATGATCATATAGATAGAGATATGATCATATATATATATATATATATTATATTATATTTGGAAAGTTCAAATAATGAAAGAGGACAAACAGAGATTCCTTTATTATAGATAAGTAATAGAGACTATAACAGTTATAAAACATAAAAGTAATTGTCAGTGCAAGGGAATTGCACACATATGTGAGCACACAATGAGGCATTGGGACATTTATATATTTTTTCTGTTTCATATTTATCAGTCTGAGGTAGGACACGATATACATCCAAACAGAGACGAATTTATAATTAGAATCTGCTTTTGTTTTCAGAGTTTAATGTATATTTTCAATATGAACACTGAGAATAATTCTACATTCTTTAAAGTTGAAACTACATGAAATACGCAAAATATATACATTTTGAAATACATAACTATTAAACACTTAAACAACTCATTGTGCTGATTCAAACACATTCAATTAAGTACTTCAAACCAATCAACAATGAGAAACATGCCGTAATTAGTCTATACATAAAGCAAACATCTGCTATTTTAATGTGTCAGAACATACTTTGCCCTTAATATTTAATTAACACTATGAAATGTAATAAACCCTTAAAGTCATCAACTGCTTTATACACAGCCCCGTCCAAATGCTTGTATCCTTGCATACACCTTTGAACTCTGACAGGAAACTGAAAAATAATTTCTATTTAGATTTCCAAAAAAACATATTTCACATCATTCTATCACAGAATATAAACATATATAGTGAAGAGACCAAAGAGCATCTGCATGCAAGATAAAACTCAAGCAGACCAAAGAGACTGAGTTTCACTTGGAAAGATGATTTTGAAAGGAAGAAAAAAGGATTTAGAGCAATCAGTCAGAAGGACTGCGATGAAATGATGACACAAAACCTGATCCTCTTTGTTGAGGATCTAAGGTACACAAATAAAATCAGCTGTCATAGTTGGACACCCCATACAACACTTATAAAAGAGTTACAGCAAGGACACATTATCTGCTACTGGCAAAGTGATAAAGACATTTGACCTGTCAAAGGAAAGGAAATTATAAATGGATGTCAAAGTGCAAGCCATGATTAAGGCAAAGGGTGCAAACAGGATATCCCAAGAGATTACAGACCCCTCTGACTCAAGGTATTGAAAACTGGACTGAAACACACCTTTTTGGCAGCAGGCTCCCTCTTGGACATGATATAATTATAGAATTAATCTGTACTTAGATCCATCAATTAGTTCCTTGTTTGCTAATAAAATATATCTGCATGATAACAGAGTTTATTTTTTCAAACCTTTTTTACATGTTCTTTTTAGTTATATGTAAGGCAAAGCTTAATCCGGAAGCCACAGACTCTGGGTCTAGTAAACACACAGCAGTGAGGCCATTAAGCATTTATGAGGTTCTAATGTGTTTTGGAGGCTTCTGCCAGATTGGGGACTTTGATTTCCTGCTTTGTGACTCCCCTGGTTGATTACTGGTCAAGTTTGCCTTTGAAAGGGCGAATTGAGAGTCACCGTGGCTTCTCTTGGCTCGACAATCCGTCTGTTCATCATTTCACATTCATTCTGCCGTACGTGCTCCTCGTTCATCTGAGATACCTCTGTGGAGCCGGCTTCGAAGCCCGGCACAGTGTTGGCAACGTGAACCACGTGGACCTTGTTTCTCCCGTTTTTACTGAGGATGCAGCTGAACACCTTCTTAAAGCCTTTCCGAAAGTGCTTGGATACCAGAGCGTAGACGATAGGGTTTACGCAAGAGTTAGCGTACGCCATGCAGTGGGAGAGAAGCCTGAAGGCGTACGTAGTCTGATTGAAAGGAAAGTCTCCGTAGAGGTAACACAGGATCACCACATGGTAGGGCAGCCAGCATATGCAGAAGAGCACTGTGACGATGATGATCATCTTGGTCACTTTGCGTTTAGCCCTCTTGGATTCAGACATGCCGTCCAGGGGATCGACAGCCGTCCACAGGTATTTGATGGTCCGAGTGTACGAGAGGCTAACGATCAAGACGGGAATAACGTAGCCAAAGAGGAAGGTGCACGTGTCCAGCATTTTGCGGTTCTGCTCCTCCCAGCCGGGAATGCAAACTGTACTGTTGTCATACTCAATCAGGTCGTAGTAGCTGAGATAGGGACCAGCAAAGACCAAGGATAGGCCCCAGATGATGACCATGGCAACCACTGCATTGCAAGGGGTTCTCAGCTCCCTTGAGCGGAGTGGATAGCGAATAGCCAGGTATCTGAAGAAGAGAGAGCGTTCATAAAAAAAAGGAACTCCAGCAAATCCAAATAGCCATAACAAACATCAAAATATTAAATGTTATTCACCCTTCAACTGCTATACTGTGTGATCCAGTCTTCAGATGGTGCCAATATGTCTCTTAATGGTGTAGTGTAAATAATAGCTAATGCTGAAAGACAGCCAGCCAGCAACACCCGGAAAAGGTAACAAAAACTGAAAAAGGCTTGTTCTCAATGAATCTCAAAATCACATTTTTCATATAACTGTCTGAAAATTACACGAGACTGGAGTGGTGACTTTAAAACCGTGGGGAAGCAGAAGAAGACAAATATATCAGTTTGGTTTGGGATGGACTTCAAAATAACCAGCTCTTTCTTTTTTCAAGGGAATAGTTAAATGTCAAAGGATGTTCTACTTTTTTGCTCAGCCTATTCTAAACCGGAATGGGCTCAATTTTACTTTATGAAACATTGAAGATTGACTTGTATTCTGCACTTGGGAAATAGCATTCCACTTGTCTCATCCCTCATCTCCCTCCATCCCCCCATCCTCAGTTATCTCCTGCTGCTCAAATCTGTGGATGATCAGTTTTAATTAAAAAAAAAAAAAATAGACCGCAATCAAATGCAAGTTAAATGCAGCAAAAATAAATTAAGCTTTCTTACTTGTGTGTGAAAACTTTTCTTTCTCAAATTAAAGAAGTTGGCATGGATTTACTCCTCCTATTTTTTTTTTCCCCAGGTAGCATTATTTCAGAATCAGATAATGATGCATTTTTGATGGTACAAAAAAACAACAGCTTTGTTGTGCATCAGAGCTTTCTTTGAGCTCTGATGGAGTTCTACAGTCCTTTGAATTGCTTTTATGTTGATCGTGCAGGTGAAAGATTATAATAGCTGCTTCTATCAACAGGGGGATCTGCCACCTCCACATTCACTGTCCTAACTGCCAGGGTTCACACCGAGGAACATATCCCATCATAATCCCTTTATATTGTTACAAATAAAAACAAATGGAAAATATGACACATTATCTGAACCTCATTTTTGATTTTACTCATGTGCTTTTATCAATAGAGGCTGATTCTAAATGCATTGCTTGGATAAATGATTGTAAATTTATTGTGTGCCTACATAGACAGCACAATGGTGTGTATATTTTTTACAAGAAGCCATTTATTTTTTACGCCTTGAATGAATACAGAACACCACCACAAAGAGATATGACCTTTTTCATCTGTCTGTGGCCTAGAAAGTTATATTTAGTGTGGCTGATGTGTTTTCCGAAGAAAAGGGACAGTTGCTATTTTACTGCTTCTTTTGCCCAAAGGCAAATGTAGCAAACAAACCTGTTTATCCATACTTGCCCCGATGCCCAACACCTGAGATTTCTGTCGAGAAACATTCCCTCCGCTCTATGAAACATCACCGGATGTGGACAAAAACATCTTTGTTCAAAGGACAACAGGATAACTTAATAAAGTAGAAGCAGTCATTGTATCTTGAACATGCAGACCTTTAGTGTTTTTTGAAGATACTCCAGCTTCAGATTAAGTATCATTAGCTTTATTTTACATCTGATACTTCTCCACTTTCTTAGATGATATGCCTTTTTAACAGAATAAGAGCAGAAACATACTGATATTTCTGTTTAGTTGCTTATCTTTTTTGATATAATCCTGTAAGTTTCTACTCAGACAGAAAGCCCTTGTCAGGGCATGAAGGTTTTTTTATATCTAACCCGATCAATCTTGAATGTCAGTTCGTTCTTGCATTCATACCTCAAGGTGCATTACATGTTGGTTTATAAAGACATGGGTTTTTGTAGCCTTTTTGAGTACCATTTATTGTGTATACAGTACACCCCCTATATATGCAGTGTCTGGGAGCATTGTCCAATAAAGGAGCTTCTCTACTAAGTCCTTGGGCTCTCTCTTTCACAGGTTCCCATAGGACGTGGCTTGATCGAACTTACTAAACTGAACTAGACTTATTACTCTATTATTTCAACAGTGAATATGAATGCTAAATAGTCTCAACTTGAATAACGCTTTCAGACCTTGCCGTTTCAAAGCACTTGTCTCTCGATATCAATTATCCACAAATTATCCACATAATTGTCAGCGCTACTGCTATCATTTGACACTTTCTTTCAATTGTTTTCTCCAGACCGGTCGAGACGGCCTACTCTATATGTAAAGTGGCAGTTGTGATTGGATGTTATCCAACTAAAATCTGATTTCAAGCAAGAGGTAAGATACTGTTCCCAGGCCTCTGGTTAAGAGACCTGGAATTGATAATAACACATTACTCCCATGAGGGGGTGAAAGGGACATTTTTTTTTATTTCTCTATATAAGTGCTGTCACTTTCGCAGGAAACATTTTCCTTAAAATCACAGAAGCACCTCCAAAGAGTAGAGAACACTGACTTTGGATTAAAAGTGGATGCTGTTGCTGCTGCTCATCCATGCTGAACTGTGACCTCAGTCCCACTGGGTTTGCTGGAGTAAAGTGCACAGTCTGAGATGCAGCTTTTCTACCTCCAGCCGAGGAACTGGGCAGAGAAGTGGGAGAAATTCATTACCCTCCCAAGTCAAATGTCCCTTCTCTTTTCCTCACTAATTAGAAATCGTCTGACTGGGAAACTGAAAGAAATCTATAAAGTTCTCAAAAGAGTAAACAGAGGCAGTTCAAGCCGGGGGTGGGAGGTGGGAGGGGGTCAGCCGCACTCAGTCCATATTGACTGATCTAAAACTGTTACCCAATGTAAAATGATAGCTTGAAGCTAATGCTATGAGGGATATAATTTTCATGTGTGAATAATGCTTGGTTCTTACACAAGATTTAGAATTTTAGGATGCATATCTTTGGATGGGGTGGCACTGCAGCACAATGGTTAGCGCTTTGGCCTCACAGCATCAAAAACCCTGGTTCGATTCAGACAAGGGGGTCTTTCTGTGTGGAGTTTGTATGTTCAGCTTGTGTCTGCATGGGTTTCCACCCACAGTCCAAAAAACATGCAGCAGGTTATTGGCCCGAATGAGTGAGTGAATTAATGGTAGTCTGTCTGTGGCCTTGCAATTGACTGGTAATCGGTCCAGGGTGTACCCCACCTCTTACCCGATGACAGCAGGGATAAGACCCAGCATCCCACTGAGTGCAGGATCAGCGGCAGATGATGGATGGTTGGATGCATATCTTTGTATGGTGTCGTAGGTCACGTGCAGCACGGAAAGTTATATAACTGCAGTGAAAACAACGCTAACGCTTTTATATTGTTTGGCTAAAATCACTACATTTTCTTCAATCAATTACACTTCATCAAATTACCAGGTTGTGCTCTCCGGAGCACTGTTACATTCTGCCTTTTATTGATTCTGACTTACGGATGTATTTATTCATTCATGAATAAATGATTTGGGCCTTTAAATGATTGAATCAGTCATTAATTTAAAACACTTTCTCAAGTGGTGGCTGGGAATATACCCCCTCTGCTTTAAAAAGCTCGATAGAATAAATTATCATGTGGAAAGCGTCCACAATTTCCTTTATACTACCATTTACACAACAGTAAATTGTCAAAATATACTAGCAGAAACACTAGTTTGCAATATTAGTGTTTATGGTATATCAGTATATTTTCAGAGCAATTTTTGGTGCAGGTCACCATTTTCGATCTTGACTACTGGTGTCAATCACAATCCAGTCAACAAATGAACTAAGAGCATACCAGCATGATTAAGAGGCACATCAAGGTTGGGGGGGAAATGCATTTAACATACACTGTTCACATATAAGAGTATTTGGAGTTAGTTTGTGATGACCAACCAATAGCAGATGCCCATACAAACTTTCTTCATCCATCAAATGAAGAAAATTAATTGTTTTTTTTCTTCTTCTTTTTCAGTGTCATGATTGAGATCAAGTTAATACTAGTCTGGTCTGGCTTCGTTTGGGCACAATAATATGAGGTAATGTTTTCATATAACAGATAAACAATTATTTTAAGACCATTATCTCCGTTATAATGATTATGATAACTGTTGAATGGCAGCCTTTTTGATAAAGGTATCATAACCTATGCAATAACAAATTTGTCCATGTGTCTCAGAGCCATTGGTTATATCCATATGAATTGAATCACTATTTATTCCTAAAGTGTGGGTTCTTTGAATCTCCATGATTGTATTACCTCATTCAGGCCCCACCCACCCAGGATTCATCTGATGGGGAAGAACAAGCTTTGACATATTAACTCCACAGGATAACACATTTGGCTACATGACAAAGCCGTAGATACGAGTCCCTTAAGTTTGGAAGACAATAACCTGATTCAAGTTTCAGATTGAAATATAATAAGGGAATCATGTAGTATGGAAGAAGCTGGAGTGTGTTCACAAACTGAAACCTTCAAATGAAACCAGGTTGCATACAAGGATAAATGGGATGCCATCACAATGCGAGATAAAAAGATATACTTATATCTCAACTGTTGCTGGCATCTACTAAATATTCAATTCTGCAGTGACTCTGTTCCCATATCTTTGTTTCCAATGATAAACCCGATAGGCACATTAAACTCCAATCATATTTGAATTGAACTCTGCAGGCTGCATTTGCACTTTATAAATTTTAGTGGTTATTATAGGAAGTTGCAATATGGAAAGGCGCTCATGTCAATCTGACATATAACAAGGCTAGTGTTCACCGAGGTTCCTCGGCTTCATGTCATGAAAGTTGAATACATGGGCTGCTGCTGTCTGACATTGTGTTTTTTCACTCCAACTTGTTGACAACACATTTTTTTTTAAGATCTGAAATCCACTCTGCGGTTCATGTATTACTTGATAAACGTCTAGACTCTCGTCAGCTGCTGAAGTCTCGCACCACCGAATCTGCGGAGGCGAGATGTTTTTGTAATTTTTGAACAATTTTACAGCTGGCACATTGTGTTGTTCCTTCTTAATAGCTTAATATGACAAGCTGGTAGGCAACTCTTGGATTTTCTCTTCAGTGATTAGCATGTGATTAACTTACCTGTCAACAGATACAGCAGCCAAGGTGAAGCTGCTGGCATACATGGTGAGGTTGATGAAGAAGTGGACCACTTTGCACATGAAGGACCCAAACACCCAGCCCTCCAGAGAGTAGATAGTGGCTTGGAAAGGGACGCAGAAGATGATGAAGAAGAAATCAGCCACACTCAGGTTGAGTATGAACAGATTTGTGGTGTTGTATCCGACCTGTCCGCTCCGCAGCAGCACGGCGAGCACCAGGCTGTTCCCCACGGTGCCCAGCAGGAAGATGAGAGAAAAGACCACCGACACGATCACGCTGGTGGGGTTCAGCTGGTAGCTCTCTGACACATTCAGATGGACCACTGCCTTGCTGAAATCCTCAAAATCAGACATTTTGCACCACTGAAATAGTAAAAGAAAGCAGAAATTCCTGCGTCAACATGAATTTCATCATCACACTAGAGGATATGATCGTTTTTTCCCCCTTTCATTTCCTAAATCAGTTATAGAGGAATGTTTCTTCCATTTTTCATAAACTAAAAGCTTCTATGATACTGATGGAGTTAGTTTATCAGTGCATTAGACTTGTTTTTGTTTCTTTTTTAAACATTGTGAGGCAGGCAAATTTATGTATCAATAATAAATGAGAAAAATACCTAAACTTGCCTGTCTGCAAAAGGATCTCAAGAATATTTACATACTGCATGTATGCAGACTGTACCTCTATGTTTCTCTGGTCTGATATTATGAAGGCATTCAAAGTACATACAGTTCGTACAGAATAATTCAAATTCAAAGTCAATAAGTTGCAAAGTTGTTTTCCACAACAAGCAGACAAAGACAGTGAAGGTCTCTTTTAAGTGAGGAGAAAAGAATTTCTGCCATTTATTACTGTAATATACCACGGCAATTAGTTTGTCATCACATCTAAAATCAGGGATTTCCAGGTAAGCGGACAAAGCCTCTCGCGGCAGAGCATTCATCTTCTCTCTCCTATAATCCATGGAACTGGTTCTCAGATCCAGAGTCTCATTATTCTCACCTAGGATTCCTTCACTGGAGAGACACTTTTAGCCCTCCAGACCTTGTGAGTGGCCATCCTGCCGAGGCAAGTTTGACAGCAGTGATATTTCTGCCAATCTCTGCCAAATAATAACCTGCTTTCAGGGTGTGTGACGTCCTTAGTTGTTCTGTCTTTTTGTTCATTGACGTCAACGGGGACTCTTGGGGCTTATTTCGAGGCAATTTTTGGATGAGTAATACCAAATTGGGTATTTAAATGAGGGCCTGCTGATGGCAAAGACAGACAGTCACAGAGAGGACTCATATAGATGCATTACATTTTATTCAAGCCCATCTGTCAGAGCAGAACCACATCTAAGGAGCAGGGAAAAGCATCAATATCATAGTTGTTTCCAATCTGTTTCCATGATATATTACAATCTTATCAGAAAAATAAAAGCAACAGACTGACCAGATATCAGACACGTATTCATTTCCATTTCTACAACACAAGATGTGTCGATGAAGATGGATGCGGAGAGATTATAAGAATGATCAGAATTTCAAGGGAGGGTTTCGAGAGAACTCCTCCATAACGGCTCTGAGGCAACAATGAGGTTGGATGGCCGCGGCATCAAGTCGAGTGGTTTTCAATTAGCTCTTCTAATTTGAAAACAGGGAAAGTCAACTGTTTTCTGGCACTTGGACTTCCTGGCAGCACGTATTCTGGAATAGCAGGTAAAGAGACAATCTGGTACAGAAAACATCGATAGCGCAAAGTGTCACTTGGCCTCATCTTATGAGCCACTTTATATAGCAACCTTTGTGTTTTGTCCAATTCATTAAACTTAGGAAAATGCTATAATATAATTTGATTACCTTAAAATTGCAATATGTATCAATCTAATATTCATATAAAACAACAGTCTTGTGTTGAAAGAATTGTCTTAAAACCAGAAAAAAAAGTTGATTTAGTCACAGTGTCCCTACAACTGATGAACCACAATTAGAATCAGAACCAGAATCAGAATCAAATGAAGAAATCATATACCTCATGGTTTTATAAGAAGAAGAGCAAGCAAAATCCTGATAAATGCAAATTGACTTCATTTAAATGATTGAAATGTCAAAATGTAGTCTTATTTTCAGATATTTTTTTACACATTTTAATCACTGTGAGCCACAATGGGAAATATGGAACATCATGAAACATTCATGTTGTTTTCATTGACTTTGCCCGTGCAGTAGTCATTAACATGGCCTCGAGCTCGGGGACCAGCTAATTATGAAAGATATAAGAGGAGATAATGAAATCCACTAAATCTAGTGGGCACTGCAGACAAATTTGTCTCATCGGGATTTTTCAGGGTGAGGCTGCAAGCTCTTTCCACAGATGCACACAACAGGAAAGTTCAGAGCAGGATGTTCTGCCATAGTAGACTGAGGTTATTTGGCATCTGTAGGGAGTTCCTTAAGACCGTCTACTAGTCCATGGTAACCAGCACACTATTCTGCTCTATAGTGTGCTGGTGGGGAGGTGCCAGGACCAGTGAGGTCAACAGGCTCAACAAGCTATTGAGGAAAGCCCGCTCGGTGGTGAAGCTGAACCTGGATCGTCTCCAATCGGTGAGAATGGGGAGGATAAAGGACAAACTGGGAGCTATCCTGGACAATCCTTCCCACCCCCTGAACAATGAGCTGTGGCTGATGGGCAGCTCTTTCAGCCAACGGTTCATCCCATCTTGGTGCAGAACTGAACATTTCGACGCTCCTTTGCGCCCATGCCCATCAAACTCGATAACAGCCGTCTGGACGACACACGACTCTGATCGGCAAGAGGTGCATCTGTGCTACCACAACCTCACTACCTCACCGCATTCACTAGCTCACACATTCACCTGTCATGCCCTAACTCTTTATCCTTATTGGTCCTAGCTCACTAGCATCCTGCCTATTTTTGTTTATTTATTTTATTCCTGTCATTGCTATTGTCAATCTGTTTATGGTTGTCGTTCAGTTTTGGTTGTCTGCTTTTGCTCCCCGCTTTTTTTTTCCCATTCTGTCGTCCATTCTTATCGTCGATCTTGTTGCTGTTGTTGCTCTCTCTGTCATTTATCATTTATCTGCATTTTTTTTTTGCTATTTTCTCTTTTGCTATTATCTGATTGTCTTCTAATTGCCTATTTATATTTATATTCATATTTATTGATGCTTATAAACGGTACGCTGCTGTGACAAAATAATTTGCCCTACGGGGATCAATAAAGTTTATCTTATCTTATCTTTAGCCCACTAGGAAAGAAATAGAGGATAGATATTAATTTTCTAGGTACAGCAAGATACCACAGATTAGACTCCAGACTGTCAAGAACATTAGCAAAAATAACAGGGGGATCAGAGAAACAACAGGCTTAAGTTTACAAGAGAACTCACCTTGGCAGGTTGTTGAAGAGGCAGACTTCGGTGGAGTTTAACGTGACGGTTGAGCGGTCATCATTATAAATGTTGGAAATCAAACAGTTACTGTTAAAACAGCAGAGCCAGAGGGGGAGGGTAGGAATATATTAGTGCAAGCCGGACTCTCTGGGGAAGCATCCTCATTTTTTTGACAGGGAATTCCAGATCAGAAATGATGAGGAGGCAAAGATATAGCAGACATACACACATACACACCATGTATTTAGCTTTTATTTTTTTATCCACATGCTGCTGACCTGGAATAGAATTCAGGTTGTGACATTTTCTCCAGTAAATTTTTCAAGGGAAGCTGAAGCTAAACTTTAGACGAGAGATAAAAATCCTTCCATACTGTAATCACGACATCATTGAAAAAAAATGTGTGTGATGATCTTGCACTGAAGAGGGGCCGCTAAATACCCCAGTTCAGTACAAACACTGGAATCAGCATGCATTTTAGAGAGGAGAACAGTGTGCTAGACCTACCGGGATGATGACGATGATGATGATGATGATGAGAGGACAGCATCCAAAGCCTCAAAGCGCTGCTCAGATCAGAAACACCACCCCCGGACCTGCTCCGTAAAGATGCCCATGGCCTGAACACTGAATCCTCTCCTCTTTCACTCTGCATTTCAGCCTGCCTTTGTTGCTGCTATCTTACTCTTCCCCCCCCACCTCCCTCCTCCCTTCGCTTGGTGAGAACTCCTCCTCCACATACACTTTAATGTTCACACTTCACTGCAGAAGGGGATTGCGGAGCAAAGGCATGGCAGGAGGCTGCAGATCTCGGCGATCCATTCACGGTCAGAATGTAATCGGATGTCTCACAATCGACAGACGCTCTAAAGGGTCTGGGCTTTGCACCAGGACCAGCCTGACTCCTAATGAGGAGGTGACCCACACATCTGCATTCATCTTTCGCATGTCGTGGTGACACAGAGAGGGAAAATCGCTGCCTGTCAAGAGGGAGCAAAATTCAATTTAGTCGATCAATTATTTTCGGTGTGCGGTGGGGGTGGTGGTGGGGGCTTGGGATAACTATATCATTCTTACCGACTGTTGTTAGCTTCAATTAGTAAGTTATATTTGCACAGTGTCTGATTTTTAAAATGAGTGCACAGCATCAAGGTGTGGGATGTCTAATATTACCAATATCCTGCTCCCCAAGTCACGATACTCAATCAGCACAGCAAATTTACAGACTTCAGACTTCAGACCTTACAGACTTCAAAATCACCATGGCCATAATGTAAATTTCTTTTCATTTTCAGATGCTTACCCTGACAACAGCAACAGATTCATCACTTGGATCAACTCTTCTTTTTTATATTTACTAAGAGACTCAATTTAGAAATAAAAAAGTCTATGTATTCATCAGTACATAAAAATGTCCATAGCCAGAGAACATTTTTTAGGTTTTGGCAGCAAAGATGTACAGGGATTTTCAAAGAATTCAAAGAATTAAAGAAGAATCAGAGTCACTGTCTGAACTCCAGACATTAAAAACATTGATTTTGATTTTCATTTAATTTATTGAATCTTTCAGAATTCAAAAAAACACTGATTTCAAAAAAGAGAGTTTGTGTTGATATGATAAAAACAAGTGACTATGATGATGCCTCAGTGATAGGAAAATGTGATGAGATAAAGAAACTCTTGAGGATAATCCTATTTCTTTTGGTAATTGTACTTTGAATTTTCCAAAAAATATTTGCGTGTGGAAGAGAAGAGGTGTTTTTGCTCCAGAGAGGCCCTCACAGCTGAACACCAGCTGATGAAGAGAGGAATAGGTTTTCTCCTAATTTATTTACCCAGTGCTTCAACTGTAAACTCAAAATGAATCATTCAAGCTCTTGGGCATGATCACCATCTCCAGCCTACTCAAGACAGTGTAGTAAATACTTTGTTTTTCTCCCTGTAGATGCAGAACTGGCTCAGAGTCCTGATTCAACTAAGAATTAATAGGAAGTTTCATGTCTGACACATTCATCTTTCCTCCGGGTTCCAACACGAGCCCTGATATTGTGTCTCATCAGCTCCAAGCCATCATCCGTTCAACTGCATGATATTGCTCATACAAACCGAACAATGTTTTGACGTCATGTTTACACTGCCGCTATGTTTTGGAGAAAAAAAACAATACAAACAATGATCATGGTTACAAGAAAGGGAACCTAACATTTATTACACTCCCTTATCAACTGTGCAATATAGTACGACTTTATACACTCGGCATGATACTGAACGAGCAGTCCAATGGGATGTGTGCTTTCCTTAGTTATGCCTAAAGCTGCCGATAAAAACTGAGTTGACCTCCTGTCCTCGGTCTGTGTGGCCCCAAGCAGCTCAAAACAGGGATCATTCATCACGTGCAAACACATGAGAACAGCCATTTGTATCAGATCAAACAGGGTATATTCATTTGAATTTAATTTGACTTTTCATACTGTAGCCCAATAACCCCCATATGATCGTAACATTATAGAAGTAACAGTTAAAATAGAAAGTTGGCAAAATCATTCATGCAGTCTCTGGTCTGACTCGCTTAGGGTTGCAGTGGGCCGAGAGCCAATCTCAGCTGTTACTGGGCATCCCAGTCAATTTCAGAGCCATGTATACAGACATAAACATTCACAAGACTGGGAAATTAAGAGTATTCAAGGAACCTATGGCATGCTTTTGGATTATGAGAGAAAAGCGGAGAACACCCCGCAGACAATGAAGAGAAGCACCAACTGCCGTGTCACAGAGGCACACTAAGCCAAAATCTATAAATATAGATAAAAAAAAAAACGTAATGAGCCTGCAAATAAGTCCAAAATGAAAACATAGTTCTGTACTTGTCTCCTTTTGATTAATTTTGCTGATGATGGATTGGATAATGCCTTAGAGCAACTGCAGAGCTGATAGTGTGTTCCCAGTACGCAGGTGGCTACTTATCAATCAAGATTTGCAGATTTGCACTGAGACCAATGTTTCAACATGGCGTTGAGCCACTGCCGTTGTTTACAACGCAGTACACGAGTTATGATTCTTCTCTCCACTGCATTCTGTACATAACCAACGGGCCCTATTTAAAATAGGTAAGAACTATAGCCTGTGCAAACACCTTAGTTTGGACTTTGATAGATTCTGGTCTTGCCATAAGGGAAATTAACATTCAGAATACCTCTGGGTGTTATTTCTTATGAATGTTTCCATAGCGACCACAGATGGATCTCTCTGAAAGCATGGCGAAGACATGGGATTGATTTCTGACCTCAACACAAGGCACAGCCTGGCATTTCAACAGTCCCAATAGAAATGCACAGTATCGATGAATTATTCGGATTTGTTGCGGTTTATAGTATCGACCCCGACATATATCTTTTACCAGGTTAGAGCTCAACAAGTGGAAGATTTTCTGTTATGATAATGGTCCATGTAGTATGGTAGTATGTTGTTTAAAGCCCCAGTCAATTTAAGTACATGCTAAATGGTCCTGTGAGAAAACATGAAAACTGGGTATTTCATCTGGACCACCTTGACTGGAAAACCAAGGCTAATGGGCTACTTGTCTACATTTAACTTTAAGAAACTAACACAAGAGCCCTTTCAACTGTGCATCTTCTTATGACGCCTTCATTCATGTCAGAGAAAACACATTCAAAATTGCTGTTTTCTGATGTTTGAATTATGAATGTATGTTAAATGCACACAAAGCAACAGTGTTTCTGAGCTAATGGAAGCAGCATCTCATATGGATCACAACATCCTTTTTAATAAGACCGCAATTAGATAGCAAATGTGATGGAAATGCTAAGCAGGTCATTATACTGAAGACTCATCATCACTATGCTATGGCATGTTGTAAATGAAATGGCTTCTGCGTGAGTCTAAAAGCATTTTTATTTTGCTCCTGAACCACTACACAAAGACCGGGACTGCTTTCCGCTCTGCATGTGGTGCTGTGTCATTGTACATCCTGCAGGGAGACATATAATCACTATGGTAGCTATGAAGGAAATTAACGGCGTGTCCGAGGTTAGATGTCGACTTTTTCTCATGATCAGTGGTATATTCGCCTAAGTTTCAGCCCAACGCATGCAGGATCATGTGATATTCAAGAAAGATACCAACGCTGTGTTAATAAAGCCCCAGAAGACCGAAGTCATACTACAACCTCATTTGAAAACGCACATGTGACAAATGATCTTCTGTTTTCAAAATTAAACTGGAGGATTTTAAAAATCAATGCCATGGATGTTCAGGTGCGGAAGAATACATATCCTGCATAATTCTTAATATTACATAGGTGAGAATCCTAATTATTAGTTATTAATAGTAACTATAGATTAAAACAACGACTATGATTATGCACATATAGGAGAATGAGAAATAAATTTGTTCAACAAATAGAGGAGTGTGTTTCTCAGGCACCCCCGGCCTTGAGTGGCACATCTGGGGGAAGGTATTTCAACTACCAATTACATCACAAAAGTGGCAGAGATGATCCAAAATATTGATACTCGGGAATTTTAATTGGGATGACAAAGAGCAGACCTTCAACCGTACCTCTGGATGTGTTGGAATAACATGTCGGCAATTCTTCTCCATATTCACATCATGCAGAGGTCAATGAAATCTGACCCTGTTGAGAAAAACTTGATACGTAACTATCATTGCCGATTATTGAAATGAGCAACACAGTCTTTGTGGATAATAAGAAAAAGAAATCAGATCATGACGGATGAAGTGGAAGAATCTGCTTTGTTCGGTCGTATTCTCACACCTCAGTTCAAGCCCACACAGCCACTGCATTTGTTGAATTGTAAGTGGTTGAATTGGTTCTCATTCACCTAAGAAAAATGACCTGATGCAACAAAGAAAAAAGACACCCAAGAGTAAATGTCACAAGCTTGAATGTTTGTGAGTTGGCTGCCGCAAAATGATATTATAAGTGAATGAAAACAAAGATGGGCTGCATTGGGTAAAAGCAGTGGAGCATTCTGCGACCAACAGCCCCCACACACTAATAGTTCGAACCTGATCAAGCCGTGATGTGGACGTTGCCTCATGTCAAGAAAGCACAAAAAAAAGGGATTGCCGGATGGTGGAACAAAACCAAACAAACAAAAACCACCACATTCGCCGGCCTAAAGAATATTCAATTTCTGCTGGCCAGATTATGAGATTCTATCCACCTGTTCATTTCACTGTGATGTCACCTCTTTGGTAGGAAAGCAACACATTACACGCATTATCAAACCCTTGCTTCATATCAAGGATGATATTTTCATGATGTATTTTTATGGTGGAATGAAATAGGTTTTACATTTAAAAAGTCACATTCCGCTGGATTTGTTTTAAAATACCATTGGAATCGCTTTCATTCAATGTTTCAATGGAAACAATGATCCCTTATCATTGGACAGCCAGTTAAATGCTTTATGCACATAAACCCCGAAAGCTGTTTTTGAATTTGTGAACGGCGAGCACTGTGAGGCGGAAGGTTTTCCGCTAGGAAAAACTAAATGAAAACATAACATCTATGCAGCCTTACAAGAGGAGTCACCCCGACAGTAGAACAAGGCTCGACTGTAGATTGGAAATTCTACAGTTCCAAGGCAAATTGCTTGTGTAGATCAGTCAGGGTCTCAGCTGCATTACCACCAGGTTGTCATAGAAACCACTGCGGATTCTGTTGTGTTGGTGCTAATTTGTGAGTAAGACAGTTTGCTTGGGGAGTGTTCTTTAAAGATGTTTTTGGTGTGTGTACATCTGTAATTTAGTTGGAGTAAAAAAGTGGGACAATGTGACTGAGCAGAGATCAATGAGCACCCTCGGCATGTATGAATATATATGTTTAAAGAGTGTCACAAATCACATTTGAGCCAAAAAGAAATGCACCCATTAACCTGACTAAACGACAACAATCACCAGAATGAACAACAGCAAACAATACAAATGGGAAATAAATTGATGCCACTTTTCCCTTTTTAAAAAACAAAAAAAATATAACTGAAATAACAGTTGATGTTTCATCCAATATCAGTCATCTTTGTGTGAGCCAGACTCCAGTTTTCTGTAATGGTGCAAAAAGTTATGATAAAATGTATCCATCTGGACACACCCTGACATAGATATTATTAAAGGTTATCCTAATTGAGTTCAAGTGCTTAATATTTTGTGAAATTCATCCATTGTGAGCTTTTACCTGTGCGTGTGTGTGTGCATTTAACAATATAGTATATACAGGTAGTGTGCGGAGGTAGTGTGCCACTCCTTCACACACACACACACACACACACACACACACACACACACACACACACACACACACACACACACACACACACACACACACACACACACACACACAAGGAGGCAGAGCAGATGCACATGAGAGGAGGGCACCAGAAGAGAGCTGAGATTTGAAAAAAGAATCTGCAAAGAGGGGAGAGAACTGTGAGGCCGGAGATGAGTTATCACACCCATGCGTGGGTGAGCCAGACGGATATGGGGGGTGCAGGGGGTACTTAGTTCAAAGCTAAGTAAAGGAAAGGGACCAAGCAAACCTAATCTGTGTGTGATGGGAAATCTTCTTATGTGCAACATAAAGACAGGGAATCAGTGTGTGATATGATCTACACCATTTCAACTGACCTGTTTTGTTTTGTTTTTTTATTATTATTATAGTTGTTTTTTTTCAAAACATTTCAAGTGGCTTATCTTTTGGTATGTTTATTGTTAAAGACGTATTTAAACATCTAGTTAAAACTTCATTTATAGTTGAATATTTATTGACTATTCACCATTGATAACACAAGAATCTGGGTTCGGTCCTGCAATTTTGTCCATGAAGAAGTGGAACCAAACATTGTGACCTGTGCCTCGAAAGTGAACCATTAGCGTCTACTGCTGGCAAGCTTAGTTAACTGCACTGCTTTTGTGACTTGCACCTATATCGTGGAAGGGTGGCTGGCCCCCAAATAAATAGATTTAGATGAATTTTTCACTGAAATCAACAAGAAGATGAAAAATTAATTTGGATAAGAGGCCAAAAAAGAGAGGGCCAAGACTCCTGAAACAATCCGTTTTCACATTGTAGATGTAACTAGCTAAAATACCAAAGTCCCAAATCTCAACTCAAGAGCTATCTTCCCCCTATAGTGAACTATAAAATTATACAACACTTCCCTTGGACCGACAGAGAGAAGCACAATGAAACATATACTGATGTTTACCCACACAACATGCCCTCAGCAATCATCAGTCAAACCCTCAAGTGTTTACAGGAAAGCAGAAAATCCAACATACGGTATCTATAAAATTCATCCCTTTAGCTCCGGGGATGATGTCGGTCAATAATGTGAATGTGATTTCTACAGAAATATTTTTTCCATTTATAATACCATTTGTGTGGATGCAATTTTCATAGTCTTCAGCATCATAAAAACAACTTCATATAGGGGATAAACATCTGTGTCGAAACTAAAAGTAGGACACTTGTTCTATTAGAGGGAAACAAAAATGTCAGCCATGAATGAAACGATGGCTGACATTTCTTCTATTGTCTCAATGCATCTTTGTAAACTTTGGAAATTATTTATAACAATGTTCATATTGGTGTCTGGAAGTTAATCTGAACAACGAAAATGGCATTACATTCCTAATGCATGACATATGGTCAGGAATTCTTATGCTCACCCAGAAACCAATGAGCCACCTTGACACCTTGCAGCATCTGAAACCCAGCAGCGACAAAGGAGAGGATTCCAGCTGCTCTGCTGAGAGTGGAACGAAGAACACAAACCGCCATGAGTCACCTGAGCAAAGGAGTGCAGCAGTTATTCCAGTGTTGTTTACCTCTGTGGCCGACATGCCTCATGAATCAGTCACCGTTGAGTGCTTTGAGACGCACCTGTCTATCTGAAGCTTTCTTCCAGATGCACGAATGTGTAAGTGAAAGTGGAAAGGACAGGAAATTCATCTTATCTGCAAATGTGTCAGATATAAATATCTGAGAGACCTGTGATTTCACAGTTTAAACCCAGACAAAATTGTACCGTAGTTTAAGGTTCAAGGATATAAACATCGCATTGACATATTTTCTCACTAAAGTGAGTCTTAGAGGATAGAGACCTGTAAAAGGACAGACAGGCTCTCTTATTTGCACATAAGACAATGTTTTTGTGTTTGGCTCGAGAGCAGTTTCATTGAAACATGAAATTCAGCCATTGAACAGACGGAGCTGCCAAGAAGTGCTTACCTAAAATTCAAAAACCTAAAATGTCAGCATAGAAAGAGCCAGCGTGTTGATAACACACACAAGGTAAAGCCAGATCACCTGGAAAATGGGGGGAAAAGGACAGGTGAAGGTCTACAAGGCTTTTGTTATCTTGGGAAAACATCTCTCAGTGCAGGAGAAACACAGCAGGTTGTCACAAAAACACACTTGATAAACAGCTAACTTAATAAGTACATTTTGAAAAATCCCCCAATGCATATATTTAGTGACATCCCAACCAAAGATCATTGCCCAACATGAATTCACTCACAATTCAAACAATCCACTTTTGTCAGGCTCCTCTATTCGAGCACCACGTGCGCCTATCTGTGTTTTACATAAGAACTTACAATAGGTTTTTACCTGGCTCATTACTATGACCTACTCTGTTATTGCACAGCACTCAACGGGTGAACATTCGAAATTTTCTCTGAGGGAAACAGAGAGCAACAATCATTTGGAGCATTTCCTGTGCAATCTTCCATTGCCCAATGAGGGTTAAGTACACTTAGTGGTCCACATGCACTTGTATTTACCCACCGGCCTTGAGTGCTCTGAGCTGGAGGTGTGTGAGTGTTCGAGGGGTCTAATTAAATTTGTAAATCCAAAAATATAAATTACACTATCATTTTTACACAATTACACAATCACAATAGTCATTATTTCTATTCAGCTCATATAGTGAATAATGGAAAAGCTGTTTGTTGATAACAACACCAACATTTTCTGTTGTCCTGCTCTGGTCCATTTGCATGTATGAAGATATATTTTGACATTTATGGGCACTTTTTCTAAAAAATACATGCAAAGTAATTTCCAACTGTGCACCCCCCCCCCCCCCCACACACACACACACACAAAAACATGCAATATGTTCACTGGAGACCCTAAATGGCCCTGAGGTGTGCAGGATAGGAGGTGTAGATAATGAATGAATAATCCAATAAAATCTTCAAAACACTATTAGCCCAATCTTGAATTTCACAAATATAAACATCACACTCCTGACGACCCGGCTTCCGTTTGCTCAGGATCACAATTTGCTTCAAACCACTGGTAATGTGACTCAATCTTAAATTCTCGGACAAAGTACTTAAGATATATACACATTACTAACACTTACAAGCTGCAATCAGTATACCCGTGACACACAGTCTGTTGTGTTACCATAGCAATCATTCTTCACAAAAAAGACCTTTTATCAGTATGAGGTTTTCAAGCTGTCACTGTAGTAATACTGTATTTCTGTTACTGCTAACCTACATGTGAGCACTTTTCCATTAGCGCTGATAAAAAAGAAAATGGTCACACCCTGGCTCTGTGTTCCCGTATACCTGCTGTGCTGCTACTCTAGTGCTTCCGAGAAATTGGAGCGAAATTTACTTGATCAAATATATCCCACTGTGCTTGCAGTTTTTTTATAACAACAAGTAATAATAATTAAGAAACAGGTGGATTCTCTCCACACATACAGCATTACATGGGCTTTATTTGGTGTGAGCTTAACAAAGCAGTTTGATGGCAGCAACTGTCTCATAATGGAAACTTAATAACTCTATGAATATATTACTGCCGTACTTGAATAGTCGATTATAAAAAATACATGAATTATGAAGAATGAATAAAAATACGAAGTATAAAAAAAAAGATTTGTAACAATGCAAAGTATTCAGTGCAGAATCTCAACATTTAAAGGCTCCTGCCAGTACAAGGTCATCTGATGAGCTAGTACTTGTAGAACTGTTCAAGGACTTTATTGCCATTCCTTTTGTCGGGAAGACCGAGTTATCCCTGCTGTTGCACCAGAAAATAATTCCTGTCTATTCAGGAAAGTTTCTCTATTCATTTTCAACCAACGGGGTTCAGCCAATCTGAAAACTCTCAACAAACACTGAAGAGTATTTCAAACATTAATTGACGTTCAGGAGTTATCTGCTCATCTTGTGGAGTGGATGCAACAGGGGATCAGGTGCGCTCTGCACACTAGATCAAAATTTTTAGAGACATCAGGTCGCAGGGGCCAAGTGTTTCAATCTCAATCATATCACTGTGAAACGTTTTGCTTCACTTGAGTACCTGACATTTTCAACAACACTTCAAGGTACTTCTAGATTCTCTTTTCCCTAGTATTTTACAATGCTTTGACGAGAGTTCAATGGCTTCATAGGTGATCTTCACTGTGTGTATGTGCATGCAAATATGCACTGCTGAGAAGATGTATGGTTAGCTGAAATACATAGCCTAAAAAATACCTTCAAATGCAATTGTATACAGGGAGATAAAGACATGCAGTTTCATGTGCAGGTATGCCATTCATTAATTGCAGCAAGAAGAAGAGACTTGTATATTGCATATAAACTTGTATATATTTTTCATGATGGAAGTTCGATGGAAAGTCATCACGGCTAAATTTTTGTCTTGAATACTTTTTTAATGTTGACACAGAGGATCACCTCAAAAAAGGAAGCAAAAAAATGGTCATTGTCCATGTCAAACACTGCATCTGTGTGCAACAAGTATAAAGAGAAGGGGCCTTGTCTTTGTCGATACCCTGCATGAGAATTAAATCATTGCGTGTTACTGCCCTCTGCTGTAGACCAATGGTATGGCACCTTGTGGGACTTGCTTTCGGGCAAAAAATAAAATAAAATGAAGAAAATCTTTGTGAATTTGTTAACTATGGCATACAATTCCAAAAACCGACAAGTTTTATCTTCAATTGATAACCTTTTGGATTTGGAACTCAAATGTGAAAGCTTCATAAATGTTCTATTGCACAGCTGCAAAATAGAGTAACCCATGGTAGTTTGGTTTTGAAGAAACATGTCAGGTTTCTGGGGTTTGGGCTTGTTTGACTGAGTGAGTGTGTGTGTGTGTGTGTGTGTTGTGTGATCATAGGCTTTGGAGAGCTTGATGTGA
The DNA here is from genome assembly GCF_037954325.1 of Fistularia commersonii. Classification (NCBI taxonomy): domain Eukaryota; kingdom Metazoa; phylum Chordata; class Actinopteri; order Syngnathiformes; family Fistulariidae; genus Fistularia; species Fistularia commersonii. The sequence goes on from NC_141311.1 coordinate 6,131,093, forward strand.
ATGTGACTGTATGAGTGAGGGTCATTTAGTTGATTAATTGCAGGACTTGTGGGAAAAAAAAAACAGTTTCTGATGCAGTTTTCAAAGCCCTGACTTGACACATTTAAATATAAACTAAGGCTTTGTATTTTGATTGATGAACATAATTTATGATAAGACTTTGTCGGAACTGTTAAAAAGATTTTGTAAGAACATGTCTCTGCACTGTCAGGTTCAAGAGAATAGTTCAGAGCTCATCTTGAAATAATTTATTTATTTTCATACAAGGTCATATAATGATTTGGTGATCAGCATATAAAATATGTACAGGGCTAAGTGTTAATAAAAATGACAGATCCAGCTAAGAAGTCTGTGCTTATATCAAGGAAGGCAGTTGTATCTCAACAACTGAAGAGGTTTTCCTTTCATTTGAACAATCATTCAAATTGGAGGTGGATAATCCGTGATGTGCAGCTTGTAATACATAATCCTGGCAAATGCGGTAAACTGCAGCTGGATATTAAGAAAGGCTGCAGTTTGACTGTTTGGACTCCCTGCCCTAAACACAGAGAAAATAATGTTAGATAAAGATCAGGTTGTGCAGGTACGAAAGTATTTCACAGGAATTTGAGAAGTAATCCCTATTTCATTTTGTGCAATCTAACAAAGTTTAAAAAGAACAGGTTACCACGATGGCAGTGTACCTACTAGTGCTCTTGTTAGCATGCTACCGACGGCTAAGCTTGCCGGGTACCTGTTGTCTCTGCTGTTGGCGTCTGTATTCTTCTTCACTAGCAGCAAGAGCCTGAGCCAGAGCCAGATCCTCCTGCTCCTGAGGACTGAGACACAATGTACTTGATAAATTTTGAAAGCTGCAGAAGTGAAAATTTGACCCCTTCAAGACCTGGATAATTATATTTCTCTTCACTTTTTTTGACGCCATAGGCTTACCAGGCTACAAAAATCTGTTAAAAGGGATATTTGACCAGATATTAATTGAAAAGTTGGTGCGCACGCACGCACACACTCTCTTTCTACTTTGAATTATTTGAAATAATTCATGGTGTTGAGTGAACTCATTTACAACCACCAAACATCTGCACATCTAGCACTTTTATTTTTTTGTTTTGGGGGATCCATAAGTTTAGAGTTTCCTCACTACAAGTGGGCCTCATTCCCATAGCTTGTACTGTTGTTCTTGAAATGAAATTTGAAAAGAAATTCAGCAAGCTACTGTATTAAATTTTGACCGAGACCTCAAAAACACAAAAGCGGTTATCTTCCAGGACATTAAAACTGTTTTAATTAACATACTATCATGAAACAGGTTGATACGTTATTGATGAAAGAACAAGTGACAATGATAGCATGCTGATGGAAGCATAATGGTAGACGAGTAAATGGGTGATCTCGGAGTTTATGAAACATTTCTTACCTGAGGGTTGGCTGGACAGTTTGCCTCGACTCGGCCAAAGACATCTCTAGAGCCCTTTGTAAAGCCTGCTCCTCTGTCTGGGAGATACACATACTGATGTTGACATACTTGTTACTCTTGACATGCTTGTTTATTTGGAAATGTTAATTCATAAACATACCATCCCAGCCTGAAATGATGCTGAGGGAGGTATTGTATTGTGTGTCGAAACTGGCGAGTGGATCTGATGCGTAGCACTGAGACAGCAGAGAACAAAAGTGGAAAACAAAGATTACTTATCATTTTGGTGTTCATTTCAATTAAAAAAAATAAAAAATAAAAGCACTCTTTCATGGATTGAAAATGTTTCTTTTTAGACCTTTCAGAATCACAATTAAGTGGATGTTCTTACCCACTGTTCTGGCTTTTGTTATTTCCGCCTACACCACTGGAAAGAGATTTCGAGTTTCCTGAACTAGATGAACTAGAGGCAGATGTGGAGGAAGCACCTTGGGTCCTCATTAGAGCAGCATGTCTGAGACGGAATAAAGAAAAATAAACCAAGTTCAGCTTCCCTGTTGCACTGTAATACTTGGCCGACCGCTACAGAACATATCGGCGGAACTTACCCAGATTTCGACAAAGGTTTCCCATCAGTCTTACAGTCATGGTCTAGTGGATGTCGGTGCTTAAGACAGAAATTTAAGTGACACTGGTCACAGCTCACTCGCATCATTTCTTTCTGCTTACAGCCACCTTTAGAGCATTTGTTTGTAAAAATCTGAAAAGAAAAAAATAAAATAATAATAATTTTTGTATCACTGATTATGTGGTGATTAATTTAAAAAAAAGTTTTGTAACCTTTCGTTTTCTTTGAGCAGGATCTGATTTGCATTCCCGATCAATGTGTTCTCCGACTTTTATGTCAGGCATCTCTCCTCTTTTGATGGGAATAGGAGTGTTACACAAAGGACAAACTGGAACCTGGACATCCTACACAGGAATGTAAAAAAGTGAAACTGGTTTACGTCATATCTTTCATAAATACAAAATCACAAAATTATTTTAAAAAAAAAAAAAAAAAAAAAAAAAAAAAAATCGATACAAAGTGTAACTGCACATCACATATTCCTTGTATATGTAAACGTGTTTGACCATGAGAGTGGATTCTGAATAGAAGCACATGGCATAAGGTGTACTAAGAAGTTGAATCTATTTTAAGTGCTGGCACTGAAATCCAAACTTGTTGAAAACATTGTGGATAGCAAGAATGTGTCATTGAATCTGACAAAGCGCAGAAGCTTTGGGAGGATGATTCACAATTTCTGCTTTATTTTGTTCATTGGCAAAATGCTTATTTATTTGCCCTTTGTTAATTAAAGTGTTCAAAAACATACCTTTTTATAGGAGGACATGCATTTATGATTTGCGTAAGTAATATGGTCCTTGCAGAAAATCTCTTCGCAGGCATCACATTTCATGGGAAGGAAGTCTGTGTTGTGAAAACAAGTTTTGAGATCAACTTTCAAATCACACTAGGCTTTACATTTCTCTAGTACTGAAAGTAATTCTCACCTAAACGCTTGCAAGTCTTCTCGGTGCAGTGTTTACCTAGATCTGGAAACTCCATCGTGATGAAAATACCTCTTAAACTGCAAAAACAGATGTTTTAGCGTCTTGAGTGTTTCAGGTCTTCACCAGCATGAGTGCTGACTGGGTAAACACGGAAAAACTCGCTCAATATGTGCTAGCAAGCGTCAGTCGTGCTAATGTGTCAAGTCATCATTAAGTTTTAATGATGACTAGCATTTCTACTACGGCATGAAAAGCTAAATTTTGACATTAAAATGCAAAGTGATGACCGCATGTTTATCTGATACCCGCCATACCTTTTTAGATAAAATCATAAAGTTACAGAAACATTACATAGGCTGACAGACACAGGGAAAGTACTGTACGGGTACGCTAGGCTAACCTATATGATTTACATTTAGCTCCGTCCTGTTACGCAACTGTACGCAACAGACAGCTAACATGGATTACGACCTAAGACCGCAGATATAATTAACAGCAAAGTGAACCCATGTTATGACCCTACATTATAAGACGTTTAGCCGCTAGCAAAATCCATTTATCTTAGACCACTTTACAGCTAGCGGCTAACTTAGCCTCTGTATTGTTAAACAGTGGGCAAATATCTACTTATTATTCCGGGAACACGGCGTTTATTACAGAAAATGAAACCGATCACCTCAGAAATGGAAACGAAAATTTAACCACATCAGTTTTGACTGTTACTCAGCGACACTATATCCTAGAAACTGAAGCGAACATCCCCTTTGTTGAATTGTTGTATTCATTGTTCATAGATCGTACTCACCGAATCTCCTTTTGTCGTCGTTGTTGTGTCTTCTTCTGAGCTGACGAGACAATACAATCTTAACTCGACTGGCTTATTTTGACCTAACTGGAAGTTTTCAAACGTGATAGTGCCTCAGGTTTCTGTCCCTGAGAAATGGACTGCTGTTTGTAACCTGGAAACTACTGCCCTATAATTCGGTGTCACCCAAGCCCCGCCCACAATGACGTAAGCGGACGTCAGGAAACTGCTGGCGTCACCGTGGCGCTGCGTTTCGTGTTGCCAGAAAAGTCTGGAGAGATCGAGAGTTTGAACATCCACCGAATCGGAATCTCAAATGATATTTATGTTCTGTCATTCATGACTTCCTGATACCCGTAGATGGCAGCGTTGTATTCTCTGCACCGTATTATATACGCGTCTCAGTTTTGATCTAATTGATTTTTGGACTATATTTTAAAAATATCCCCCAGAGTAGTTGGTAACTTGCTTAAAATTATCATCTCTTTGGATTAAGTGCGGGGGGATGTAAAAGGAACAATTTGAAAAAAATAATAAGTAACATTTGAATTTAAAATGTAAAATCGTGCATTTCCATTCATATGATTCGTTTGTAATTCGTTTTTGCCATAGCTGTACACACTGTAGCGTTATGGTCAGGGAAAACACCCGGTTAGCGGTAAAACGTCCGTTTAATAACGGATGCTGTTTCCACCTGTGTTACCCACAGCCACGCCACACAAGTCTGCAATAAATCTAACTGTTCTCACTCAATTCTAAGTTCAAAAAACAAAAAAACAAACAAACAAACAAACAAACAAACAAACAAACAAAAAAACAAAAAAAACAGAATTCCACACCCACAAAATTCCCAGCAATTCCAAAATCACACAGAAAACAATCATCAACACAAACCCCATCATTCTTAACTCGCGACAATACCAATGAACCAACCATCAAAACTGTCTTCTTCTTTTGGCATTTCCCCTCAGGGTTCAACCTTCTCCATCTAATCCTATTCTCTGTATCCTCTTCTCACACACCAACTACCTTCATATCTTCTCTCATTACGTCCATAAATCTTCTCTTTGGTCTTCCTCTAGACCTCCAATTCCAGCATCCGCCTACTAATATATTCGCTATCCCTCCTCTGTACACGACTGAACCATCTCAGTCTGGCTTCTCTGACCTTCTCTCCAAAACATCTAACATGTGCTGTTCCTCTGACAAACTCATTCCTGAACCATTAAAAACTGCAACAATCATTTACAACCCCTAGTAATCTAACTAATTAAAATGTGATCTGTACATGCTATGTGGAGGTTAATTGAAAAACCAAACATATTATTCATGCATGTTACCTTTCCCATTCACAAGCCTGCATTTTTTCTACTACCAGAAGGCAAGGAATGATTTTCCAAGAACTTGGCAATGGTAATTTAAAATAAAAATATGCCAGCTGCTCTATCATGTTCTATTCAAACATTGCAATTCATTTGTTTCAATTCCGCCCTGCCTCCAGCACTATTTAAATACCCTCCTGCTGTGCTGAAACTATTTTTCTGAAAGCCACGTTTGTGTTTTGTTGACTATTGAAAGTGTTAGAAGATATACTGTCCTCTAGTGGTCATCCTGAGAAACCATACAACTCCGTTGTTGGAGCTTTATGGTGTCCCACTGAAGAACAGCAAGTTTTTTCAGGTTTTCCAGTCATATTACGGTGGCAGTAATTAATAGAGGCATTGACAGCAATGAACAAGGATAATTCTAACAACTTATATCTAAAATTATTTGGAAAAACTACTCTGAAAGCAGACATAGGTTCTGGAACACTTGATTTTTCATGATTATCATAGATAAGTATTAATAAGTGATAAAACCTTTCACACCGATGAACATTTTTGCTGTTATCCATTGCCATTACCCATACACTATTTAGTTTAAAGACTTTAATATCCAGTACGTCTTATATAAATCAAACTGAGGGAAGTAACATGCTGCTGTTAGACCACAGCTCGACATGTTCATTCTTAACCTCACAAGGTTGTGAAAACAAGACGGTGAACAAAGTAAGAGAAGCTTCCACCAATGCTTCACTTCACTCCCACTCAGAGATCAGCGTCTGAGTTTAAATTATGTTTTTCACAGAGGAATTTGAACATTTTTAACTACAAGGTGCACCTGGATAAAACCAAAACATATTTTCATTGGGCATTGTTGCTTATCTGAATTAGCCTTCATCACACCATACAGTAACTGTAACTTCACCAGGTTAGACGGGTGTTCTTCACGTTGAACATGTCCCTGTGTGCTTATCAATTCTACTGAAAAAGGGGATTTGGTAATATAAAAAAAAAAAAAAAAAACATTTGAAAGAATATAAAATCTGTGAAGGATTTGGGTCTTTATTTTACATGTGCAACAGCAAGAAAATGTAAATGCTAGTCTTGCCTCTTTTTAAACATTCTTACCATTTGCAATGTTCATTAGTACGGCTTGTAAGACGGAACATAAAACTAGTCCTGCTGTCACACAGCAGCTCATCAGACTTTGCACCCTAATATGACAACCATGCAGCGTTTATTTGACGGTTTTACAAGTAATTGACCAAAGAGTAGTCCATTGAAGCTGATTCTACATGCACTTCTTCATGCTAATAACTGCCATCACCATGGCAACCTCTGATTACAGCTTAAGCCTTCCAACTGATGACTCTGTTTCTTGAATGCCTGATGTGTCAATCAAACAGATGGCTAACGATGCCTAAAGTTTATCTTGTATTTCATGTGATTGTTTCAAAGTGCAACTTGAAGATGGCTGAATACCACCTTCTAATTTTCCTCTCAGTGAGGGCACCAGTCCATTTCTGATATCATTTAGTCAAACAGATTTTGATCAAATGGAACTCCTGGTGTTAAGATAATAAAAAGTTCTGAAGTAGTTCTGCTTTAACTGTGAGTGGATTTCGACGCAGAATTGATTTTACTCTCCCCAGGTTCACACATCACAAGTTGTTCTGGAAAATGTGTAACCCAGACTTATTAAAACCAGCCAGACAATTCCAACATCTCATTTTTATGTGGATCTTTTAAATCCTTTGCTGATTTGTCAGGGTATTGATCTTGGATCCAAGCATGGATGTATGGATATTATTGTGAGGGGGGATGTCAATGTTGTTCCTGCTGGAGCACACAGGATAAATCTCTGCATAAATGCTGGCTTAGTAGATGTTAATTTTGGAACCTCTTTGTGAAAGATATAGACTGAAAAGTGTCTTTGCGGTCTTTACCAGCTGATGGCAGCAGGATTCTGTTCTAAGTGGCTGCTCTGCAAGCTGAGGGGGATCTTTGAACACAGAATACTCTCTAAGGATTCTGAGATCGATGTAAACACATTGCAAACAAGACACACACAGACCTGCGCACTTTACTATGAATACATCATTCATTTGTTTTGTTATTTTTGTCATCCTGTATATTTTCTGTGTAAAAATAAGGCTGGTTGACTGATCTGATTAGTACAAAGAATGTTTAATGATGGCATTAGATACTTTTTGATATTGCTAATTTTCTCCTAATCCTGACAATTTGAATGATCAGTAAAGAAACTCTAATTAAAAACGATTTGGTGTGAGACATCAGTGCAGGACTGATTCACCAGGAGGAAAGTAGGCATTTTCAGAGTTCACTCTGCCTCGGGCAACACCTGCCGCATAACCTGGCTTTTCCATGGCCAGATGGCAGTAGTCTGAAAACACCTGGCAACACACTCACACTCACACTCACACACGCACACGCACACGCACACGCACGCACACACACACACACACACACACACACACACACACACACACACACACACACACATATACATAGAAATGCATGCAAGCAGGTACGCACGCCTCTCAGATCCCAGATCTCTACTTGGATCCTTATGATTTAATGATACACCAATTTCATACGAACGTGGCTTTACAGGGACTCTCGAGCCTATTAGCATTGCATTAATTTACATTTATTGTTTCAAATTCATGAAAGTATATTCTTATTAACTTATCTTATATTCTCTAGACATGTCACTGAGCTTCGATATAGTACATCATTTTAAGTTGTGAGATCACAAAGAATTAGTTCACAATCTGCTGAGAAGATGAAATGAATGCAGTATATAATCATTAATAAATCCTACCCTCATGGAGAATATAAAGTTCAGATCTCATATATCTGTTTCAGGGAAGTGTTGATTTATTTCAATAGTGATTCAGAGATGGTATTTTATTGTTACGTTAAAAAGAAACTATTCAGAGAAATGCTTTATGTTTTAACTTTACCATAATTCACAAATAATAGGAATATCACAGACTCCTACTCCAGTATTTTTCAACAGCATTGCACATTATAACCCCAACATAACAATTAACATCTATCACCTCCTCTCTCTACCCGATTCAGTGAAACTGAGTGGATGATTCACTAGGAGACTAGATAACATGAATTAATCTTTTCTTAGTCCCTCACCAGGCTCATTGCAGGGCTGTCGCACTGCACTGAATTGTTTCATAGATGCATCTCTTACAATTGCGAGATAATATAAGTAATTATCATGAGTAGACACTAAACCTTTCATTTCAGACCCCTCAAGTAAACACATAACAAAAAACAACTTGTTTTTCCTACAGCTGAATGTTCAGGCTTCACTGTACAAATGGATTTATGTGTAATTAACATTTTTCCACGCTTGCTGATAATCCAGTTGTAAAATCGGATTCTACAACATGATTTGGTTGATAATAAATATGTTCAAAAGCCATTTATGGTCCAGTATGCAACATACAGCCCTGTAATCGTGACAATCATGACTATTTTTGTATGAAGTTAAAAGGAAATATATGCTTTTAACAAAATAAAAGGAAAAGACATTCCAAATACTTAAAATGTAATAACCGTCGCATTTTTTTTCTACTTTGAAAAGTATGCCATTAACCATATAAGCAAGGAGGGCACCCCTAAACCATGTATTAATGTATTATAGTGCAATCAAATAGTGGCAACATTATATAACTTTTGGAGTTTAGTTTGTGTGCTATCCCTGCACATCTCGAGGAGTCTTTTGTCACACTCTTGGCATAAGTCGTAGGTCATATGTTTGGTTAATAA